>NC_081557.1:70162787-70320636 GCF_022355385.1 Mustela nigripes | reverse complement strand
AGGGTAAATACCCAATAGTGCAATTGCTGGGTCATAGGGCAGTTCTATTTTCAACATTTTGAGGAACCTCCATGCTGTTTTCCAGAGAGGTTTCAGGGAAATACAAATCAAAACCACAATGCGATATCACCTCACACCAGTCAGAATGGCTAAAATCAACAAGTCAGGAAATGACAGATGCTGGCGAGGATGCGGAGAAAGGGGAACCCTCCTACACTGTTGGTGGGAATGCAAGCTGGTATACCACATCTTCTTGATCCATTCATCTGTTGATGGACATCTAGGTTCTTTCCATAGTTTGGCTGAGTATTCGTTTTAAAGCTGCACAAGGGTGCCTGGATAAGGTGGCACTAGTTCAGCCAAGCTTTGTATCCAGTCTTGGTGTGGCACCTCCCAGAGGATGGAATGCAAGCTCCTAAAGGGCATAAAGGAACTATGTTGCCCAGCCCTGGTCTTATACTACTTTGTTTCTTTCCTTTCTTTATTAAATAAGGATGATCTACCTTTGCTCAGTGTTGCAAATATCCTTTCAAATTGACAATTCTGTGTTCTCTCTCTCCTTTAATTTTTCAAAAAAGCTTTTTTTATAAGTGTTATATATAAAAAGAGTATGTAAAACATATATGTAAAATGCAAAGAATAATAATAAAATTAATAGCTCACTAACCAGTATAAAAAACTAAAACTGTAACAATTTTGAAAACCACTGTGTACCATTTACCAAACAGATCCCTTTCCTCCTCACAGAAGAAATTGCTAGCTTAAATGTTATGTCTCTCATTCATTTGATTATTTTAATAATTACACTGACGTATGTATGTATAATCAATATATTGATCAATATATTGTTCTTCCCATTTATACACTATAAATTTTCCTTCTATATTACTTTGCAACCAGTTCTATTTTACATAATATTATGTTTCTGAGGTAAATAATTCTTAGTACATACAGCAATACAGTTATTTGCACTGCTGGGTCGTATTCCATTATATAATTGTACCACAGTATTTTTAGCCAATCTCTTGCCAATGCATATTTTCCCCATGGTATATTTTTTCTTCCCAATAAAGGTTGTTATGGACTTTCTTTTCTATTTCTTAGTGCATATGTGCAAAACTTTCTATTAACTACATGCTTATGAATGGAATTAGCTAGACTTGCTTTCAACTTTAGTAAATGATAGCAATTCTTTTTTTTCTGGTTTGGAAGGATTATAAGAAGTTTGCCAAATGTTTTTACCAATATTATTATGATTACAGACATAATTTCTGCCACTAAGGTATGTGTCTCCTTATGATTTCCTCAATTACTAGTTAGGCTAAAAATATTTCTATTTGTTTACTGGAAATTTAAAAAGTAGAATGCGTGCTCATAATTTTGTTTGTGTTTATTGGGGTTGTCAGTCTCTACTTACCATTTGGAGAAAAAAAGCATATAAATACTATATGCACAAGTATATGTATTCTAGACACTATCATCTGTTAGTTATATGCTTTGGAAATCTCTTCTTCAAATTTTGTATGGCCCTATCACCATTTTAGGACTATATTTTGAGAAACAGATATTATTATTTCTTTTTTTTAGATATTATTATTTCTAATGTAATATAATATATTACTTTGTTCTATTTGAGGGTTATTGAAAATACTTTCCTATCATGACATAATAGAGAAATTCTTCTATGCTCTTTTCTAAAGTTTACAGTTTTGATGTTTATTTTTAATTTTTTTATTTTTTAAAAGAGTTTATTTATTTGACAGACAGAGATCACAAATAGGCAGAGAGGCAGGCAGAGAGAGGAGGAAGCAGGCTCCCCGCTGAGCAGAGAGCTGGATGTGGGGCTCGATCCCAGGACCCTGGGATCATAACCTGAGCCGAAGGAAGAGGCTTTAACCCATTGAGCCACCCAGGCGCCCCCAGTCTTGATATTTATATTTAAATTTTCATTTGCCTGGAATTAGCATCTTTTGTTATGCTTCAATATAATCAATTATCGAATGACATTTAGCAAAGAAGTATCTTTCTTCTGATATCTTGTCATGTTTAAGTTTGGGATCTCTATTCTGACCCATTGTGTCATGAATCCATACTTGAATTGTCTTAGTTCAGCTTTAAAATAAGTCTAGATATTTGACAGGAAGGTTTCTAAACTTGTTAACTTTTGTCAGATGTGTCTTGGCAATTCTTTTGCTTTTCCTGTAAAAATTCAAGTATAGCACTATGATACTACTGCAAAATAAATAAATAAAATACCCTTTGGTAGACACTTTATGCTTGAGTTGGCCTGTGTTCTTCTTCCTTATCTTTGCCTCAGAAGTACTTTCAAGCTCCAACAGACTGCAGTTTCTTATCTATGATTTGTGCTATCTGATGACATTCCTTTTATCTTAAACTATTTTTAGTTTCTTTTTGCGATCAGAGAACATCTAGAGCTGATTAAGACTTCCTCTTATAGCTGAGACCTTCTTTTAGCATTCCCATATCTGTCATGTTGGATTTGTTTAAATTATGTATCTATGTTATCTATGATGTATGCCAAGGCAGAGGCTATGCATGGACCTAAGCATATTCTTGCTGTCAGGTGTTAAAGTATTTAGAACCAATAGGAATGTTTTCAAGCATTAATAATTGAGCCAAATATATCAAAACATGTCAAGGGCTTTCAAAAAATATGGTATTCCTTGGGATTGCTAAGGAAAAACAACTTCAATTTGCCTGTGATGCTCACATTGGCAGCCTTCAAGTTCAAACTCTCCTGGAAACACTCCCATTGCTGATTATGGTTATATAGATTAGTTTTGTCTCAGGAGAGAGCTGATCTGAAAGAAGACCATGGTAATGCTGATACCTGATAAAGGGCTTTATCTATTTTTTAGGCTGCATTTGAAATTTTATATCATATGCTCTCATAATACTAGAGTATGTCATGAATCTTGTAAAGTTTCCTAAGATTCTTTGAGCCAAACTTTTCTCTACTTTTACTTGTTTCTCTAATGATCCTAGAGAGCCAAACAGTAGCAGTAGCAATGTGTAATATGTCAGATATGTGCATAATTTATTAATGAAAGGAAAGAAAAGAAAGTGTTAATTATTTTTCATGGCTCAATTCAAGCCCCTCGTTTTTTATTTTTGCATGTTTATGATGTAAAGAAAATTCAGCTTTGAAAATTAATCTTATCCATTAAAGAGACAGAAAATGAGACAGACTGAGAAAGACTAAAGCATTGTTTTGCCATTTATGAAGTTGAAATATGCAAAATTTTGTCTTAACAGTTGTTTGTTGATTTTGTTGATCTTTTCAAATAATCATTTTTAAAATTTTTATCGGTTTTGTTATATTATAATTATGTTTAGTTTGCTGTTATTGTTCTAGTTCCTACGGATTTTTAAATTTTCTTTTTTCTAAAATATACATATACTGGCATCAATTCCACTTTATGAACATTTAAGCTGCATTCCATAAGTTTTGATACATTGAATTTTTAATATACTCAGAATTGTTTCCTATATTTAGTTTTATTTCCTCTTCAACATATGTGTACTTATTTTTAAACATAAGGAGATTTTTAAAATCTTAAGTGGGTAGAAGAAGAATAAATGAAACAAGATGGGATTGGGAGGGAGACAAACCATAAGTGACTCTTAATCTCACAAAACAAACTGAGGGTTGCCGGGGGGAGGGGGTTTGGGAGAAGGGGGTGGGATTATGGACATTGGGGAGGGTATGTGATCTGGTGAGTGCTGTGAAGTGTGTAAACCTGGTGATTCACAGACCTGTACCCCTGGGGATAAAAATATATGTTTATAAAAAATAAAAAATTAAAAAAAAAAAAAAAAATCTTTGACTTCTAACTTAAATCCACTGTAGTTAAAGAATATACTCTTATAATTTATATCATTTGCATTTTATTGAGACTTGCTTCCTAACCCAGGATATAATCAAACTTTATAAAACTTCTGTGTGTACTTAAAGTAATGGCAGTCTGCAGTTCAGGGGTGCAAACTTCTATATGAGTCAATTATGTTAAGGTTGTTAAATGCAATGAGCAAATTTCCTATATTCTTACAGCTTTCATACCTACATCTTTCAGTCAGTCCCTGAGAGTCGTGGTTAAATTCACCAGGAACCATTATAGGGGCACCTGGGTGGCTCAGTCAGTTAAGCGACAGGCTTTTGGTTTTGGCTCATCGTGGAGTCTGCTTAAGACTCTCTTTCCCTCTCTCTCTGCCTTGACCTACACACTCTCTCTCCTTCTCTAAAAGTAAATAAATATTTTTTTTAAAAAAACGAATGATTATAGATTTTTCCATTGTTCTTTTAATTTTGTTAAACTTTACATTATATATTTTGAGGTTAGGTAAATTAGATAAACGAAACTTTGGAAATACCATACCTTCTTAGTGAATTTAGTTTTATGAAGTGCTCATCTTTATTTCTAGTAATGCTTTTTGCTTGAAAGTCTACATTTTCTGATATTGATACAATACCAGTTTCCTTTTGATTAGTACTTGTATGGTATAACTTTTTTATCCTTTTACTTCAAACTTTTATTATTTTAGGTATGTTTCTTGTATGCAGCGTGAATGTTTTTTTTTTTTTCTTTTATAGTCTACAATATTGATAGAAACTACTTGGGTGAAATGAAATTTTCAAGTTTATTCATTATATTCATTAGTAAAACAGTATCAGAATTATATATAACATGCACCACACTCCTAAAATATAATAAACTATGTCCCATATTTGCTTTCAAACTTTGAACTTTATTTAGTCTTCAGTCGGTTTTTATTTTTAAAAACAAATTTGCTTCATTAGCTCATTTTATAACTTTAATAGGTCTTGACTATTTAGCCTGATCTGTATAGAACATTAAAGTCAGCCCTTGGTCTGTATATTATAGAGGGGGGAGTGATTTGTAGAGTTAATATAGCATAACAATTAAGAACACAGATTTTGGAGTCAAATTCTGTTTGTTCCACTGACTGGTTGCATGTTATTGGACAAATTATTTGTCCCCCTTAAGTTTTAATTTCTTTATCTGTAAAGTGGGATAAGTAATAATGATACCTATCTCGTAGCGTGTTGCAAGGATTAAACAAGCTAGCATCTAAAAGGTGCTTAGGGATTACCTGACATGTAATAAGCACTCTATACATAAAAACTCTATACATAAAGCAACAAAATGATATTACTAGCTATTAGACCTAATAATATTATGACTTCTTAGCTATTAAACCTAGTCTTGTTAGATCTTCAATTATAATTAAAAGGGTTTGGCCTCAACCTTTCTGTCTTAGTTAATTCTCTCTCATGCCTCCACATGTGGAACTTCTGACAACACACCTGGATGTCTCTGCATTTTTGAATGTTGTTCCCATGTCATAGATGTACCATCTCTTAGACAGGGAATTCTTCAAATTCTAAGATCCAACTCACTACCAAATTATCTAAAATTCCCTCTTTATTTTTTTAAATTAAATTTAATTTTTTTTCAGTGTTCCAAGATTCATTGTTTATGTACCATACCCAGTCCTCCATGCAATACATGCTCTCCTTAATACCCACCACCAGGCTCACCCAACCCCCAACCCCCTCCCCTCCAAAACCCTGAGTTTGTTTCTCAGAGACCACAGTATCTCATGGTTTTTCTCCCCCTCCAATTTCCCCCAATTCACCTCTCCTCTCCAACTCCCAATGTCCTCTGTGTTATTTCTTATGCTCCACAAGTAAGTGAAACTATATCATTATTGGCTCTCTCTGCTTGACTTACTTCACTTAGCATAATCTCCTCCAGTCCCATCCATGTTGATATAAAAGTTGGGTATTCATCCTTTCTGATGGAGGCATAATATTCCATTGCAAATATGGACCATATCTTCTTTATCCATTCATCTGTCAAAGGGCATCTTAGCTCTTTCCCACAGATTAGCCACTGTGGCCATTGCTGCTATGAAAATTGGGGTACAGATGGCCCTTCTTTTCACTACATCTGTATCTTTGGGGTAAATACCCAGTGGTGCAATTGCAGGGTCATAGGGAAGCTCTATTTTTAATTTCTTAAAGAATCTCCACATTGTTTTCCAAAGTGGTTGTACCAACTTGCATTCCTACCAACAGTGTAAGAGGGTTCCCCTTTCTCTACATCCTCTCCAACACACATTGTTTACTGTCTTGTTAATTTTGGCCATTCTAACTGGTGTAAGGTGGTATCTCAATGTGGTTTTTATTTGAATCTCCTGATGGCTGGTGATGAACATTTTTTCATGTGTCTGATAGCCATTTGTATGTCTTCATTGGAGAAGTGTCTGTTCACATTTTCTGCCCATTTTAAGATGTGATTATCTGTTTTGTGTGTGTTGAGTTTGAAGAGTTCTTTATAGATCTTGGATATCAGCCCTTTGTCTGTAGTGTCATTTGCAAATATCTTCTCCCATTCCATGGGTTGCCTCTTCGTTTGTTGACTGTTTTCCTTTGCTGTGCAGAAACATTTGATCTTGATGAAGTCCCCAAAGTTCATTTTCACTTTTCTTTTTTTTGTCTTTAGAGATGTCTTGAAAGAAGTTGCTGCATCTAATGTCAAAGAGGTTACTGCCTATACAGTCCTCTAGGATTTTGATGGATTCCTGTCTCACATTGAGGTTTTTCACCCATTTTGAGTTTATCTTTGTAGATGGTGTAAGAGAATTGTCGAGTTTCATTCTTCTACACATAGCTGTCCAATTTTCCCAGAACCATTTATTGAAGAGATTGTCTTTTTTCCACTGTATATTTTTCCCTGCTTGGTCAAAGATTATTTGAGCATAGAGTTGAGGATCCACATCTGGGCTTTTTACTCTGTTCCACTGGTCTATGTGTCTGTTTTTGTGCCAGTACCATGCTGTCTTGGTGATCACAGCTTACTAGTAAAATTTGAAATCAGGCACCATGATGCCCCCAGTTTTTTCTTTTTCAACATTTCCTTAGCAATTCAGGGTCTCTTATGGTTCCATACAAATTTTAGGATTGTTTGCTCCAGCTCTTTGAAAAATGCCAGTGGAATTTTGATTGGGATGGCATTGAAAGTATAGATTGCTCTAGGCAGTATAGACATTTTAACAATGTTTATTTTTCTGATCCATGAGCATGGAATGCTTTTCCATCTTTTTGTGTCTTCTTCAAATTCTTTCATGAGTGTTCTGTAGTTCCTTGAGTACAGACTCTTTACCTCTTTGGTTAGGTTTATTCACAGGTATCTTACGGTTTTTGGTGCTATCGCAAAAGGAATCAATTCTCTAATTCCCTTTCTATATTTTCATTGTTAGTGTATAATAAAGCAACTAATTTCTGTAGATTGATTTCATTTTTTACCACATTACTGAATTGCTGTATAAGTTCTAGCAGTTTGGGTGTGGAGACTTTTGGGTTTTCCATATAAAGAAGTATCATGTCATCTGCAGAGAGAGAGTTTGACTTCTTTGCCAATTTGAATATGTTTTATTTCATTATGTTGTCTGATTGCTGTTGCTAGGACTTCTAGTACTATGTTGAACAACAGTGGTGAGAGTGGACATCCTTGTCATGATCCTGATCTCAAAGGGAAGCCTGTCAGCTTTTTGCCATTGAGGATAATATTCGCTGTGGGTTTTTTATAGATAGATTTTATGAAGCTGAGGAATGTTCCTTCTATCCCTATACTCTGAAGAATTTTAACTAGGAACAGATGCTGTATCTTGTCAAATGTTATTTCTGCATCAATTGAGAGGACGATGTCGTTCTTCTCTCTTCTTTTATTGATTTGTTCTCTCACATTGATTGACTTGTGAATGTTGAACCACCCTTGCATTCCAGGGATAAATCCCACCTGATCATGGTGGATAACCTTTTTAATGTACTGTTGGATCTTATTAGCTAGGATCTGTTGAGAATCTTGGCATCCATATTCATCAGGGATATTGGCCTGAAATTCTCCTTTTTGATGGGGTCTTTGCCTGATTTGGGGATCAGGGTATTGCTGGATTCATAGAAAGAGTCTGGAAGTTTTTGTTCTGTTTCTATTTTTTGAAACAGCTTCAGGATAATAGGTATTATTTCTTCTTTGAATGTTTGGTAGAATTTTCTAGAGAATCCACGAGGTCCTGGAGTCTTGTTCTTTGGGAGGTTTTTGATCACTGCTTCAATCGTATTACTAGATGTTGGCCTATTCAGGTTGTCAATTTCTCCCTGATTCAGTTTTTACATTTATGGATTTCCAGGAATACATATATTTTTTTCTAGGTTGCTTAACATATTTGCATATATTAACATAGTTTCTGATGATTGTTTCATTTCCTTGGTGTTAGTCATGATCTTTTCCCTTTCATTCATAATTTTATTAATTGGGGTCCTCTCTCTTCTCTTTGGGATTAGTTTGGTCAGTGCTCTATCAATCGTAATGATTCTTTCCAAAAACCAGCTTCTAGTTTCATTGATGTGTTCTATTGTATCTTTAGTTTCTATCTCATTGATCTCTGCTCTAATCTTGATTATTTCCCTACTTGTGTGTGGGTTGGCTTAATTTCTTGTTGATTTTCCAGTTCTCTAAGGTATAAAGAGAGCTGGTGTATGCTGGATTTTTCAATTTTTTTGAGAGAGGCTTGGATGGCTATGTATTTCCCCCTTAGGACTGCCTTTGCCATATCCCATAGGTTTTGGACTGATGTGTCTTCATTCTCATTGGTTTCCATGAATTGTTGATTTCCTGGTTTGTCAAAACATTCTTAAGCATGGTGGTCTTTAGCTTCCAAGTGTTTGAATTCTTTCCAAATTTTTCTTGTGATTGTGTTCCAGTTTCAAAGCACTGTGGTCTAAGAATATGTAGGGAATAATCTCAATCTTTTGATAATGGTTGAGCCCTGATTTGTGCCCCAGTATGTGGTCTATTCTGGAGAAGGTTCCATGTACACTCGAGAAGAATGAGTTTTCTGTTGTTTTAGGGTGGAATGTTCAGTATATATCTATGAGGTCCATCTGGTCCAATGTGTCATTCAATACTTTGTTTCTTTATTGATTTTCTGCTTGGGTGATCTGTGTATTACTGAGAGTGGCATGTTATGATACCCTACTATTAATATATTCATATCAGTATGACTCTATCTTGATGTAGTTGGCTGCTCCCATATTAGGGGCATAAATATTTACAATTGTTAAATCTTTTTGGTGGATAGACCCTTTAAGAATGATGTAGTGTCCTTCTTTATCTCTGACAGTCTTTAGTTTAAAATCTAATTTATCTGATATGAGAATCACTACCCCAGCTTTTTTTGAGGCACTTTGGCATTAATGGTGCCTTTCCATCCCTTCACTTTCAGTGTGCATGTATCTTTAGGTTTCAAATGGGTCTCTTATAGACAGCATATGGATGGGTCCTGTCATTTTATCCAATCTGCAACCCTGTGCCATTTTATGGGAGCATTTAGGCTGTTCACATTGAGAGTGATTATTAAAAGATACGTTTTAATTGACATCGTGTTACCTGTGAAGTCCTTGTTTCTATAGATTGTCTCTGTAAATTTCTGTCCTATGTCACTCTTGAGTTCTTTCTTCTTTTATAGAACCCCCCTTAGTATTTCTTGTAGTACCAGCTTGGTGGTTACATACTTTTTAAACCTTGCTGGTCTTGAAAGCTCTTTATCTCTCCATCCATTTTGAATGTCAACCTTGATGGATCTGGACAAAGTATTCTTGGCTGCATGTTCTTCTCATTTAGTGCCCTGAATATGTCTTGCCAGCCCTTTCTGCCTGGCCAGGTTTCTGTGGACAGGTCTTTAGTTGTTCTGATGTACCTTCCTCTTTAGCTAAGGAAAATCTTCTCCCTAGCTGTCCTCAAATGCTCTTGTCTAACATTGTGATTCATCAGTTTCACAATCATGTGCCTAGAGGTCTTTCTAGATTCATTGACTTGGGGGGTATTCTTTTTGCCTCTAGGACATGAATGTTTGTTCCATTTCCAAGATTGGGAAAATTCTCAATCAGAATTTGTTCAACTATATCTTCTAGTCTTCTCTCTTACTCTTCACCCCCTTAAAGATCCCAATAATTTTGACGTTGGAGTGTTTCATGATGTCATTTATTTCCCTAATTCTGTTTTCATGGTTTCTAAGCTCTTTGTTCCATGCCTCATCCTGATCCTTTTTCCCTATCAGTTTGTCCTCTAGATCACTAATTCTATCTTCTGCCTCAGTTATCCTAGCTGTTAGAGTATTTAAATTAGATTGGATGTCATTGATAGCATTTTTAACTTCTGCCCTGGTGGCTCTCACTTCTGCCTTTAGAGATCCTGTGTTGTCACTAATGGTTTTCTCCTTCCTAGCCATTGCCTGGATAATTGCTACACTGAATCCCCTTTCTGACATACTGTTTATGTCTATATCCAATAGTTCTGATGGAGATGATGATGTTTTAGAATGTAAGTGAGGTTCAATGGGGTGAGGTCCAGAGCTTATGACCAAGAAGAATTCTTGAGACACCTTTGGTGCAAAATGGTTGTTTATGAAAGCATGGGGACAGGACCCATGGGCAGAAAGAGCTGCTGCCCTGGGGTTGTGAGGAGTAGTCCATTATATAATACTTGTAAGATGTGAGGCGGTCAGGAATAGCATATGTCTCTAAGGAATTTTGGAAGCAAGTTTTCCAAAGTCTTAAGGGGTTAGCTATTGTCGGAATAAGGTCATTTATTACCATCTAATGAAACCTTAGTCATCAGACCCTTCAAATATATATCGGTGGGCCATATGGTTGGGGATGAGCACCAAATCATATCTTGGAGGGTTTAGAGATAAATGAAGTTTCCAAAGGAATTTTTAGATGTTAAAGAAGACCCACAAAGTCCTTGTTGGTGTGGGGGGGGGGCATTCAGGGTAGGATTGCCTTTTGCCTTTAGTAAAGCATTAAGATGGAGGCAGTTGAGTCCCTAGATGAATGTCACTCTGCCTATTTCAAGGGCTTGTTAGTGGGTAAGGAAATATAGTAACTCTTCTTCCGCCTTTTTCCCACATCAGAGAGGGCACAGTATCTGAATTTTTCCTTTTGGGTGTCCTCCTCCTAGTCATTTTGGTGAGAGGTGGTTGAGGAGATACATAGCTGCATATATCAACCATGCTCCAAGAAATCTGGAATGCTTCAGAGCAATTGGAAGTCACCACCAAAAAGAAAGAAAAAAGAAAAATAGAGATAGAGAGAAAGAGAGAAAAAGGGGGAGGGAAACCCAGGCAGAATTAGCCCCAAAATTAAGATTTATAAGGTATATAAACAAAAACAGACAAACAAAAGGACTGACAAAATTAAATGACAAGAAAGAAAGAAAAAAAAAGAAGCCAGCCAAAATGAACCCCAAGAATAAAACTTATTCTTCTAAACACCCATGAAATCAGCCTGAGATGTAGGATTATATACTTCTGGATCTCTACAGGGGCAGAAAACACCAGTGGTGATGGAAAGCAGAGTGGGAATGCTTGGACGGATATTGGAGGACAAACAGAAGTGGGAGGGAGCCACCAGAAGCAACCCATTGGAAATAACAGAACAAAATAATACCAGAACAAAAACAAATACACAGAAACACAGAAGAAAAAGATGGGAGGGTGGTTATAAATCCTTGATGTGGACGAGCAAGGTTACTTTGGTTCTTCCTGGGTGTATCTTGTTATATTTGTTAAAGGACTTAATTTTCCAGAGTTAAAGGGAGATTAAAACTCATTTATATGTAGGGGTAATATTGAATAGGGAAAATGGATTACCTTGAAGCTTATGCCTATATGTATTAAAAAAAAAAAAAAAAGGAAAGGAAAGGAAAAATACAGATATATGTATGGAAAAACTTCAAGTTAAAAGGTTATTATGGAATATTTGCATTAAACCTCTTGTTGTAATGGTTTAAGTAGGTTAAAGAAATTAAAAGAATAAGAGTCGTGAGAACAAATTTAAAAAAAAAAAGTTGTGTCTATGAAATATAAAGGTTTTAGGGCAATACCAGGAGCTTCATATATTGTTTTCCCCTGATGTTGGCGTTTTACAATTTTACAGGGACCCTGTGGTGGTTGTCCTTTCGTTCTTTTGGCTTGCCTTCTTGGGGAGGGGACAGCTGCATTGTTTTTCAGTCAGTCTTGCTTGGATTAAATCTTCCTGCTTCCTATCGAGAGGCTGGAACCTGTGGAAATCGGTTTTTCAGGCTTTTGTTCTCTGGAAGGTTTTGGTTTTTTGGCGGCTTTTTGCAGCTTTTTGGAGGTTTAGTGGAAAGCAAACTGCACCCAGACCTCCATCTCAGAGAGAAGCCTCAGTCTCCTCCCCTCTGAGTGGTCCAGAACACACAGACTCCCTCTCTGCAAACTCCACTGAACACCACAACCTCCCCCAGGCAGTGTGGGCCCCCAACCACTGTCTCAGGGGTTGCCCGAAGTACTTGCTTGTCTCTGCACCCCCATGCCACTAAAACTGCAAGTGATATTGGTCCAGGGAGCCCGCTTCTGGATAGCTGCCTTTGCTGGAATTGCTGTTTGGGGACCAGGCTCACGCTTCGGGGTGTGCTCAGTCGCCCAGGTCACAGAAGGCTGCTGCCACACAGGGATCCCAACCGAGAGTGGCTGAGTTCCTTCAGGTGCGGGGAGAGAGTGTCCAGACTCTTGGCCAGTCCTAGACTGCTAATTAGTGCCCACACCAAGCTCCCTCAGACACGGGTGGGGAGTGCAGTCAGACCCTGGTCCTACAGTGCATGCAGAGCACAAAAGGCTGTTATTCTAGGGAGCACCTGTTGGTGCCCATATCAGACTCCCTCATGTGGGGTCGGAATGCACCCAGTCCAGTGGTGGTACAAGCAGTGCAAACCTGGGGGCTCAGGGACCAGGAACTGGAGGTTCCACCGCACTCTCTGCAGCATGGTGGCCACCAGGTGTAGTCATCCTGGGTCTGTGGGCTTAGGCCCATGCCCATGACCACCTGATTCCACCAGTCACCCCTTAAGATCTTTTGCTTTTTTTGAGTACTTTTAACCAGACTCGAAATTAATGCTGGTCCCCAACCATAGGGTACTTTTGTATTGGGGTATTATTTTCCAGTGGGTTGGGTCTGGTGGCTCCCTCCCCATTCTGTTTATCCTCCAATATCAGTCCAAGCATTCCCACTCTGCTTTCCATCACCACTGGTATTTTCTGCCCCTATAGAGATTCAGAGGTGTATAATCCTATATCTCAGGCTAATTTCGTGGGTGTTCAGAGTATTCTGGTAGATATTTAGCTCATTAGAGGACCAGTTGAAACAAGGTCTCCTACTTCTCCACCATCTTGCCCCTCCTGTCTCAAATTCCCTCCTTAAATTCTGGATTTGTATTGTCCATTATGATAGCCACTAGCCACATGTTGTTATTGAGCTCCTGAAATGTGGTTAGTCTAAATTTAGATGTGTTAGAAGTATAAAATGCATCCTGGATTTCAAGGTTTGTTTAAAAAAAAAAAAAAGAAGCAGAAGTAGAAGAAGAAGAGGAAGAGAAGAAGGAGGAGGAGGGGAGGAGGAGGAAAAAGAAGAATACATCATATGTCCTAATAACCTTTATATGGGACTAAATAAAATGTGTTACTAAGACCATTTTCACACATCTCTTTTTTTTACAGTTGACTCTTGAACAGCATGGAGTTAGGGGTGCAGAAAAATCTATGTATAACTTTTCACTTCCCAAAAACTTTACTAAGAGCCCACTATTGACCAGAAGCCTTAGCTTAACATAATTAATTAACACATATTTGTAAGTTACGTGTGTTACATACTGCATTATTACAATAAAGTAAGCTAGAGAAAAGAAAATGTTAAGAAAATCATATGGAAGAGAAAATACATTTAGATTACTGGACTGTAAAAGTACTCTGTATAAGTAGATCCTTGCAGTTCAAACCTGTGTTGTTCAAGGATCAGTTTCACTTTTTAACATAACTACTAGAAAATTTTAAGTTACATATATGTCTTGCATAATAAGTATGTTGGACAGTGCTGACCTACACAAACCATTTCCTTCTCATCCATGTGTTCCCACAAAACTTAATGGCCCATTTCTCCATAATCACATATTATATTGTTACATAATTACATTGTACTTTAATATTCCTCTACCAGATTATTAGCCCTTCAAGGGCAGGGCCTGTATTTTATTCATTTTTAGATGTCTGGTGTACAGTTGATGACATGACCCAGAGTAGCTCTCAATAAATATTTGTTGGATAAGGTAAGACTGATAAAATATTTTATATATATATATATATATATATATATATATATATATTTCAGTGAAAGTAAACAGGTTAAAATCAAAAGGATAATCTGTCTGGAAAAGAAGAACAATCGTATGTAATATGTGGTCCTATTTGTAAAACAATAGCTCTCCAATTATTAATAAATGTGTAAGAAGTTTGGATTAAGTTCTTTATAGCTTAGGAAAGCTGAAGAGATATGATTTTCCAAAAATACTGAGCCATATAATGAAGAAAGCACAAAAAGGACATATGACCTTGGCCATCCTATCCAAAATCGTAAAGAGATATTTGGGAGAAGTCCAACACCATTCCACTCTACTACTACCTCCCATTTTCCCCACTGGGGATATAAAAATCTTTATTGATTTGTAGACTCTTAGAATAGCATTTGATCTTCTGTTTAAGATAAACAATCTGTGTTCTTTTAATCTTTTCTAAAGTATTCTATTTTTTAAACCTTGTGATCACTATCAATGTAATTTAATTTAACAAGCTTTCTCATGTCTGTGAGGCACTATGCTAAGTGCTTATGGAAGACACACAACAAAGATATGTGCTGGCTTCAACAACTTAATAATATGTAATGAGAAATAAATATATAAACCAACTTTAACCCAAAGCAGAAAAAAAGAATAATAGCTTTGCAATGCAGATCAAGAAGCATAAGCATGCAAGAGAGAGAATGGGGAAGAAGCCTTATCCCCTATAATTTGGAGACTTCATGCAAAACAAAGTCAGATTTTTGGAGGATTCATCTGTCCTGCAGAGATTTTCTCTTGGGGAAGCATGAAAAACATTTACCTTAAAGGATACAGCAGGGGGGAAAAAGAAAAAAAAAAAAAAAAAAAAGGAGCAACCTTACATACAAGTAATTGTCTCATTCTATAAATAGACTTCTATTCAAATGTTTCATATATCTGTTACATGATAGACACTATGCTAGGCACAGGAATATGGAAAAGAATAAGACACAGACCCTACTTTTAAAGACATAAGTCAAAACCTATGGTAAATGAGCCTATGGAAAGCTAAAGAATCATAAGAATTATGACAACTGTATTTACAATGGTAAACTATATAGCTAAATTCCTCTACCTGAGCCCAGGACAACCTAAGGTGCTACAATGAATATATTAAATATTTAAGTTTTTTTCTATTTAATTGTTTTTTTATTTTCTATGTGTTTGGTCTTCACCCTCTGTCTTTAAACTCTACAAAGACAAGAATTGTAGCTACTATTTTCTGTTTGTTTGTTTTGATCATCAAAGCTCCATGCCTTTGTTTTATGTTCACCCATTGACCACTCAAATACCAACACTGTTGAGTTTCCTAAAACAAAAAATAAACTCTCTCTATAATCTCTTCAGTAGTAACACAGTTCTTGAATAGTAGGAAAACTTATGTCTGAGACCTTTCCTTCCTCAAAGCATTTGTTTGGATCCTCAGAGAGTATGTAAATATGGACTTCGGTTACTTTTCTGCTGTTTTTCATTGCCAGGGATTCAGACTCCCTGTGAAAGGCTGTTCTTTGATTAAGAAGTCTTAGAAAACAAAACCATTTAAAATATGTTTAAGTTCCAACAGATATATGCTGATTATAAGACACTATATTTGAAAATAGTCTCTCACCTCAGCTCTTTTTTTTTTTTTATTGTAGAAGGGTGCATTTATTTATTTATTTATAATTAATTTTTTTATTTTTTATAAACATATATTTTTATCCCCAGGGGTACAGGTCTGTGAATCACCAAGTTTACACACTTCACAGCACTCACCAAAGCACATACCCTCCCCAATGTCCATAATCCCATCCCCTTCTCCCAAACCCCCTCCCCCCAGCAACCCTCAGTTTGTTTTGTGAGACTAAGAGTCACCTCAGCTCTTTTGAAAGCAAGTTTTTGCTTTGATAAAATAATTAAAAAGGTTTTGAGTTCCTCTGAAGTTTGAAGTTTGGCAATTGTCAAAATGACAACTCTTTTAACCTCACTGATCTTAGATTGAAGGTTTCCACCTGCTGCAGTAGTGAAGAAACACATTCAAAATACAGATTGCACACTAAAGAGAAGTGTAGAAAACATAGGCTATGTAGTCGTATCCTCTGTATCATATTGTGCTAATTCACATCTGAATGCCTTCTTCAGCTCTTCTTTTATTTTAGCAATAGATGGGTACCATATTTCCAAGTCTGCAAAGAGGCAGACTAGCGGGGAAGTGATGGAGCAGAGCTCCTGATGAATGTAAGCTTGCGATCATTTGCCTGTTTCTGAAGAGATATGCAAAGCCCTGACTTTTGTTGTTCTTGTACACCAGAGGAATGTGCAAAACAGATTGCCAAGCAGAACCCCAACATGTATTCAACTATGTCCCCCCCCCCTTTTTTTTTTGCAGAAATATAGCTTCCTGAAGGCAAAGCCTTAGTGATGATATACTAAGAGTTCCTTCAATCCAGGATACATCAATATATGTACCTAAAAAATTAGTTTACATTTGTCCTGGGAAAAGCCAAGTCAGAGTCACAGGATTGTTTACAATAGTTCCCACTAAGGATTGTAGTTACTACATTAATTACTAAGGAGTTACCAAGAAGAGGACTAAAGGGCATAGTGGCTCTGACATCCACAGCAACTCATTCTAAGTGCTTTGCACAAAGCCAATCAATAAATAAAAGGCAGAATTGGGACCTTCAAGAGACCTCTTACTTATGGTGCCATTGAATACTGTATCATACCATCCTTAAAGAAGAGGCATCATGCCTTATTCATGTATTAATTCAGTGAAGTTACGTGCAACATGTCTCTTGCTAAGTACTTAGCATGAGTTAAACCATGTCCCTGTAATTGAGGAGCACACAGCCTAATAGGGGAGAGAGAGATTTAAAAGTCTCTCATTTCAATATAGTGCCTGAACATAAAACATTCTTCTTTTAGGAAACAAAGTAGCTTAATATTAGCACTTACTGAGCTTGTATTATGGGTCAGATACTATTCTAATATGTTAACCTCAATTCATGTCATGTTCATAACCCTGGAGGGAGCCATAATTACTACCTACGTTTTACCAATGAGGATACTGATGCAGAGAAAATTTAAATACATTGCTTAATGTCACTGAAGTAATAAGTTGAAGAGATGGGATTTTATTTTTAAAAAATAGGGCCTCAAAAACCACACCTTTAATCATTAAAATGCACTGCCTTTTACAGCATATTAACACCAGCCCTTCACTTTCTTGTGCTCAATTTTCTCATCTATAAAATAAGGGTGAAATTAGTTTCTCTCTAACAGAGATATTTTAAGTATTAATTACAATCATATAATCTCTCTCTCTATATATATATATGATATATATATGAAGTCAGTTTATATACACATAAGTGTATCAGAGCCAAGCATGTAGGGTATGCCAACAAGTACTAATTCCTAATATTAAATATTTGTGAATACATGAATGGTTATCTCAGGGAGCCTTTTAAAGAAGTATATATTACCATCTCATTAGGACTATTTATCTATAAGTCAGTGAAGCTGTACCAGATTTTCCTGTAAGATTTCATCTAACCCAAAGAGACTTGTTGAATTTGGGGATCTTTGGGTGTCATGTAATAGCCCAGGCATGAACACTGAATGCCCCTGGGCTCTACCTTGTGCAGATTACATCAAGATTAAGTGCCTTGTCTCTGCATCTAGAAAATATTATAGGTGTTCTAGCCATTATTTATGGCTTCAGAAAGTTTCCAATGTGATTGTGTGTGACAAATATGTCAATTTCAATGTTGTGATTATGCAGGCACCTAGCAGAGAGGGTGTGCAATGTGTAATATTAGTGCCTCTAAATTCTCTTGGGGATGCATTTAGAATAGTGAATTCTGTCATCTTGCAATGCTTTTCCCACATCAGCTGTGCTTCCTGTGCATGAATTCCAGATCACTGAACATTTTATTCAGACTACTGCATATGGACAATAATTCCATTAGTTTTCAAGACAGAGAAAAAAGGCAAAAAATGCATTTTGGTCAAAAATATCTTTCTTGAAAAAGGTAAGTGCTCAGGACAGTTTGACCTCAGTTTATTTAATCTTAGAAAGATTAATTCCTGTATTTAGATGATCTGCCTCTAACACAAAGTAGAAATCTTTCCCTTTCCCCAAAACTATGACTCTTTCTTTGTCTCCAATCACTTTTTTCCCCCAGTGGATATGTTCAAGTTGTCAGAGATAAAACAGGAGGAAGATTTCCTATAAATGGAACCAACATTAGCATTAGAAATAGCACCAGCAGTTGCAGAAAGAGATTGATGGCCCGGTAACTCCTATCTGGATGTCAAGATTAAGGCCATGGAATGAAGGGTCTCATAGGAACATTTGTTATCAGTGACACTTCACATGATCTTTGCTGAAACCAAGTATAAGGCTATAGTCAGCATGTTTCATCATTCTAGTTGCAATAGTCTTCTCTACTAATCTCAATTTGGAGATTATTTACTTGCTGATCTAGATTGGAGCAACAAATAAATCCACCTGGGCCAATTCTTTTTAAATTTCTCATTGTAGTAAAGAAACTGTATCTATCAACTTTCTGATTCTGAACTTCATAGTAAAGCCAGTGATAGAAATTTGGATTCCCAAGTCACCACTTTTTCCAAAATTGCATTTCTTCCTTAACTTAGAAAACATTAAAAAAAAGAAAAAAGTGGGGTTTTTTTGTTTTTTATTTTTTTGATGCAGAGAGAAAATTAAAAACACACACACACACACACACACACAATAGGTAATCATGACATGTATCAATGTGGCCTTGTAACATATCAATTAAATCAATGGGATTAGTACAAATGATAGATGACACAAATACTTCACGAAACTCATAGTCACAGGTTTAAAACAGCAGTGTGGATTTTAAAAGACCAACAAAGGTGTTGTTATAAAAAATAAAAGGAAATTGTATAGACTTCAAATATTTCAGTCAAGAATCAGTGGGAACATCTGAAATATCACTCATGTCTGCTACTGAGTGATTCTACTATTCAATCAGTTTTGTAGATAACTAGAAGTACTTTCTGTTCTTTATGGAAGTGAAGAGAAGATAATCAGGAATACTTTGAAAACATAGCAGAATATATAAATGAAAACAGGGAGCTAGAAGTCTATATCTTGAACAGCTTATTATCAGACAAAAACTGTTAAGAGAATACCCATCAAAAACAATCCATACCTCCACCTACAGTATAGCTTTTTTTTCCCAGAAAAATTGTAGATCAGTGAGAGAATCTGTATTGAAATGATTGAAATAAATAAAAAGACTGTTAAATCTGATCTATTTGTCTAATAATCCCAAATATTTTTTTAAAAATCACAAAATTATTTATTTTGACTTAGATCGAGGAATTACCCAGAAAGAGGAGGTTAAAAAAAAAAATTGGGGAGTGAAGTACTTTTTATATGAAATATAGTATATATACCACACAGGAAACATAAAACCCTCTACTATGATACCTGGTTATGTTCACAAACCTAATGGGATCCAAAATTTACTCCTATTGCCATCTTAGTCCCTGAGAACAGGTAGTACATTGGAAAAGCTGTTTCTGTTGGGAGGGAAAGGAGAATGATACTTCAAATTTTAGCCGATATTTGGTATTTAAAACATACTTTAATTTCAGCCTCAACTACATGGGTTCATAGAAGTTTGTAAAATGATTCATAAAATTAAATAAAAATCAAACTGTGTAGATGATGACTACCAGTGTAAAAGAATATTTGGGGAAACTGATTTGAAGGTCTCCATTGAGGTAATACTTAGGGATACTGGCCACAAAAAAAAAAAAAATTGAGTTAAAAAAATTAAACATCAAATTAAGCCTCTATATCAACATATACTAAAGATTTCAAATAACTCCAAGTGGTGATTAAAAAGAGTAACCAAGTAACTAAAAAAATATAAGGAAATCCCAGAAGGAATATATAGATAATTAATGTGCTTTATAGAGGCAATCTCTAACTGCAATGAATGGCTCAAATTCTGGTGGCCTTCAGGGTAATAATATGCTCATTTTTCTGTACTTTATTTTGCATAAAATGTTGTAGGACAAATAATGAAAAAAATACCTAAGATTTATAAATATGTAGGCAGGAGATATTTACTAGGCTCAAAGGATAGACAGTGTGAGTAGGGGTTACAGCAACTGGCCTGGGATTTGTTTATCTACCAATAATGGAGGAACATTCTTAGCAAAAAAAGGCAGGTGTTCCAGTCAAAATTTTTTTGCAAATATACTAGTATATATATACTAATATACCTTATGGTATATAATAGACTAATAGTGTTTGCCATCAGGAGAATGCTTCTCTATGGAATGCTTTTAGAAGGATGCCCTCCAATTAAGGATTTCTTATGACAAAGAAATCTAGAATCCAGAATCTATGAAACTGTGTAGCACACACTCCTAGAAAATGTCATGAAAGCTCCGTAATGATATGGGTATAAAACAGATGTTTCATAACTTAAGTGCTCACAATGCATACCTCACTTAGAGACCTTTTCTATTACCGTGGGCAAGAGAGTGTCTGATAAAAGAAAAGAGGGCCTAGGAAGCCACATGAGACATCTAAGACCTCTTTCAGCTTTGCCTAGGCTGCTTGATATTTTGTGTCTTTGATACTTGCACAGATTCATATGAATGTGATATGACAATCAGATATTTTGTGTTAGCTCTTACTAAATGAACCATTAATTTAATTATTAGGCTTTATTAAAAATAAGATGAAAATAATCTCATCCTGAAATGTTACGGAAAGGTCATCTTTGACACAAAATTGTAGCTGAGTTTCTTACATCATATTTTCTTTAATAATAATATTTATCTATCATCTATCTTCTATGTATGTATCATCTATCTATCTATCTATCTATCTATCTATGTATCATCTATCTATCTCTCTATCTATCTATGTATCTGTCATCTATAATAAAGTTATGAAGACAGTTCTGGCCCATGTCCACAAACAGAAATCTAAAATATTAATTAGGAAGTCAGAGAATATATGTAAATATTGATTCTAAGTAGTATGAAGCTTTTTTCTAGTTATCTTTTCATCTTAAAATGATTAACTAGGAGGGATTGATTGATGAAAATGGAAACTTTAAAGCTAAGGGCTGCCAGATAGTAGCTAGTACAACTGCTTTCCCCCCTCCCAGTGGAGAATTTTTGCTGAGTTAGAGATTATTCATTGAGTTAATAAATATGTGTTCAGCTGTATTCTTTATGCACGTTGCTGTGCTTGATTTTGGGGGGTGGGGGAAGAAAAGAAGAAAAGAAAAGAAAAAGGATGAATGATACACATTAATTTCATTATGGAGATAATATAATAGTAAAGTAAGGTAAACAAATTATATCACAATATGCTGCAGGAATTGCTATGAACAAAACTACCAAGATATAATAGTTATAAACAAAAGGAGGAGAAATGCAGACTGGAAATTATGAGTACTGAAACATGATCAGAAACATATTACTTTACCATTTCTACCTCAAAGGCAACACTCTTTCTTCTAAAAATAATCTATGCCAACAAGTTGTGCATGGCAGTAACAAAATATAATGAAGATACTTGCTAAACTCCACTGCCCAGGGGCCTTTAGTGTCATTTATCTGAAGAAGAGATAAACAGAATCGAACAAACTTATCAGCCTGTTATCAAATATAAGAACCATGTTAGTACTTAGTTAAAATATTTCACAAAATCAAAATACAAAAATATAACAGATTGCAAAACCCTGATTTTTCTTATCTGTCTTAATGAATGTATCACATCAAGCTCTTTAAATCAGAATTATTGGCAGGGGAGAAACTCTAACCTTGGCACAAGAGGAAGCCTGATGTTTTTAGAAAACACATAGATATTTTTAAAGTTATTTATTTATTTATTTAAAAGAGAGAGAGTGAGCAGGGGGAAGGACAAAGAGTGAGGGAGATGGAGAGGGAGAGAACTTCCAGCAAACTCGCTACTGAGCACGGAGCCTGACATGGGGCTTGATCTCACAACCCTGAGATCATGACCTGAGCAGAAATCAAGAGTCAGATGCTTAACCAAACTGATCCAAACTGGAAGACCTAGATATTTTTAAGAATAAGGAAGATAAAATGTAATCCGGTAAAATATATATAACATAGTTGCATAATACTAAAAATTCAGAATGTTCTCTCTCCCACTGTCCCTCCTTATTTCATGATGTGATCATTCTCTCTATAGATTCCTATCTTAGTTGATGTCTGTGTATAAAGGGAATAACAAACAGGTCCTTCCAGTCTTCAAACCTATAACATTCATATGTAAAATAACAATTTTCTGGTCCTTCTCTGAGTTATCACAATGTGTGTCCTGGACCTCTGAATTAAGTTAAAAATAGCTTCAGATGGAAGTCATAATTCTCTTTCTCCTATAAAAAAACCATCCATTGCTTTATCCAACTCTAGAGAACTGGTGGATTTGGGGAAAAAATATGTTTTTTAAAGATTTTATTTATTTATTTGACAGAGATCACAAGCAGGCAGAGAGGCAGGCAGAGGGAGAGGAAGGGAAGCAGGCTCCTGCGGAGCAGAAAGCCTGATGTGGGGCTCAATCCCAGGACCCTGAGATCATGACCTGAGCCAAAGGCAGAAGCCTTAACCCACTGAGCCACACAGATGCCCCAGGGAAAAAAAGCTTTTTTATATATTTTTTTATTTTTTATAAACATATATTTTTATCCCCAGGGGTACAGGTCTGTGAATCACGTAGTGATCCAAAGGGGCACGTCCACCCGAATGTTTATAGCAGCAATGTCCACAATAGCCAAACTATGGAAAGAACCTAGATGTCCATCAACAGATGAATGGATCAAGAAGATGTGGTATATATACACAATGGAATACTATGCAGCCATCCAAAGAAAATTTTTGATGTCGAACTGAAGTTGCTTATTTGAAAGACTCTGGTTGACAAGCTTATTTGATACGTGCAGAGGTACTGGGAATTCAAGAGCATGTTTTGGAAATACTAGATTAGCCAGTGATTTAGCTCGTCTCTCTTCAGTGATAGTTGTCAACTCATCATATAGAAAGGATGTATGAAAAACAAAAGAGTATAGTATATATCTATATCTATATCTATCTATATCTATATCATCTATATCTATATCTATATCTTCAGTTAAGCATCTGCCTTTCAGCTCGGGTCCTGATCCCAGAGTCCTGTGATCCAGCCCCACCAGGTTCTGGGCTTAGTGGGGAATCTGCTCCCCCCACCCCACCCAAGCTCATGCTTGTTCTCTCTCACTCTCTCTACTAAAATAAATAAATAAAATCTTAAAAAACAACTATGAACTATTATTATTTCCCATTTCACAGATGAGGAGGCTGAAAGTCAGAGAAGTTAACTTTTTCATTGTAAAGCTATTGAAAGTGACAGAGCTGGGTTCAAATCACCCTTCAGATGAGCAACAGATACCACCAGGGAGCTTCCTGTTAGTAATACAGGCAGACAATTGAGGAATATGTGGACACACAAACACAATTCTGATGTTAGAAGAG
The DNA here is from genome assembly GCF_022355385.1 of Mustela nigripes. Classification (NCBI taxonomy): domain Eukaryota; kingdom Metazoa; phylum Chordata; class Mammalia; order Carnivora; family Mustelidae; genus Mustela; species Mustela nigripes. The sequence goes on along the minus strand of NC_081557.1, from coordinate 70,296,814 downwards.
AAGGATCATAGATACATAGACAGATGATAGATAGGAGATAGATGACAGATTATAGATAAATCACAATGCTGAGGTTATTAGGGAAGTATCCTTTCTATATAATCATATAAAATATTTTTATGCTTCTTGAATAAGTCTTTTAAATACACTCTAAATTCTCCACACATAAAAATAATTACAGAGCAGCCTCAATAATTTTATTTTTATTTCCCTTGCCTCAGGAGACATAACCAGAAAGATATTGCGATGGCCAGTGTTGGAGAAATTACTGTCTGTGTTCTCTTCTCCGATTTTTAAGGCTTCACATCTCACATTTAGGTCTATTTTGAGTTTATTTTTGTGTATAGTGTAAGAAAATACTCCAGTTTCCTTCTTTTGCATGTAGCTGACCATTTTTCCTAGCACCATTTGTTGAAGAAACTGTCTTTCCCATTTAATATTCTTGCCCCCCTTGCTGAAAATTAATTGACCATATAAGTGTAGGTTCATTCTGTGTTCTCTGTTTTGTTCCATTGATCTATGTGTCCATATTTGTGCCAGGATCACCCTGTTTTGATTACCAGAGCTTTGTAGTAATTTTTTCTTGAAATCTGGGATTGTGATACTGCAAGTTTGTTCTTTTTCAAGATTGTCTTGGCTATTTAGTCTTTTGTGGCCCTACACAGATTTTAGGATTATTTGTTATTGTTCTGTGAAAAAATGTCGTTGGTATTTTGATAAGGACTATGTTAAATCTGTAAATTGCTATGGGTAGTATGGACTTTTAGCAATATTTATTCTTCTAATCCATAAACATGGAATATCTTTCCATTTGTTAGTGCCATCTCTAATTTCTCTCTCTGCCATCTCATTATTATTATATATAAATGCAATGGATTCCTGTACATTGATTTTTTTGTATCCTGTGATCTTACTAAAATTATTTGTTAGTTCTAAGAGATTTTTGGTGGAGTCTTTAGGGTTTTCTAAACATAGTATCATGTCATCTGTCAATAATGAAAATTTTACTTTTTCTTTACCAATTTGGTGAACATTGATCTCTCTCTCTCTCTCTCTTTGTCTCATTGATGTGGCTAGAAATTATAGTACTATTTTGAATAAAAGTGGTGAGAGAGAACATACTTGTCTTGTTCCTGACATTAGGGGAAAAGCACATTTTTCCCCATTGATGATAGCTGTAGGTTTATCATAGATGGCATTTATTATGTTGGTGTTTGTTCATGCTTAACCTACTTTGTTGAGAGTTTTTATCATAAGAGGATGCTGTACTTTTTCAAGTGCTTTTTGTGCACTTGGTCATATGATTTTTATCCTTTCTCTTCTTGATGCAACATATTATGTTGACTGATTTGTAAATATTGAATCACTCTTGCATCCCGGGGGGGGAAAAATCCCATTTGATTGTGATGAATGACTATTTTTTTTCCTGTATTGTTAGATTCACTTTGGTAATATTTTGTTGATGATTTTTGCATCTTCATCAGAGATATTGGCCTATAGTATAGTTCTCTCTCTCTCTCTCTCTCTTTCTTTCTTTTTAATTTTTTTTATTTTTTTGAAGTGTCTTCATCTGGTCTTGCTATCAGGTAGCGCAGGTCTCATAATGAATTTTAAAACTTTTCTTCCTCTTCTTCTTCTTCTTTTTTTTTTTTTTTTGGAATAGTTTGAGAGTAGGTATTAACTCTTTCTTAGATCTTTGGTAGAATTCACCTGTGAAGCCACCTGGTCATAGACTTTTGTTTGTTGGTAGTTTTCTGATTTCTGATTTAATTTCATTGCTGGTAATTATTATGTTTAAATTTTTATTTATTTCTTTTTCAGTTTTGGTAGTTTATCTGTTTGTAGGAATATATCAGTTGGACTAGGTTGCCCAATTTGGTGGCATATAATTTTTCATAATATTCTCTTCTAATCAATTTTATTTCTGTGATGTTAGTTGTTATTTCCCCTCCTTCATTTATGATTTTGTTTATTTGAATCCTCTCTCTCTCTTTTTTGTTATTGTTGTTGAGACTGGCCAAAATCAATTCTGTTGAGCTTTTCAAAGAACCATCTTTTGGTTTCATTGACCTTTCTTATTGTAGTTTTAGTTTCATTTCATTTATTTTCCTCTAATCTTGTTATCTCCTTCTTTCTATTGGCTATGGATTTTGTTTGTTCTTTTTCAAGCCCTATAGATGTCAAGTTAGGTTGTTTATTTCAGATTTTTCTTGATTCTTGAGATAGGCCTGTATTGCTATAAACTCCCCTCTTAAAAGAGCTTTTGCTGTATTCCAAAGATTTTGGACCATTGTATTTTCATTTCATCTGTGTGTGTGTGTGTGTGTGTGTGTGTGTGTGTTTAGTTCTTCTTCCTACTCTTATTAATCCCACTTATGATCTTTCCTTTCCACTCAGAATCCCCTTTAACATTTCTTGTAGAACTTTTTTAGTGGTCATGAGTTCCTTTAAGTTTTGTTTTTCTGGGAAACTCTATCTCTCCTTCTATTCTGAATGATAGCCTTAGTAGATATAATATTGCCATTTTAATTACTATCTGTCTTGCTGTGGACATCCTTAGGTTGATTTTTTGGTGGCCTTTCTTACTTCCTGCATCTGTATTTCTGTTTTCTTCTCCATATTCAAAAATTTTTCAACTAATTTTTCAACTAATATTTCTTCAAATATATTTTCTTCCCCCTTTTCGTTCCTTTCTCCTTCTGGGAGAATGTGAATGTCATCACAGTAGATGATGTCACTGAGTTCCCTAAGTCTATTTTTATGTTTTATATTTTTTTTCTCCTGTTCAGCTTCATTGCCTTTCATTACTCTGTCCTCCAGGTCACTGATCCATTCTTGTGCCTCCTCTAGTCTACTACTTATTTCCTTTCATGTGTCTCTAATTGCAGTATTGAGTTCTTCATATCTGATTGGTCCTTTTTTATGTTTTTTGTCTTTTTTGTTGAGGATCTCACTGCAGTCCTCCACACTTTTCTTAAGTTCAGTGGGTGTCTTTATGACCATCACTTTAAATTCTCTATCAGGCATAGTATTTATCTCAATTTCATTTAAGTCTCTTGTAGTTTTGTTCTTTCATTTGGGACATATTCCTTTGTCTCCTCATTTTGTCTAACTCTTGGTATCTGTTTTTATGTGTTAGGAAAGTCAACTACATTTTTTTTGAAGTAGTGGCCTTATGAAAAAGCGGTCCTGTAGTGTCCTTGCAGATGCAGAAGCTGGTGCCTCAGTGGTATTCTGTGTGTTGCATTTGCCTTGCTATTGTGGCTGAGTTACTTTTGCCTTCAGTTCAATCATCTGAAATGGCTCTTTAGTTTTTATGGACAGGGCTTGGTCCCATGCTTTTATTGGGCCAGACTGGGACCACTTTGGGCTTGAGTTGAATCATATCAGCCATTTGCCAGAGATATAGTATTACCAAACTTCAGGAGAATGCAGAGATGGAGCATGTTATGTCAGCAAATTCCCCATGGTGGGAAGGGACCTGCAGCCACCAGACAGAGACAAGCTAGTTTGGAGAGGGCAGATCCACAGAATCATGCTGGGGGGCAGGTGTGTGTGTGGACACAGGTGTTACATGGTTTATGAGAGTCATCTGTGGGAGGAGAACTGGAGTAAAGACCTGGCTGGAGAGTGCATATTTGCAGGAGAACACAGGGTTTGGCATGCTATTATCAAATTAGGTAATTATTGTTGAGACCCCATTGGTTCCTGCAATTTTGGGGCATGGGTTTGAGTTATTTTTGTGCTGGGAGGAGGCAGAAGAAAATGAAGCCTGCCAGTTTCTTTGTTCCTGGAGAAGTCTCCCAACGATCCCTACCCCTCCAGCATAGGCTCCAAGATTAGAAAACAAATATCTCTCTTATATACCACAGGTATTTTTTTCAAACTGATGTTTCTATGCCGTATCTTTACAGAGTTGTCACTTTAAGACAAGTTTCCGCTTGCTCTCCTGACTCTCCCACAAGCCTGTTGATTTTTAAAGTTCTAGGTTTTAAGCCCTGCTGTCTGTAAGAACTCAAGAAATTTGGCTCCTTTGATTTTCAAAGCCAAATGTTATGGGGATTCTTTTTCCTCATGCATGCTCCCTGGTGTGAGTCTGTTTTTCTCCTCTCTTCCTAACAGTGGCATCCCTCCCTCCCATAGATAGTCCTGCAGGTCCCATTAATTCCCAACCATGTGTTTTCCCTTCCTACCCTCTTCTATGGGAACTCTTATTCATATTTAGCTGTGGAGGGTCTGTTCTGTCAGTCTTCAGGTCATCTTCTGGGTTATTCACATTGATATGGGTGTCTGTAGAATGTGTCTGCAGAATGAGGTGAATTTAGGGTCCTCCTACTATACCATCTTCCCTGGAAATCTAGGGTTTTTTGATCTTTATGATAAAATATTCTCAAAGGAAAGTGCACGTAATTGTAAATAATTTCAAATATGTAAATAAAGCTACTATTTAAAGTTTCTGAAGCTTAGTTTCTGTATATAACTTTTTCCATAGCACATAATATCCATAAATATTGAGAGGTATCATATTTCATACCCAAATATAAAAATGCAGAAACCAGTAGCATGAATGAGATAGCAAGTATAGTAATTATAGCCAGAATGTGACATTTTGAAACTAACTGTAGAAAGACATAAATGATCAATTTTCTTTTCTAGTTACCCAAATCACCTCAAGATAAATGATACTGTATAATTAAGTAGAGGAAAGTTTACATTGCTCCGATCCATGGGGAGCAGTAAATCTTTAGCACTTACTGAATTTGTGTTAATTAGGTATTCATTAAAGACACTGGTGTTATTAAAAATGCTTGTACAGCTTTTAAAAAGAAAAGAATATTATTCTGGTGAATTTAAAGGTTTTTTAAGTATCAAAGAAAAATAAAATGGTCAGTTACTTCTATACCCTTATCAAAATAAGCACAAAAGACAATAAAAATACATCAGCATATAAGTGAACTGACAAGGGGACCAGCCAAACTTGAATATATGTTAGTGTTATATGGCATTAAAGAGGTTTAAAATACATGCCTTGGGTACCTGGGTGGCTCAGTTGGTTAAGCATCTGATCTTGGTTTTTGCTCATGTCATGATCTTAGGGTCCTAAGACCCATTTCCGTGTTGGTCTCTGCACTCAGTGTGCAGCCTACTTAAGATTCTCTCTCTCCCAGTCCCTCTTCTCCTCCCAAACACTTGTGCTCTTTCTCTAAAATAATAATAATAATAATAATAAGAGTAATAAAAAAAAAGCATAGTCCTTACCCATTAAGAAGCACAATTAAAGTATTGGAGTACTTGGAAGGAGAAAAGGCACTTCTAAATTTTCTAACATTTGGGTCATATAGAGAATTTTTCTAAGCCATTTGCCCTTTCTGAGCCTCCCTTTCCTTTTTGGTAAAGCATGAGAATAAAATATGATCTTGCCAGATTTTTATCAGCATCACATGAAATAAGAAATGAGAAAACACTTTGAAAACTATATGGTGCTATAAAAATATGGGGTATTTTTATTACTTTGTAGAGTGAAATTTGTAGAGTGAAAATTATTCAGAGCTAATAAGTATATAGCAGTGTGAAAACAAGAGAGGCCAGAGGGGCTGAATAATTCATTTAGTAAAATCCATACTTTAAAATAGTGCCAGTTTATCTCACCGGTCAGATTAACTCAATGATGTGGTCATTGATGGCATAATACAGGGTTTGGGTGTCTCTGTTATTTTCTGTCACTCATTCAATGGGCTGGATTGTGGAAAATGAAGAGAGAAACAGATAGGGAAGCTGTTTAGATCCTGCTATTTCTGGGTTTGAATCTGTAGGCTCTGCATAGGAAGGTCTATGTTTCTTAATCCTCCAAACCCCAAATAAATATGCCCTGCTATAGACAGGAAGATTATAGGAAGAAGGGTTTATCTTCACTATTAACTTGTGGATCCCAGTTCCAAGGCAACATCTTAATAGGCAAGTCCCTTTTATAGCTAAGCAATTACAAGGACAATGGCATTGATTACAAGAGTAACATTTTGCCCTTAGCTCTAGATGGCATGCTTTGAGAAGCCCATTAGGTCCCACCCACCACAAAATAGTCCCTGAGTTCCAAACTGATTAGTGTTATTTCCTTTGTCTTTCTAACCACACCCATATGAATGATTATATGAGCTCTCAGTATAGCAAAGGATGAGGGGCAACCATCAAGGAAACACAATGAGGTAAGGACTAGAATTCAAAAGGCCCAAACTAATTACTTTTTATATCCCTACTATGTCCAGGACCTGGTATTTATTTGACTAAGGTTTCTCTTTTAATCTTTATGATCGCTCTATAAGAATATTTTTTAAAATCATTTTAAAGCTTCCAAATAAGGAGAAGAAAGGTTAAGTTGCTTCGGTAATGATTGCTGGAATCACAAGTTAAATCCCAGCCCATTTGCCTATTTTCTTTTCATTATAACAGTAATTCTCAGACTTTGTGAAGTTTTTTATTTATTTTCATTTTTGTTTTGTCGTGACTGTGTTACTAAACAGGGGAACACTTTCATCAAAAAAATTTTTTTTCACAGAGAAACTCAATTGTAAAAAATGTAAGAGTAGTTCGTAATCGAAAGGGAGGTCATGAAAAGGAAGCTGTCACTGATGAACATCTCACACCACTGCATTGACCCTACTACATTTTTTCCAAAGTTTTGTCTCTTTCAGGAACTCAGGAAATCATTCAACAAGGCAATTTGGGTCATTTCTCTGCAAATTATTCTTGGTGAATAGAGAAGGAGATGAAGGGGATGACATGGAATGAGCCTACTAGTAGAGCGAGGTAAACAGTAGAGGAAACAAGAAAGGGGTCACAAATTTAATTCGCTTATTTCACAAATTCAGCTTATGATCACTCCTGGCTTTAAGACATTCAATGTCATTGATGCTAATGATTTGAAATCAAAGCTATTTTGACCATCATTCTCCCAGCTTATGAATCATACATTTTCCTAGTCACACCTTACATTAAGGAGATGTCGAACTTATAATTGCTTCATTTGTCCTTAAAGAAGAAAGATGAATATATGCATCTTAAAGGCACCATTAATGAGTAAAACCGCATTTTAATTAATGTGTCTTTAATTAAACAAAATAAATTTTTTTCACAAGATCCTAAGTGATTTTCCCCACCCCCTCTAGGCAAAACAGCAGCATTAAACGTTTCAGCCCATTAGGTTTTAAAGTTTTAAGTGACTAAAAAGTTGGATTCGTGAATTCATATTACAACTAACTCACAATGGAAAATTAATAGCTCATCAATGAAGCTTCTATTGAAAACAAATCATATCAAACATTTTTCTGAGATCAGCACTTTTGAAAATGGAATGTACTTTAACTTCTGTCCTGTGCCTCAAGTGAGCACAGCTCAAGAATGGAACACAACAGCCATGACAGACCAGAGTAACTTGGGAAATAAAGTAACTATATCTGTAGCTTCAGCTTCTACTTTCACATTTACCATCTACTTTTTCTTCTAGCCCAAGGCACAAGGCCTTCTAAGATTATTCTTAGTTTTTATTTGCATGGAAACACAGCCTGAGCAAATGAGACATAATTGGGTCCCCAAAATTGGAGGAGAAAAATCACTTTAAAAAATAGAAATTTTTTAAAAAGATTTTATTTATTTATTTAAGGGACAGAGAGATTGAGAGAATGAGTGGGAAGAGGGGCAGAGGGAGAAGCAGACTGAAGCAGGGAGGCTGATGCAGAACGTGATATCAGGACTTTGGGATCATGACCAGAGTTTAAAGCAAACACTTAACCAACTGAGCCACCCAGGTGCCCGAAAATTTTTTGAAGCAAAATTTGAAGACAAATAATTTTCAAAGCAAATGCTGGCTTCAGAAAGAACACTTTCTGTGAAATGTGGACTCTGTCTGCAATTGGAATCATAACGTCCACTGTAAGACTATTGCATCGATAAAGGAAAACAGACTTAACTTGTATGTCCTTGAACAAGAGGAGAAAGTTGGTCTTCTTCAGGCTCATGTTTCAGATACTTTGCAGTATCTGAAAGTAGTACACTGTCACCTTTGCAAAATGGGGATCCTGGGGATCAGTAGCCAAAATCAGGGCTACTGACTGATGATCAGTAAACAACTTTATTTCTTACAATCACTTCTTTTATACTTTACACAAGATCTGGTTACAAACAGGATATATATTTGCATGCAGGACATGAATGCATGTGAGATGTGAGCTATGTGCAGGACATGGGCCACATTTAGGCAATCAAGTGTGACACGTGAACAACAAGGATTACCTCTTAACTTTAAATGACAAGAGCAAGTTAAGGATTCTCCACACTTATCAGATCCATCTATTCTAAAGGAGGACATGAAAGCACTCCCGGGACCCTTCCATGTTTATTCCGGCCACAGGCCCAGGAAACTCCTGCCCTCCGTCTCACGGAGTTTTCTCACAGGATCCGACACAACCCTGTCACATTGGTGAGGATCTGGGTTGTGTTCCAACAGTACATAATCTTCAAACAGCAAGAAAACTCCATGAAAAGGCTATCTCTGACATGGCAAGACAATGTATTGTAATTAGAATTCTGTTTGTCACCTCGGTGTGTGGTTCTTGAATTTCAATATACAAAAACCGCCAAAGGATGCTGATTCAAAATACTGCATTCCAAGCCCATTCTAAAATTCTGAGTCAATGGGCTTGCGACAAGACTTCAAAAACTCTATTATCTCAAAAACAACAAAAACTCTACCCTATGAGATTCTAAAGCAAGTACTCTGGTGACCATGAAGAAACACAAACCTACAAAGATTTTGTTTGTTTTTGTTTTTCTGCATCTATAATTGTGTAGAAAATTTGGAAAATATGAAAGAAAAAATTCTGAGAAAAAAACAATTACTCATAGTCCCATCGCTTAATACAGCTACTATTAAATAAATATAACTTCTAATTATGTGTATATAAAATTATCCACAATTTTCTTTATGCTATATATGTTGTCTGCAATACTGCACATCTAATTTAATATTACATCACAAGAATTTTCTCAAGTCTTTGGATACTGCCTGTGTATACAATTCTGTAACAAATATATTCTTTTTTTCAAGAATTGAAGACATTTGTTGGTGTTCTAATGCAGTGTTGTAATAAAAAGTCTAATGATAGCTTTCTGGTTGCTTCATAGGTGATTTTTTTTTTTAATCTGAAAGTTTAGAGAATTTTACATTCATGCCTTTTTTTCACACATGATACTTAAATTTTAACAGCCTATGTTACAGGCCTTTTTATTTATAAATAAAAACATACAGAATTAGAAGGTTTACACAAATAGGATGCTAAACCTTTTCTATGTCTTCTTTTGTTTGCTTAACAATAGCTTTTAGAGATCTTTTATCCATGTTAGGATATTTAGATTTTATTTCATAACTCATGCTAAATAGCATGAATTTTAAGGATACCCCATAAGCTATTTAACCCCTCCCAAACTGATAAGACATTTTTTTTTTTAAAGATTTTATTTATTTATTTGACAGAGAGAGAGATCACAAGTCGGGGGAGAGTCAGGCAGAGAGAGAGAGAGAGAGAGAGAGAGAGAAACAGGCTCCCGCTGAGCAAAGAGCCCGATGCGGGGCTCGATCCCAGGACACTGAGATCATGACCTGAGCTGAAGGCAGCAGCTTAATCCACTGAGCCACCCAAGCGCCCCCTGATAAGACATTTAAATATCCCCAATTAAAAGCAAAGCTAAATGAACATATGAAAAAATATACATTTGGACATATATCTTGGGAACATATTTAACTATTTCTATAAAATGAGTTCTTGAGAATAATTTTTTGTTTAAATTATATATATACATATATATATATACATATGTATAATTTTATATTGTTAGGCTGCTGTTGTAAATCTGGAAATCAAACACTGAGATAAAGATTTGTGCATAAGAAATTTGTTGGAGGATACTGTAGGAGTTAATATGTATGAGTGAGTGACAGAAGATGAATTGTAATGAAGTTGCAGCAAAGGCTTCAGCCAAACCCTCTCAGCTCTGTAGCTCATAGACACTTTAGAGATGCTCCCCACTGCAGCAAAAGAGCTGAGCCTTTATAGGCTTATGTCCAAACAGTTACTGACTGGACCAGGGAAAAAGCATAGTCTTGGCAATGTGGCTCCCTTTAATCCCAGAGAGGCATCCAACTGAAATCTGACAGCTGCCAATGTTCAGCAGCGGAGAATGGCCATGGAGACAAAGAATCAACTTCTATCTACCCCTTTGTGTCAATTCTATCCACCTGTCTTACATAAATTCTTATAGAAATTCCTAATCTAGTGCTCCTCTTTTATTCAGGAAAATTTATGATATGATTAGTGGCATGAACTATAGTCCTTCGAGTCCACAAATGATCCTCATTTTCTCCTTCTTCTACTTTATTCTAGATACCTCTCACCTTTGATTAACACATCTACTAACCAAGATAACTTACCTGGTAGAATGACCTAGAAATTTCAACTAGGAGTCATCAGAGGCCTAGTCCTGTAATAATAACTTTCCTCCACTAAACTTATAGGTTAGATTTATAAGCTTCCAGAGCCAAGAACTGAGAGATGGCAAGCACTTGTTTCGTAAGTGGGTCACTGGGAGTGATAGCAAGTGGAGTCATTACTTTACCCACCCCTTTGTTTCTGGACTTCTGTATTCTATCTATTAGAGACACAGCATCATTTATTGGTCATTGATTTGGAGTATATGCAGCATCCTGGAAAATGATACCTATGTTCTCAGGGTATCATCTGCAAACAGGTACCATAGCTCCACTTCACCAGAACACTATAGGCCAGTGGTTTCTGAGTGGTATAATATGTGATTGAACCAGTAGAGCCCATGTTCACGTACTTACTCGCATGCCTCCTTTTCTCTGAAAGAGGATCATAGGTTGGTGGATCAAACATTCTATAAACTCTCAAACCGTAGTGTTGCTTTTAGCTCCAGAAGCAAGAAAGACAAATTCATAACCAAAATATATGTTATTTCTAGACAAAATGAATTTTTGATCCTTCTAGGATAGAAGATATTCAATGATACCAACATGAAATCAAATGACTGGTAGATCTTCCTGAGGAATGGTGCCATACTGGCTACTCAGGATAGGCCTTTTGTTGGAAATTTAGGTGAAGGTTTGATCAACCATGATGAGTGGGAGCCCATATTTTCAGGCGTATATATGGTATTATTGTTGCCTTCATGGGAGTTTCACTCATTTACACATTATGTCAACACTAGAGTGGCCAATGGTAGATGTTGGCTGATGTCAACTGACTGAATCATTCTATCTCTATTTTTAGGAGTTCTTCCATGGTGAATATTCTTTCATACTTAATGCCCTCTCCAACAGGTTAAGCCTCTTCACCGGTCCTCTTGACCCTAATTTTCTTTTAATTCTATATGTCACTGACTTACAATTCTCTGTAAGTCTTTCAACTTACAGAAAAAATGGCTACTTTTTTTTTTTCCTTCACACTAAGTGGGTGATCAGTTGCCCTCTGCTGAAAAGATTATTGAATATGGTCACTCAATAACGTAGTCTCAAAGGAGGAGATTCAAGTGTTTCTCATCAAGGAACTCATGGCTGGTTACTGTGCCATGGGAGGCTCATTGGGTAACCCCATGGTTTTTTTTAAATATATTATTTCTTTATTATTAAAGAGATACATGGAGACTATTTTCACAACAAGGATTTTATAACTTCAGTGGAATGGGAAGCTTCACATGACACCATTTCCATAGTGATTTATTTCGGTCTACATACTTTCCACAAAGTCACTCTGCAACTGACATGCATACTCTCTGCCTATCCTGGTGGGCCTGAAGATGGGTTGGAGGGCTCAACCAGACCTCTCGTTTTTTCTAAAATAAGTAATACTAAGGGTTGTATGGGTTCCTCTTTCCCCATAGGGAACCAGAGTCTCTAGTCCAAGGCCACAGTTCAATGAAGAGACAGGGACAAGTGTATGGGTAACCATGATACCCACAATTCCTGACCAGAACGAGGGGAAAATAAATAATGCCCTTCAGTGCTTAGTTTGAGGCCACTGTCACCAGAACTTTTATTCAGAGTTCTGACTATGGATGTGTCACAAACATCTATTCTTATTGCTCCCACTATGGAATATATTACTCATATATATGTATTGTATATGTGCATCCCTACTTTCCTTCACCCATGCCCCTGAAGATGACAGTTAAGGTCATCCTACAGGGCATATGGAAGACCATGAACTTACCCCACTGCTAGTTCCTAGTGTCATTGTCCCCTCAAAACAAACTATTCTCACTGACAAACTTAAAGAAGCCAAAGTTGTCCATGAGACTATTTCTCCACTCAATAGCCCCCTCTGGTCTGGGCACAGATTTGGGTACCTAGAGATTTACCTTTGATTACTGGTGACTCAATGTCATAGTCCCACCCTTGACACATGCAGCCCCAAATATGGTTACTGTCATGAAGAATATTGCACAAATTGAGGAAACTTGAAATGCAGCAACTGATATTATGAATACACTTTCAGCATCCTTCCCTACTCTGATTATCAGGATCAATTTATCGTTATGTGGAATGGCTTGCAATATATTTTAATGTCTTCCACAAGGCTACCTAAATCCCCTGGCTATCTGTCATTAATAGACAAGCCATCACCTGGAGAAAGTCCTATTTCCAGAGAGAACACTAACCTTCCACTGTATTGATGACATTTGGTGGACCCAGACAAGGCCACCACCTAACAAGAACTGAATGCCCTCTCGAACCACATGTGACAATACACATTGTGATTAATACAGACAATTTACAAGGACCTAGTACCCAAGTGATATTCCTAAAAAGTCTTGAAAGTGACACAGTGCTTCATCCTGAAAGAGACAATTCCCAGGCATTTGGCTTTCTCTGCTTCCGTAAATAAAAAGAAGGGCCCAAAGAACAGAACACCCTGGAGGTCCTCCAATGATCCACCCAAGCTGTTCCTACTGCCCAGTCCCCACCAATTCACATTTGCTATTTGAATTACAGGTTTCAGGAATCCCTCAGTTTGTCAATCAAAGCCTATGACAGAAGGACATATTAGACAGAAGTGTTCCTTGAGCTTTTAGATCGGTATACTCCCAAAATCTGCTTAAAGAGACAATTTTTTTGAGACAATAGACAATTTTATTGGGCTATAATTGTGCTTTGGTGGATACTGTGTGCATGACTCCTGGCCACAAAGTAGTCATGCAACCAGAAATTATATCATGTACCTGAACAGTCCTCAAGTCACTGGGTGGGTGTTGCTCAGCAATTCTCTCTAGTGAAATGGAATTGATACATATAGAAGTGGGTGAAACCTGGCCCGGCTGGGGTCTCATACCATGAAAAAGTCTCAGGAGTATTTTTTCGTCTCCCAGGTATAGTGTTCAAATATTCTTCTGCCCCTTTCCCCCAGGTATATTACTGCATTCACTAGCTAAGAAGAAACTCAGATACAGAAACCTGCTGGACCACATATGGCTCTGGTTTACTAATGACACTTCTACGAGGATGGAATGGGGTATAACCTGAGAGAGACATTAAAGGATGCTTGGCACAATGGCAGAGTCTCATAAGGTATGGATGGCAAAACTGGCCATCTCAAGAAATGAGTTGTGCTATATTTTCACTGACTCATGGGGCAGTAACAAATAGCCTAGCTGTTTGTCAGGCTGCTGACAAGACTCAGACTGCCTTATAAACACAGCTCTGTGGGGATGAGAAATTTGTGTAAGAACTAGCTCTGCTCCTAATAGGCTTTTTGTTACCTATGTAGATGCTTACCAGAAAGGCTCTTCCACTGACAAAGGGAAATATAACCAATGAACAGACCACATTTGTCAGCTAAATGCAGAGACTAAGTTGTCCTCTTAAAGCAAGCAAACATGTGATCCATTGCCTCCTGGATCCATGAGAAGACAGTCTATGGAAACCATCCTAGACTGACCTCTACCTATGAAGATCTAGTGTTGCTTGAAGATGCCAAAACAGCATGGAAAAAAAAAAAAAATCTGTCTTACCTGACAGACCAAGACCAAAGCTAAAAATACTAACAGAGACAAATCTTACAAGCCAATGGGCCAGAGGTTGTGGACAAATTGGGCCCACACTGAGCCTCTAACCCACCAAGAGTTTTTCACTAGATCATAAGCATTCCATTGACTTGGGCCACACTATTCAGGTCAGACAAAACCTATTTGCTTCTTTTTCAGATTTTCTGAGCACAGTGTATTTAATAATAGCAAAAAATTGTAGCTCAAGTTACATAGTCAATGGGCCCAATCACAGGGCATGCAATGGATTCTTTTTGTTCTGTATCACTTCTAAGCTACAAGGGTGCTTGAGCAATTTAATACACAATTAAAAGATATACTTGTGTGACTGATGGGCAGGCAAAGATAATTCCAGCCTGGACTACAAATCTTAGATAATCATTGTGGGGTCTCAATGCAGCAATTCCCTGAAATGGTAGTTCTCATTTGTGTCATGTGTTTTACCAGGCTGTCTAACCTCTTCCTTTCATTGTATAGCCTTCCTTTATAATTATTGACTCTGTAAGGTACCCTGCAAGGTCCTCCAACCCCTTCAACACCTTCCCGAAGACTTGAATCGACTTTAAATCACTATTAAACAATGAAGAGTGGGAGACTGTAACCTCTCCATTTATGCCCAAGAGCAGAGGATGGATTTTTGCCAAGGACTTCAAAAATAACAACCATCAGTTTGAAGTTTCTAGTTCAGCATTTTCCATAAGGTGTCCCCGTGCTTTGTCCCAGGTACCCCATGGGATCAATATAAGTATATAGAATATATAAGTATATAGAATAGAAACATTTATTGAACCACAGGAGGATCCAAGCCAGGAAATTTGGGTGCATCACTCCAGAGGAAAGATTAAGAGTGTTTTGCTTGCCTTGGTACAGTAAAGATTGTCCACAGTACAGACAGTGGAGCAAGGTCTCCATGACTTCTTTGGATCTTTCAAACCTAAGATCCTGGGTATAGGAGAGGAAGAGTAGGAGATATAACCTCTCTTCTGTCCCACAGAATAACCTATATGACTCCTGCCTAGGTGAATTTGTTGCTAAATCTGCCCTCACGCAGTTGCCACTCCCTGAATGTGACAAGCTATTGGATATGTCACCCAGTTCCTAACCCCACAAATAAATATTTGATTTGTGTGCCACTGAATACCATGAAAAGACATTTCTCTAACCACAGACCTTTCTGATACCACAGGTTCTCCAACCTTATTAATTTGTACTGAGGCTTTGCCACAAATGGAATCTGAGACTATAGAAGAGAAATATCTCCCTACAGTCAGCTTGCTCCTATCAGAGGTAGGAGCAACTGGGACATCTGGGAAAGGAAGTTAGGGCACACCATCAAGGCTATTAAGATCTAGTTAGGGGCAGTCTCCTCCAATATTCTACATTCAATTCTGTATCACACAGACTCTTCAATTCCAATCAAATTTCTGCACACCGAGGGAACTCTTAGCTGATTAATCCCCCAAGTAGTTAATGATTCAACCCTGTTAAAATTCTGTACACCCTTGTGAGATATTATTTTGCTTGCAAAAACCAGGCCTTCGGGGCACCTAGGTGGCTCAGTAGGTTAAGCCTCTGCCTTCAGCTCAGGTCATGACCTCAGGGTCCTGGGATCAAGGCCCCCATCGGACTCTTAGCTCAGCAGGGGGCCTGCTTTCCCCTCTCTCTTTCTGCCTGCCTCTCTGCCTATTTGTGATCCCTCTCTGTCAAATAAATAAAATATTAAAAAAAAAAAGACCTTCACCTCTCTTCCTCCTACCAATATAATTAATATGTACCTATGAGACATAAATAAGAGACATCCAAGTATTTGAAATTATCCCTCCAAATGGGTATATCACACTGTGCTGACTCAGGTGGGAGTTCTGAAACCAGTCAGACCTGTCATTTAAGAGAATTGACAGGTGGCAATACCAACTCTCTACTCATTGGTGTGCTCCATGTGGTTATTCTCACTGTTAGCATCATTCAATTAGAGAATGTTTTCCATAATTTATTTTTAAAGATTTTATTTATTTATTTGACAAAGAAAGATCACAAGTAGGTATAGAGGCAGGCAGAGAGAGAGAGAGAGAGAGAGAGGAGGAAGCAGGCTCCCCACTGAGCAGAGAGCCCGATGCAGGACTCCATCCCAGGACCCTGAGATCATGACCTGAGTGGAAGGCAGCGGCTTAACCCACTGAGCCACCCAGGTGCCCTGTTTTCCATAATTTGTTCCTGATCCTTGCTGTGGTCATGAATGATGTTACTTCAGTTTTTTTTTTTTAATATTTTATTTATTTATTTGACAAAGAGAGATCACAAGTAGGCAGAGAGGGAGGAGGAAGCAGGCTCCCCGCCAAGCAGAGAGCCCGATGCAGGGCTTGATCCCAGGGCCCTGGGATCCTGACCTGAGCCGAAGGCAGAGGTTTAACCCACTGAGCCACCCAGACGCCCCTGTTACTTCAGTTTTGAAGGCACAAATGGCCAGCCTCAATTCTCTGGCCCAATTAGCATTAGATAGTATAGGTCTGTTATTTGCAACACCTCATTTTTCATCTGCATCAATAAAACTGGAAAGTAAACAGCCAATAATGAGGCTTAAAAAGAAAGCCTCCTGACTCTCTGAAATAAACCCACAGGAGACATCTCTTTCTGAATTAGAAATGGTTGGTCTCGGGGCACCTGGGTGGCTCAGTGGGTTAAGCCTCTGCCTTCGGCTCAGATCATGATCTCAGGGTCCTAGGATCGAGCCCCACATGGGGCTCTCTGCTCAGCAGGGAGCCTGCTTCCCCCCTCTCTCTGCCTACTTGTGATATCTCTCTCTCTCTCTGTCTATCAAATAAATAAATAAAATATTAAAAAAAGAAAAGAAAAGAAATGGTTAGTCTCCATGGCTCTGCACTCCTCCAAGTGAACCTGATTATCCTGCTTCAGGTGATTTTGATCATGTTCTTGGTTCACTATTGCCTTAGAATAATTAACCAGTTATTATCACAGCTCCTTAAAGTCTATCCCATTTGGACACATAATTTAATAACCGATGTTTCTCAGTTTGGCCCAGAAAGATCAAGGGGTAAAGTTGAAGACTGTGTCCCCCGGTCAGAATCCTACTGTAATCTTTTAAGCCCAATTTTCATGATTTTTTTGCAAATGTACTGAAAAATTATGCATGACTCAAGTGAAAAATCCAGTGTATGATCTGCTGTCTACAGGTTCCAAACAAATTTAATTTGGGGGTAGATCAGAGTATTGGACATCATTGTTTCTTCAGCTAGGTTATTAAGATGCAAATTCATAAACATTCAAGTCCTAAGAAGACTTACACTGTAACTCTGACCTGCAACTGGTTGACTTTGTCAATGACCTATCTTCATCTCCATGGCTCCCTGTCCTATTTGCTATTCTTAAAACTTCTCTTCTACCCATATGTTAAGAGTTATTTCTGACTTCAAAAGATTCTGATGAAGTTCTACTTCTTACATGACAGCGTGAGAAACTCCAGGGATCTAGACACCAGTGAAATGATAAAAATTATTTTAAAATCCAGCTATTTGAAATCTCTGGAAATGGTATGACAGACAGACAGCAAATGAAATAAAAATTATTCAAGAAAATGTACTAAAATTTGATAAGAATTATGAGAGTCTATGAGTGTTGATCTGTACCCTCCTTTCCCACCCTGGTTAACAATATAAAAACTCTAAACTCTAACCCCTACATATTAGAGATTGAAACTTATTATTCTATAATATCTCTTTAGTCCCATTTAGTGATTTAGTCTTAATATTCTATTTTTTCTGATTTTAATAGCACTTCTCAAACCTTATTCTTTGTTAGTATTTATCTAGTATATTTTCCATCCTTCTTTTCAACTTAATTTTTTTTTTTCCTCTTAGGTGTGTTCCATTAAAGAGGATATCTTTTCAAGGTAAAATAATTTTTAAAAATTCATCCAGAAGAATGATTCCTGCCTAAATCTATATTCTATGTTCTGTTTACTCAAGCAACCCAATCTTTCTGACAAAGATTCTCTAAAACTTCTTTAAAAATGTTCTGATCTGGGGTGCCAGGCTGGCTCAGTTGGTAGAGCATGTAACTTTCAATCTCAGGGTTGTGAGTTTGAGCCATATTGGGTTTAGGGATTTAAAAATTTAAAATAATAATAATAATAATAATAATAGTAAAATTGAATCTAAAAAAATGTTCTGAGCTGCTAATATTACTTTGTCTTTTATCTTTTTTTTTTTTTTGTCCTCATTATTGGTTTATTCTTGAAGGATAGATGGACAAAGGAAAATATATTCATCCTACATATAGATATGTAAAGACACGGATATTTTCCTGTCATTTCCATATGATTTGAGCAAGAAAGGAGAAAATGGGTGTATTTGATCTGTTCTCTTGATTTACTCTAAAGTATTTCTTTTAAATATGATGAACTTAGGTTCATAGAGAACAAGTGATTTGCCTAAACTCACAGAGCTTAACTAAAGGCAGAAAGAAAACTAAGACCCCGGGTTCTTAATCCCTATACAAAAGCCCTTTTCACTGTAGTATATCTTCAATACACTCATTTTTAAAAATTTATAGCACATAAAGAATTAAATGAAAACATAATGGTTTTGAGAAAGCACTTCTAAATGACTTTTATAAGTAATGCTTAGAATTGAAATGTAACAATTGCTGCAGAAGCTCTCCACTTGTAAAACTGCTTCCTCTTTAATAAAACCAATGCATTAGAAAGTCAATATATACCCTATTGATGTGCTCATTACAAGTGGAGACGGAGTTACAAAGATCAATCAACAACTATTCAATGTGGGATTTCAAGTGGACATCCCTGGCCCAGCTTCAGCTCTCCAATCTATAGAGGCTCTGCCTTCAAATCATCCCAAGGCTCAGACCTTTATTTCTTCCTGAATTAGCTAACCTTTCCTAAGCATTTCATATTATTTTTAATCAAAAATTTCTCTTCTGTTTATCTCTAACCTGTTTATTGACCCTGAGTTTACAGGTAGGACTCAGATATGACTGAAATTGAAAGCTGTGGGAGGCTGCAGGGTTGGATCGTTTTTATTGAAGCGCTCAGAAGATTAACCACATGACCCTGTGATTTATAATAGCAGTTACAAGCCAAGGAGTTTTATACAATTGGATAGATTTCACAAATACCCTCCACATCAAAACTCACAAAGGCTGCCTTTTTCTACTTATCATTTTTACTAGTGTTGTTATTGTTAATGGACAAATAAAAGAAAAATTACATTGAGATTAACATGCCAGATTTTAACTCTAAGCTTTTTATGTCCTAGAGAATAAACTCGCATTATAAAAATAGGTCCAGCTTTAAAGTTTAAACAGGGTACACAGTGAATAAATAAATAACTAGAGTAATTTTTTAAAGAAGGATTTTAAATGGGAGTAAAATTAAAATGACCTTGCGAGATTGGAAAATGTCATATAAAGGAAAGAGGCATTTAGAGAGGAAAAGGTGTGAAGAGATCTTTTGAGGAAAAAGAAAAATAATGTATAATTAAAATAGAATCTAGGAGGAAGTATTATGACTCAGTCTTCTTCTCATATACTACTGATGTCCAAAATAAATATATATAGAAAAAAGAATAAACTTTTTCATAAAATAAAATCATAAATAGTTCTTATGTCTCCATGTCAGTTCACAAAAACATGCATTCATAATAAAGCCAAATGTACTCTATGTACATGTACTATAAAGTTAAAAAATAAAAGTACTGCTAACTTATTTTTACTTTCATTTAGATATTTAAAAAATTAAGTGAAGTTTACAATATATCTAAGAAAAGATAAATAGAAATGTAAAGTTTCACAGAATATAGATCAATGCTGGTTCTTGTTGGTATTTGTCAATATCTTTCCTATTTGCAAAAGAATTGAAACAATTTATAAGTCGTACATAACAAAAAAGTGTAAAACTCAGATAAAATCATTTCTTGCTCAGCCTGCCCTCCCACACCATTCCCAGAAATGCACACCTGCAGTTCAGGCACTGCACTGTTTGCACCCCATGCAGAGCAAAGATAGCAAACTGTCTAGAACAAAGTGATTACATTCCCAGTGATAGATTTCCATCACTTACTCCTATGAGACACCTAGCATATTTCTGGGTTCTGTAGATGCTAAAATAGATTTCTATTTTTAACATCGTGAGATATAAAAAGGAGAAGAGTAAGAAAAGGCTTTGAAAATAAAGCATATAGGAACTTAAAAGTATAGCTCCTCATCCTTCCTTGTCTTTCCCCATCTCCCTAGAGAATGAGAAACAATACCACATATATGTCTCCTGCTAGATGGGGTGAACTTGAATATAGAAACTGGGATCTTTGCTTCCCTGCTACTGGTTTCTGAAGGCTGACAATAGAGTATTCCATAGAAGGCAGCACAGAACCATAATACCCCCCAAGAGGCTACTGAGCCAAGCTGAGAAAGAATGATGCAGAGAAAAGGCTTTAGGGTATGCTCCTGGCAGCGTCCAAATAGAGACACGGCTGTCCTGTCATTCTGTAAGGGAGAAAGCCACCGTGAAGCTGCCGAAGGGAAACATGCACCAAAGCAGACACTCCTTTTCCTCCCTGCTGTCCTACCTACAGACCAGGGAGTGAGAACCATGAGAATACATGGTTGACACAAAATGGAGAAATGGAGAAGGAAGTGCAGAAAGGAGAGAAGTTTTTTGTTTCATTTTGTTTTGTTTGTTTGTTTTGCCATTCTAATAGGTGTAAGGTGATATCTCATTATGGCATTGATTTACATTTCCCTGATGATGAGTGATATTGAGCATCTTTTCATTTGTCTGTTAACTATCTGGATGTCTTCTTTGGAAAAATGTCTATTTAGGTCCTGTGCCCATTTTTTATTTTTTATTTTTTTGTATTGAGTTGTATAAGTTTTTACGTATTTTGGATATTAACCCCTTATTGGGTATATCATTTGCAAATATCTTCTCCCATTCAGTAGGTTGCCTTTTTGTTTTGTTGATGGTTTTCTTCACTGTGCAAAAGCTTTTTATTTTGATATAGTCCCAATACTTTTATTTTTATTTTGGTTTCCCTTGTTTCCGGAGACATATCAAGAAAAATGTTGCTGTGGTCAATGTCTGAAAAATTAGTGCCCGTGTTCTCTTTCATTATTTAGGTCTTAATCCATTTTGAGTTTACTATTGTGTATGGTGTTAGAAGAAATCCAGTTTTCCCAGCACCACTTATTGAAGAGACTATTTTTTCCTATTGTGTATTCTTGCTGCCTTTGTCATGGATTACTTTCCCAAAGAATTGTGGGTTTATTTCTGGGTTTTCTATTCTGTTCTATTGATCTATGTCTGTATTTTGTGCCAGTACCATACTGTTTTGATTGCTACAGATTTATATTATATCTTGAATTCTGGAATTGTGATACCTCCAGCTTTGTTCTTCATTTTCAAGATTGTTTTCACTCTTCAGAATCTCTTGTGGTTCCATAACAAATTTTAGCATAATTTGTTGTAGTTCTATAAAAAATCTTGCTTATATTTTGATAGAGCTCACACTTAATCTATAAATCTATAGATTCGGACAAGAAATTTAGACAAGAAATAATAAGTGTTGGTGAGGATGTCATCTATACATTGTTGGTAGGAATGTAAATTGGTAGAGCCACTGTGGATAAAGGCATGAAAGTTCCTCAAAAAATTAAAAATAGGGGCGCCTGGGTGGTTCAGTGGGTTAAAGCCTCTGCCTTCGGCTCAGGTCATGGTCTCAGGGTCCTGGGATCGAGCCCCACATCTGGCTCTCTGCTCAGCAGGGAGCTTGCTTCCTCCTCTCTCCCTGCCTGCCTCTCTGCCTACATGTAATCTCTGTCTATCAAATAAATAAAAAATCTTTAAAAAAAAATTAAAAATAAACATACCATTGATCTGGTAATTCCACTACTGAGTAATTACCTAAAGAAAACAAAAACACTAACTCAAAAAAATATATTTACCGGTATGCTTATTGCAACATTATTTACAATAACTAAGATATGGAAGCAACCTAAGCTTCCATTGATAGATGAATGATTAAAGAAGGTATATACAATGGAACGGAAGATATATGTATGCAATAGAATATTATGCAACCATAAAATCAGGTGAGATCATGCCATTTGTGACAACATGGATAGACCTAACAAGTAATATGCTTAAAGATAAATCAGACTGAGAAAGACAAATATATGATCAATTCATATGTAAAATCTAAAAGAAATAATAAACAAAAGCAGAATCAGACCTATAAATACAGTAATCAAACTGATGGTTGCTTGAGAGGGGAGAGTTGGGGGATGAGCAAAATAGTTACAGAGGAGTCAGAAATACAGATTTCCAATTATGGAATGAGTAAGTCACAGGAATAAAAGATAAGGCATAGATAATAAGCTAATGGTATAGCATTGTATGGTGACAGATGGTATCTATACTTCTGGTGAGCATAGCTTAACATATAGAGAAGCTGAATCACTGTGTTGTACATCTGAAATGAGTATAACATTGTGTGTCAACTCTTCTCAATGATAATTAAAATAATAGGTTGAGGGTTGCTGGGGGGAGGGGGTTTGGGAGAAGGGGGTGGGATTATGGACATTAGGGAGGGTATGTGCTTTGGTGAGTGCTGTGAAGTGTGTAAACCTGGTGATTCACAGACCTGTACCCCTGGGGATAAAAATATATGTTTATAAAAAATAAAAAATTAAAAAAAATAAAAAAATAAACTCAAAAAAAATAATAATAATAGGTTGAAATTGGAAAAGGATTAAAGTAGTGACTATATCAAACATCTTACCATTCCCCCAAGAGAAACAGAAATTTTAGTAATTGGGTTAATGTAGATATTATTGGGATGGATGTAGATTTAATAAAAAATAGGGGCAAAAATTTTGGGCACCGGGGTAATTTAGTTAAGTGTCTACTTTTGGCTCAGGGCATGATCCCAGGGCCCTGGGATGGAGTCCTACATCAGGCGCCTTGCTCACTGGGGAGCCTGCTTCTCTTTCTGCCTGCCTCTCCCTTTGCCTGTCCTTCCCCCTGCTGTACTCTCTCTCTCTCTGACAAATAGATAAAATCTTAAAAAAAAAAAATTCTTAGACTGCCATGTTGCTGGCTTTTGAAACATCATTTGTTGCTGCTCCTCTTATATATTCTGATGTAAATTGGGTTGATTGAGTTTGCTATCAGTTCTATAAAGCCATGTCCTCAACAGGGCAGGACCAGTCAGTTCACTCTGGGTCACTTGCCCACCCCTGTGACAAATGGGAACAGAACACTATAGTTGAATGGTTCAAACAAACCATTTGTAGTGGGAAGAAAACATTCTCACAAGTAAAAGATACTGTTAGAATAAAACAAATGTATGCTTACCATCTGAGTAAAAGAACAAAAAGGCAAGGGTCAAGAAGACAGGAAACCAAAACAGCTACATGAAGAAACCTAAACTACAAATTCCTACGGAGCTGCTTCGCAGCCAAAGCAAGAAGAGAAAACAAACAAAAAACCCAATAATAATAATGTAATTGCTCTTACAACTAAGAAAAGGAAGAGAACTGTTAATTGGGAGAAACAAAACTGCATAATACATTGTATTTTTCTCAACAGATCTATATAGCAATCCTCGAATTAAAAAAAAAAAAAAGTGTTGAAGGAGCAGACAGTAGGCCCCACATACTAAATTATAATTATGTGATACTTACTTTGGAGAATTAAAGGAAAACTATTATCATTTAACTTTCTTATAATCTGATACAGTATGTATTCTGAAGCCTTTGTATGACCTTTGCTCTAATGGTTCCCCCAACTCAGCAATATATCAGAATCACCGAAAGTGCTTATTAGAAACAAGGATTTCATTGATCTAAATTGAAGCCTGAGAAGCTATACTAAAGCCCCTAATTCTGATTTAGGTATCCATGCTTGGGAACCACTGCTATATTGTATATTATTGTCTCAAATATTGATTGCCTTAATCAGGCGTCTTATAGGACTTGGACATTTGCCCACAAATCCATCCCTTTCCTTTACCTTGCTCTCCTTTGTCTCTTGTTGGGATGGGAAGGGAGGACAGGTTGATCCTATAGGCTGTTTTTCCTAAGCTCCTATGTTATCTGATTTCAAGATAGGTTTAGCTAATGGAAAGTACTGGTAAGATATTAGATATCGAGGAAAAAGAGAGAGACCAGGGTCTTCCTACCATCACCACCACCATGCCTTCCTTCTGCCACCCCATCCTAGAGCTACATTTAAAATTTTAGCATTACCTTGATATCAAAACCACATAAACACACCAAAAGAAAAGAGAAGTATAGGCCAGTTTCTCTGATGAACATAGATATAAAAATCCTCCACAAAATGTTAGCAAACTGATTCCAAAGTACATGAAAAAATAAATCATTCAGCATAATCAAGGGGATTCATTCACAGGACGCAAGGGTGACTCAATATTTGCCAATCAATCAATATGATATGTCACATCAATAAAATGGATATTTGCAAATGACATCCAATAAAGATTAGTATCCAAAATATATAAAGAAGTTAACGCACACAAAAGAAATTCAAATGATCCAATTTTAAAAACAGACAGAAGACATGAACAGACATTTCTCCAATGAAGACATATAGGTTGCCAACAGACACATAAAAAACTACTCAACATCCCTCATCATCAGGGAATTACAAATCAAAACCACAGTGAGACATCACCTCATACCTGTCAGAATGGCTAAAATCAAAAACACAAGAAACAAGTATTTACAAGGGTGCAGAGAAAAAGGAATTCTTATGCACTATTGGTGGGAATGCAAACTGGTCCAGCCACTGTGGAAGACAGCATGGAGGTTCCTCAAAAAATTACAAATATAATTGTTATATGATTCAGTAATCACACTACTGGGTATTTACCTAAAGAATAAAAAGACATTAATTCAAAAAGATATAAGCACTTCTATGTTTATTGCAACATTATTTACAATAGCCAAATTATAGAAGCAGTCCAAATAGTCATCAATAGATGAGCAGATAAAGAAGTGATCTATGTATACAATGGAATATTACCTAGCCATGAAAAGGAATGAATTTGCCCCTTTTGTAACAACAGAGATGGATCTAGAAAGTGTAATGTTAAGCTAAATAAGTCAGGCAGAGAAAGAAAAATACCATATGACTTTACTCATATATGGAATTTAAGAAACAAAACAAGTGAACAAAGGGAAAAAAAAAAAAAGAGAGATAAACCAGAAAACAGACTCTTAATTTTAGATGGTTACCAGAGGGAGGTCTGTGGGGGAAATAAGTGAAGGCAATTAAGAATACACTTGTCTGGAGGAGGAGTCAAGATGGCGAGAAGTAGCAGGCTGAGACTAATTCAGCTAGCCGGAGATCAGCTAGATAGCTTATCTAAAGATTGCAAACACCTGAAAATCCATCGGCAGATCGAAGAGAAGAAGAACAGCAATTCTGGAAAGAGAAAAACAACCACTTTCTGAAAGGTATTTTCTTTTTTTTAATTCTTTTCTTTTCTTTTTTTTTCTTTTTTCTTTTTTTTTTCTTTCTTCCTTTTTGAACCTCTTTTTATCCCCTTTCTCTGCCCTCACGATTTTGGATCTCTTCTAATTTGGTTAAAGCATATTTTCCTGGGGTTGTTGCCACCCTTTTAGTATTTTACTTGCCCCTTCATATACTCTTATCTGGACAAAATGACAAGACGGAAAAATTCAACACAAAAAAAAGAACAAGACGCAGTACCGAAGGCTAGGGACCTAATCAATACAGACATTGGTAATATGTCAGATCTAGAGTTCAGAATGACAATTCTCAAGGTTCTAGCCGGGCTGGAAAAAGGCATGGAAGATATTAGAGAAACCCTCTCGAGAGATATAAAAGCCCTTTCTGGAGAAATAAAAGAACTAAAATCTAACCAAGTCGAAATCAAAAAAGCTACTAATGAGGTGCAATCAAAAATGGAGGCTCTCACTGCTAGAATAAATGAGGCAGAAGAAAGAATTAGTGATATAGAAGAACAAATGACAGAGAATAAAGAAGCTGAGCAAAAGAGGGACAAACAGCTACTGGACCACGAGGGGAGAATTCGAGAGATAAGTGACACCATAAGACGAAACAACATTAGAATAATTGGGATTTCAGAAGAAGAAGAAAGAGAGATGGGAGCAGAAGGTATACTGGAGAGAATTATTGGGGAAAATTTCCCCAATATGGCAAAGGGAACGAGCATCAAAATTCAGGAGGTTCAGAGAATGCCCCTCAAAATCATTAAGAATAGGCCCACACCCCGTCACCTAATAGTAAAATTTACAAGTCTCAGTGACAAAGAGAAAATCCTGAAAGCAGCCTGGGAAAAGAAGTCTGTAACATACAATGGTAAAAATATTAGATTGGCAGCTGACTTATCCACAGAGACCTGGCAGGCCAGAAAGAGCTGGCATAATATTTTCAGAGCACTAAACGAGAAAAACATGCAGCCAAGAATACTATATCCAGCTAGGCTATCATTGAAAATAGAAGGAGAGATTAAAAGCTTCCAGGACAAACAACAACTGAAAGAATTTGCAAAAACCAAACCAGTTCTACAGGAAATCTTGAAAGGGGTCCTCTAAGCAAAGAGAGAGCATACAAGTGGTAGATCAGAAAGGAACAGAGACCATATACAGTAACAGTCACCTTACAGGCAATACAATGGCACTAAATTCATATCTCTCAATAGTTACCCTGAATGTTAATGGGCTAAATGCCCCTGTCAAAAGACACAGGGTATCAGAATGGATAAAAAAGCAAAAACCATCTATATGTTGCCTCCAAGAAACTCATTTTAAGCCCGAAGACACCTCCAGATTTAAAGTGAGGGGGTGGAAAAGAATTTACCATGCTAATGGACATCAGAAGAAAGCAGGAGTGGCAATCCTTACATCAGATCAATTAGATTTTAAGCCAAAGACTATAAGAAGAGATGAGGAAGGACACTATATCATACTCAAAGGGTCTGTCCAACAAGAAGATTTAACAATTTTAAATATCTATGCCCCCAACATGGGAGCAGCCAACTCTATAAACCAATTAATAACAAAATCAAAGAAACATATCAACAATAATACAATAATAGTAGGGGACTTTAACACTCCCCTCACTGAAATGGACAGATCATCCAAGCAAAAGATCAACAAGGAAATAAAGGCCTTAAACGACACACTGGACCAGTTGCACATCACAGATATATTCAGAACATTTCATCCCAAAGCAACAGAATACACATTCTTCTCTAGTGCACATGGAACATTCTCCAGAATAGATCACATCCTCGGTCCTAAATCAGGATTCAACCGGTATCAAAAGACTGGGATCATTCCCTGCATATTTTAAGACCACAATGCTCTAAAGCTAGAAATCAGCCACAAAAGGAAGTTTGAAAAGAACCCAAATACATGGAGACTAAACAGCATCCTTCTAAAGAATGAATGGGTCAACCAGGAAATTAAAGAAGAATTGAAAAAAATCATGGAAACAAATGATAATGAAAACACAACGGTTCAAAATCTGTGGGACACAACAAAGGCAGTCCTGAGAGGAAAATATATAGCGGTACAAGCCTTTCTCAAGAAACAAGAAAGGTCTCAGGTACACAACCTAACCCTATACCTAAAGGAGCTAGAGAAAGAACAAGAAAGAAACCCTAAGCCCAGCAGGAGAAGTGAAATCATAAAGATCAGAGAAGAAATCAATGAAATAGAAACCAAAAAAACAATAGAACAAATCAACGAAACTAGGAGCTGGTTCTTTGAAAGAATTAATAAAATTGATAAACCCCTGGCCACACTTATCAAAAAGAAAAGAGAAAGGACCCAAATAAATAAAATCATGAATGAAAGAGGAGAGATCACAACTAATACCAAAGAAATACAAACTATTATAAGAACATACTATGAGCAACTCTACGCCAACAAATTTGAAAATCTGGAAGAAATGGATGCATTCCTAGAAACATATAAACTACCACAACTGAACCAGGAAGAAAGAGAAAGCCTGAACAGACCCATAACCAGTAAGGAGATTGAAACAGTCATTAAAAATCTCCAAACAAACAAAAGCCCAGGGCCAGACGGCTTCCCGGGGGAATTCTACCAAACATTTAAAGAAGAACTAATTCCTATTCTCCTGAAACTGTTCCAACAAATAGAAATGGAAGGAAAACTTCCAAATTCATTTTATGAAGCCAGCATCAGCTTGATCCCAAAACCAGACAAGGATCCCACCAAAAAAGAGAGCTATAGACCATTATCCTTGATGAACACAGATATGAAAATACTCAACAAAATACTACCCAATAGGATTCAACAGTACATTAAAAAGATTATTCACCACTACCAAGTGGGATTTATTCCAGCGCTGCAAGGTTGGTTCAACATCCGCAAATCAGTCAATGTGATACAACACATCAATAAAAGAAAGAACAAGAACCATATGATACTCTCAATAGATGCTGGAAAAGCATTTGACAAAGTACAGCATCCCTTCCTGATCAAAACTCTCCAAAGTGTAGGGATAGAGGGCACATACCTCAATATCATCAAAGCCATCTATGAAAAACCCACCGCAAATATCATTCTCAATGGAGAAAAACTGAAAGCTTTTCGCTAAGGTCAGGAACACGGCAGGGGTATCCATTATCACCACTGCTATTCAACATAGTACTAGAGGTCCTAGCCTCAGCAATCAGACAACAAAAGGAAATTAAAGGCATCCAAATCGGCAAAGAAGAAGTCAAATTATCACGCTTCGCAGATGATATGATACTATATGTGGAAAACCCAAAAGACTCCACTCCAAAACTGCTAGAACTTATACAGGAATTCAGTAAAGTGTCAGGATATAAAATCAATGCACAGAAATCAGTTGCATTTCTCTACACCAACAGCAAGACAGAAGAAAGAGATATTAAGGAGTCAATCCCATTTACAATTGCATCCAAAACCATAAGATACCTAGGAATAAACCTAACCAAAGAGACACAGAATCTATACTCAGAAAACTATAAAGTACTCATGAAAGAAATTGAGGAAGACACAAAGAAATGGAAAAATGTTCCATGCTCCTGGATTGGAAGAATAAATATTGTAAAAATGTCTATGCTACCTAAAGCAATCTACACATTTAATGCAATTCCTATCAAAGTACCATCCATCTTTTTCAAAGAAATGGAACAAATAATGCTAAAATTTATATGGAACCAGAAAAGACCTCGAATAGCCAAAGGGATATTGAAAAAGAAAGCCAACGTTGGTGGCATCACAATTCCGGACTTCAGGCTCTATTACAAAGCTGTCATCATCAAGACAGCATGGTACTGGCACAAAAACAGACACATAGATCAATGGAACAGAATAGAGAGCCCAGAAATAGACCCTCAACTCTATGGTCAACTAATCTTCGACAAAGCAGGAAAGAATGTCCAATGGAAAAAAGACAGCCTCTTCAATAAATGGTGCTGGGAAAATTGGACAGCCACATGCAGAAAAATGAAATTGGACCATTTCCTTACACCACACACAAAAATAGACTCAAAATGGATGAAGGACCTCAATGTGCGAAAGGAATCCATCAAAATCCTTGAGGAGAACACAGGCAGCAACCTCTTCGACCTCTGCCACAGCACCATCTTCCTAGGAACAACGCAAAAGGCAAGGGAAGCAAGGGCAAAAATGAACTATTGGGATTTCATCAAGATCAAAAGCTTTTGCACAGCCAAGGAAATAAGTAACAAAATCAAAAGACAACTGACAGAATGGGAGAAGATATTTGCAAACGACATATCAGATAAAGGACTAGTGTCCAGAATCTATAAAGAACTTAGCAAACTCAACACCCAAAGAACAAATAATCCAATCAAGAAATGGGCAGAGGACATGAACAGACATTTCTGCAAAGAAGACATCCAGATGGCCAACAGACACATGAAAAAGTGCTCCATATCACTCGGCATCAGGGAAATACAAATCAAAACCACAATGAGATATCACCTCACACCAGTCAGAATGGCTAAAATCAACAAGTCAGGAAATGACAGATGCTGGCGAGGATGCGGAGAAAGGGGAACCCTCCTACACTGTTGGTGGGAATGCAAGCTGGTGCAGCCACTCTGGAAAACAGCATGGAGGTTCCTCAAAATGTTGAAAATAGAACTGCCCTATGACCCAGCAATTGCACTATTGGGTATTTACCCTAAAGATACAAATGTAGTGATCCAAAGGGGCACGTGCACCCGAATGTTTATAGCAGCAATGGCCACAATAGCCAAACTATGGAAAGAACCTAGATGTCCATCAACAGATGAATGGATCAAGAAGATGTGGTATATATACACAATGGAATACTATGCAGCCATCAAAAGAAATGAAATCTTGCCATTTGCGACAACATGGATGGAACTAGAGCGTATCATGCTTAGCGAAATAAGTCAAACAGAGAAAGACAACTATCATATGATCTCCCTGATATGAGGAAGTGGTGATGCAACATGGGGGCTTAAGTGGGTAGGAGAAGAATCAATGAAAGAAGTTGGAATTGGGAGGGAGACAAACCATAAGTGACTCTTAATCTCACAAAACAAACTGAGGGTTGCTGGGGGGAGGGGAGTTGGGAGAAGGGGTTGGGATTATGGACATTGGGGAGGGTATGTGCTTTGGTGAGTGCTGTGAAGTGTGTAAACATGGTGATTCACAGACCTGTACCTCTGGGGATAAAAATATATGTTTATAAAAAGTAAAAAATAAAATAAATAAATAAATAAATAAATAAAAGGGGAAATACCGAAAAAAAAAAAAAAAAAGAATACACTTGTCTTGATGAGCACTGAGTAATGTCCAATTGTCAAATGACTATATTGTACCCCTAAAATTAATATAATACTGGATGTTAACTAAATTAGATTGAAAATTTTAAAAATAAAAATAAGTAAAATAAAATAAATACAAATTTGGCCCTGTCTCTTCCATGGCCTCAGCTCTTTTAGGCAACTTTCCCCATCATTCCAGCTTCAAATAAGCAGACCTTACTTGAGGGTCCTTACTTCTGGGTCTGATAACCCTATCTCTTTTCTTTTCCTGGACTTTGGAGAGTCCTTAAAAAAGAAGTAGTTGCTAATAATCTTTGGATTCCCTCACCGTCTCCTGTTTGGCTTCTCAACTCTTCCACCATTCATGTAAACAGTTCTTTCTGGGTTTTGAGCAGACCATGTGTGATGTTGTGTGGTTAACTGAGAGAAGACCAATATAGTTCAGATACTAGCCACATATGGAATAAAGTTGACATTTAAGTTGGCAGTTGAACATGTAACAAAGATGCCTATAAATATGTATAAATATGACTTGTATTTTTCACCATTTTGAATATCATCATAGAGGTGCATTAGAGTGGAGATGAGTTTCATTATTGATCAGAGATATAATAGACTATTCTCAGAAAATAGTTTTGGATTGAAAGAAATATTTTAACATATGTTTAATTAAAAATCTATGTTCTATATGTTCTACACAATAATATATGGACAAGTTTTTGGCCTAAAACTGATAGCAGAAGTTACCAGTAGTTCCATCATGAAGAAGTATCATATGATTACTCTGGAATGGAAAATTTAGGATTTTCACAATATATTAACAGATATGTTAAATAAATGTCTTAATATATATCAAATATATATTTGATCTAGGCATAATTAATATAACTGCTATTATTAAGAAATAATTATCCCATAAATTCAGTTGTATCATTAATGTTTTCCTGGAATGGGAGAAAACACCTACTACACTGAAACATTACTGATAAGAAGCTTTCATTTATCTCGAACACAGTCATGTAAGAAAAGTTTCAGTGAAAGGAAAAACAGAATATAGATATTGATGTGGAAATTGTAATAGGCTCTCTCTTCTGTATACTTTTAACCATCCTTGTGGTTGCCATCACTTGTTATTGTAAAAGATTGGGTGGTTTTCCTGGGTGGCACAGTCAGTTAAGCCACTCTTGGTTTCAGCTCAGGTCATGATCCCAGGGTCCTGAGATCTAGCCCAGTGTCAGGCTCCATGCTCAGCACAGAGTATGCTTGTCCCTCTCCCTCTGGAGAGGACACCTAGGTGGCTCAGTTGGGTGGCCAACTCTTGACTTTGGTTCAGGTTATGATCTGGGGGTCATGGGATTGAGCCCTGCATCAGGCTCTGCACTGGGTTTGGGGCTTGCTTGGGACTCTCTCTCCCTCTCTTTCTGCCTCTCTCTCTCAATGTCTGTCTCTCTCAACAAAAGAAAAACAAAGTATACATATATTTCATCAACAATTAGAAACTTCTGAAAATAGAACTTTTACCTAATTAGCAAGAATAGCTAGATAAAGTAAGAAATCTATTAAAGCACTTTCTAGGAAGAATGTTTATTATAGCTCACTACACATAATTAGTTGCTATTTTTCTGTTAGACTGAAAACCACATGAAAACAGAAACCACTGCTATTTTGCTCATCTTGTTAAGATAAGCAGGTATATTTAAAATTTTAAGAGTTTGAGCAAAAATCTAATCAAATTAGATGGTGGTGATTAGGAGCATCCCTCTGACAGGAACTCAGGGTGAGACTTACATAGAGAAAAGGCAAAAGCTAAGAAAGGAAATTATTAATTGACCATAGCTTAAAGCATAGTTGGCTGTTTGTGATTCATTTTCCCTCGGTTTCAGTGTAGTAAGCTTGAAGCATTCACAGGCTTAGATTTTGTCTTGCTTATGTAGGCCATCATGACATTAGAACTATTTCATTCTAACGGCCTCCTATTAATTAATTTAACAATCTCTATCCACAGTACCTGGGATGGTGCCTGGCACAGAATAAATGCTATAATTGAAATACATTGAACTTAACTGAAATGAATTGAATTTATAAGGAAGACTGAGTCTCTAACTCACAATTTTTACAAAAACCTTTCTAGAGCATAATGAGAAATCCTAATATAAATTATATTTTTTCCTTCTTTCTTGTTTTGGTTCTGGAGAAAGAGAGAATCTGAGACTCTCCAGCTATCCGGCCAGTCAAAAGACCAGGCATGAAATGGTAGCAAGGCCTGTGTGTATGCTTACCCAGCTGTCATTAAACTGGCTATCTAATATTCTGTTTTACCACTCTGTCTTAATCACCTTGGGCTGCTATAATAAAATACCATAAGCTGGAAATATATTTCTCACAGTTCTGAAAGCTAGAAATTCCAAGATCAAGGTGTCAGCAGATTCACTTTCGGGAAAGAGTCCACTTTCCGGTTCAGATACAATCACTCTCACTGTATCATCACATTGTGGAAAGGTCACTTTTATAAAAGCACTAATCCCATTCATGATAGCTTTGATTTAATCTCCTTTTCAAAACCCCACCTTTTAATACCATCATTTTGAGGGTTAGAATTTTAACATGAGTTTTTAAGGAGTGTAATATTCTATCTATAGCAGTGATCAAGAAGAAATATGATTTATTAAAATGACCCCTCCTCAAAATGCAAAATTATGTCTCAGTGAGAACATAAATGATGAACCGGAAGAAGTAAAATATATTATTAGAAACATCCACATACCTGACAGTTATACACACACATATGTACTTTATTTTTTTATATATTTTATTCATTTGACTGAGAGAATATGCACAAGCAACAGGGTGGGGGTTGAGGGTTGGGGAAGGGGTAGAGGGAGGAGAAGCAGGCTCCCTATCAAGCAAGGAGTTCAACATGGGACTTGATCCCAGGACCCTGTGATCATGACCTGAGCCAAAGGCAGATGCTTCACTGACTGAGCCAGCCAGGTGCCCTACAAATATCCTTTAGATTAAAAGGTATAACTGTTGAAATGTTTTGCAGGTATAGATAAGGTCCTCAGAATAAAATAAATATGCAGATGTGGATGTGCCAGATCCTCTTATTGTCAACTTTGCAAAGCTAGAACTATGTGTTCCAGAGTTTCCTTCCGATATGGAAACAGGTTAGAATTGGGCAACTGAGAAAGTAACATCAGATTCAGAGGCAAAAATGTAGTAATGGCCATCACTCTCCCAAGGACTTCAGGGTCTAATATCATAAGGGACAGACACAAAGGTGTCCAGCCAGACCCAGCTTATCTTCCCTTTTATCCAACTTGTGTCTAGCTTCTCCTTCCCAACTACTTGCTAAGTTGACCAAAAAAAGGCTTACCCCAACACCAGATGCTCACCCGTGTACCCACACAGGGGTTAACTGCATAGAAGCAGCAGGAATCCAGACCAGTACCCTTCATTGTCCCCAAGCAACAGCTCGCTTGTCAGATATCCTGAAAGTTCATTACTTGTTCACTGTTTCAGTACTGTAGGTGGTGGATTAGTAACTTCTCTCAACCTCCCAGCTCCTCTGTTAGAATTTTTACTTCCTCAGCTCCTCCTGAAAATGTGTAATAAATTTCTTATCACCATTATTCATAGTAGTTCTGCTTCCTTAATTGGACGGTAACTGATACAATGTATTTCTAATGCCAGACACTATATATTAGCATGTATCTCTCCTCCAATTCCATAAAATTAGAAATTAATGACTGTTGGTAATAACTTTACCTTAATTTTAAAAGATTTGGGGGATAATATCAGCTATACTTTCATACAAAGACCAACAGCATTTATATTAGACACTAAATAACTTCTGGAGAGCCTTTTGTAATATTACCTACTTGTAATATGAAAGTAAATTAAGACCAATGATTCTGATTATGTATATGATAATGCCAAATGTTATTTTTAAATTTTTAGTTCTATTTTTTAAATATTTACCTTTGTGGTTAATATATATTAGACAAATATTTTTAATATGTATTAAGTATATATAATGTTATTTTAAATACATATTAAATAATATAACTGATAACAGGAAAAATGAATGTTTTTATCTCTTCTTCTTTTCAATGTCTTACTGCGGAAAAACATGTCCAAAACATAAAGAAGTGTTTAAAGAATCAATTTATTTAACCCAAAAGAGGCTTAAATGTTAATTCACTGTAATCTTTTTTCCCATTCTCATAATTGCATTCTTTCATTATAAATAGATACATATTACTGACCAAACAATAATTTTCTTAAAAGCATAGTATCTGAGAGCAAGAATTGTATCCTATTGATATTAGTATTAACAATAACTAACACAGTACCTGACACATAGCTGGTACAACATATTTTGAAAAAATGAATGAATGAAACTCGGCCACTCCCTCCCTTCTGTCAGGTAGCTTCTTCTAGTAATTATGGCTATATAACAAATTATTCCAAAACATAGTGGCTAAAACCAAAAGTGTTTATCTACCATTGTTTCTGTGGTTCAGTAATTAATATGCCAGTCAGCTGGGTGGTGCTGGCTCAGGGGTCTCTTAGGTGTTGTAGTCAGATGCAGCAGAGATTGCAGTCATCTTAAAAGATTTCCTCATTCTTTAGAATGAGCAATCAAACAGCTGGGGCTGGACATGGGGCTCCTTGAGCTTCTCTTTTTCAGATCTATGTAGTCTTTCCATATGATGTCTCTAACATGGTGGCTTCAGTGTAGCCAGACTTGTTCTGTTGGCTCAAGATTCACAAGTCATATATCCTTTTATAGGAGGAGTGTCAAAAACTTGGGAACAGGGGCTCCTGGGTGGCTCAGTGGGTTAAGCCACTGCCTTCGGCTCAGGTCGTGATCTCAGGGTCCTGGGATTGAGTCCCGCATCGGGCTCTCTGCTTAGCAGGGGCCCTGCTTCCCTTCCTCTCTCTCTGCCTGCCTCTCTGCCTACTTGTGATCTCTCTCTGTCAAATAAATAAATAAAATCTTTAAAAAAAAAAAAAACACTTGGGAACAGATTATAAAACCACCACATACTTTATACATTTTACTTCAGGCAAGTATCCAGTGTTTTCTTAACTCAGATCATCCTTCAGTATTGGTATTTAATATTTAATGTAAAAGCAAGGGCCTATGTTTTCTTATTGAAAATTTCTAATAACATCACAAGCTGAGAAAATGATGATCACCAATATAACAATGGATTTAACATGTATCAAAGCTCAACTTTATCTTCTAAACCATCAACATCCCTCTGAATTTCAAAGTCCTAATTCTGGTTTAGAAGCCTTATAATATCCAGGGCCATTAAAAAGCATGGTGTCTGGGGTTTCTGGATGTCTCAGTCGGGTAAGCATCCAATTCAATTTTGTCTCAGGTCATGATCTAAGGATTGTGGGACTGAGCCCCATATGGGGCTCTGTGCTCAGTGGGGAGTCTGCTTGAAATTCTCTCTCTCTCTTTCCCTCTGCCCCTCCTCCCCATGCTCTTTCTCTTTCTCTAAAATAATAAATAAATAAATCTTAAAGAAAGAAAGAGTACAGTCGCCTGTAAGAGGGAGTTGAGATGGAACCCAGCAATGTTTTAAGGCCTGGACACACATCATTTCTGCTGAATGGTTCAGGAGCAACATGCAAGTCTCTTTTAATAGAAAGGTCTCATCAGAGAGCAAAAAAAAGATACTCAGGTAACTTCAGGAGCTTATTCCAACGGCTAAGAATAGTGTTCAGTTACTGATACAATTCAGTGTGCTAAACACACTGTGGTGTGGTTTCTCAAAATTCATTTCCTGATTTCTTTGTGATCCTGTGTCCCCTCTGTTTAGACCCAGCCAAATTCCCATCTTCCAAATATGCCTTCCTGTCTATATTTATGACATAATCTCTGTGCTTTACTTACCTGAGTGACTTTACTTTTCATAGTTGAGAAACTTTCCATTCATTAAACAAATACATATTAATTGCCATCTATATACTAGACACTATTCTATATATTTGGGAATTATAAATAAAAAACAAATAAATATTGCTGTCTTATAAATCTACAATTAGCATAACAAATAATGACAAATATTGTGGATAAAATATAAAATAGAGCAGAGTAATGCAATACTTTTGTACAACCTAAGGTTATGTCTAAAATGTAGTCTTAATTACAACACGATTAGATCATAAGATGACAAAGGCTCCCAAGAAGAACCGGAGAACTCAGGAAGCAGTCAAAATAAATTTGTCTTTCTTAAAAATGGCTGTGTTTACAATAGAGTGTGATTGTTACAGGACAATGTGGAATGAATGAGAATCAACCAAAGAAAACACCGTGATATGATAAAAAGTCTATC
Organism: Mustela nigripes; assembly: GCF_022355385.1. Taxonomy (NCBI): domain Eukaryota; kingdom Metazoa; phylum Chordata; class Mammalia; order Carnivora; family Mustelidae; genus Mustela; species Mustela nigripes. The sequence goes on along the minus strand of NC_081557.1, from coordinate 70,259,487 downwards.
CTATCAGAGATTATGAAAAGTCTGTTTCTTTGATTTTGCCTTAAAATACTATAAAACCTTAGCCAATGATAGTGGTGGGCATCAGGCATACATTTTCCAAGTTCCCGCCAAGCAGACCAGCTTGATGCTCCTCTGTCCCAAGCTGAAGTCAAGGTGAGGTGGAAAAGTAAAGCTACAAATGGTGTCCTAGTAATGATAACAGAGTAAATTGTTACTCTGTTCCCTTAAAATCAATTGTGTTGTGTTAACCGGTCTTCTCAGAATTCCGTTCTCTCATCTCTCCCTTACTCACTGTGAAATCTCCAGCAAGTGATTTCTCCCTCAAGGCCTGGGATTTGCCATCTATGAAGCTCAGGGTCAGACTCCAGCCACTTTCCACGTCTCACAGTCTATGCTCAACATACCTGACCACTCGGCTATTTACCGAAGCAGGGTTCGAAACCAGAACTGCAGAAGAAACAGCCAAAACCTAGAGCAAGACCGAGAAATGCCTGTTTTTTAAATAATTATCTAATTACCAAGGTAAATTAGAACAATTTTTAATCATACAAAGTGAAATTAAATTCAAATTTTCAAAAGCGTACCTTTGAAGAAATCAAGGATTTGTTATAAAAAAAGAAAAGAATGTCAACAGTTTTAAGTAACCCATTAAATCCATGGGGAGCAGTGTTTTAAAAACTAAACACACACACACACACACACACACACACACACACACACACACACATCTCATATAAAAACTCACTCAAAAGATAACATATTAACCAGACAAAAAGAAGAAAAAAGAAAAAGAGAGAGAGAGAGACATGTGTCTTTTTTGCCCAAAGATATCTGGATACAACTCAGGAAATTTAGGATCAACACAGATGAATGGATAAATGGGGGAAATGGGAAGTTAGATTTTTTTCAGTCTAGCCTGACTTGAACTCTGTTTTAGACAAGTCCATTGTGGTGTATACACTTCACAGTATTCTAGATACCTTGTTTATAGGCACACACTTCTGCAGGAAGCACTTATCTTTTTCCCACTATTTCATTTGCAGTAAATACAAATTATCTTCCCAATGGGGTTGGAAGACAAAGACATGAAACAGCTTGACCATCATTCAGCATTCCTGACAGCAAAAGATCTTTAAAGATCAAAAGAAAAGCCTTCACAGCATTCAGCAAAAAAATAAAAATAAAAATAAACAATGAAGTTCATATTTACTCTGCAACCCCTGGAGAGTTTCCAAGAACCAGGTGATCTCAGTCATCAAAGAAACTGCAGACCTGTAGGCCCAGGCCTCAGGAGTACAGACCTTCCTTGAAAGAACTTGAGATTAAATGACAGCTTTTCATAGACAACAGGAGCTCTGAAAAACCTCTACTGGTACAGAAATATATGAACTCTCAGGTGTATGTTGTCAATGCAGAGTGCAAGCAGTTTAGCTGCCTGACTCCCACTGATGTTAATCCTAATCTGCCACTTTTCACTTGGACCCTACAGCTTTCTTTTCTTGCTCCCAGAGAGTTCATATTATTCCTGATGGGGAAAGAAAGAATAAATGAAATCATTTGGCTTGCAGCATCAGGCATCAATATACTCATTGATACCCATTTCAAAACACTGAAACTGTTGTCTATGAACTTTCCCTGAGGCTAAAATGTGTGAAAGATAATATAAATATTTCTGTCAGACCAAGGAGAAAATGTTTATTTATTCTTTTAAAATCATTGAATTTTAAGTTCATGTTTTCTAATACATAAGCCATTAATTGTTTTGGCAGCATCAATATTAACACTTACTTCATGTGCATTTTGCATTAATCCTTTTAGAGTTCTTTGTTTCTTACATGTCTACTAGGAGCAGTAAACTCTCTTCCCAGAAAGAGGTACATATATCTAAATTCATTAACACAGTTTCTGAAGGTTTGCACACTGCCGGAATCCCACTCGTGTATATAAATCCCAATTTAAGAATCTAACAGATCCACCTAAATATAAAACTATTCTCTGTGTTTGCAGCACAAGAGCAGTAAATGTAATCGGAGGAATTTGAAGGAATGGTACTGAATAAAGCTATTGTGTTTTCCATTACAATTGCTTCCTCCATCTAATGAAGAGAACCTCTCAATGTTACCTTGTTGCCTATGGTGTGGTTTTTGGTATATTCATGTGCAAGAAATGTGACCATTTTAATGAAATCAATTAATCTTCTAATTAATTTGATTTTTAAAAATCAGCAACTAGAGTTAGCAACTACTCATTTTATTAAATTAACTCACCAAAGATATTTATTATGTGAATTGGTAAAGCAATTCATATTCTCTGTGAGCTCACTTCCAAAATCATCCTTCGGATTTTAATCTCTTATGAAGTGGTAAACAGGCCATGATCCCCTTCAGTATCTCTAGTAACAAGCCATTTACTGAAATGACAATAGCAATAAATTACAGTTTCCAGCCTGTATATACTATGTTATGTCAAAGCAAGGCCTTAGTACCTGGCTAACATTTGCCTTTGACTGAATTCCTACCACGTTCAGGGCACTCCACGGAGTTAGAAACTAAAGTAGAAAACTTTATTTCTGGCCTTCAGCATCTTTACAATGTGGTTGGCAGATGGGAGAGGCATGGATAGCACCAGCAGAAATATAAATACATATCTACAAATGCAGACACCCAGTCACAATCTACTACTATTTTACAAAGTATTACACAAAGGTTAAGGGAATGATAACAAAAAAATGACACCATCCTGAACAGTATCAAGTATCAAGAGCTTTGGGAAGGGGCAGGGGAGAAGGATGGGGGTATGATTTAAATAAGGATAGTTTCAAAAGCATTTTATTTAAAATATTACCTGATATCCTTCATATCAGAAAAAATTTTAAGTGTTTGGGCAATACACTTATTTTATGGAATTGGCAATAAAGTTGAGGATGTCACTAACAATTAGAACATTGATAATCCATTATATGAAAAGGTCCCCATAACTGAACGGGAAAGGTCCTATCCAGGTATCATACTCTGGGTGCTGTTCTGTCCATGCTGAGCAGAAAAATATCGAGAGTAAATATTAACTAAATTTATTAGGATAAACATCCCTACTGAAATCAGAGGGAATCTTTCCTTGAGACTTTGCATAAAAACCTAAATAATTAGTAAATCAGAACTCGCCCTACAATATGTATTATATACATCAGCTTATTCTGATCTATGTTAATAGTAACCAACACATATAGGTAACTATATAAACACAGGCATTTTTGTTAGTTTGTTGCTGACTTCCTTATCTGGATGTGGCCTGGGAATGTTTTATTTTGATTATGATTCCAAACTCAAAGGTGTCAATTTTCTAAAATGGGAAAATTCCAATACAAGGGACCCTAAGAACTCTTGTTCTTTTTCTGAACTCTGGGAGAACATTTTATCAATATTTCTTTTGTAGAATTCATCCTGGTGCTACTTCTTGTGCTGAATGTGTGTTGCTTTCCCACCAAATGACAAAGGAAAGTCTGGTAGAAAGCATGAGATAAGGTCCCAAGGAAGGACTTCTGTGTGACAGGAGTGGCTTTCACCAAGTAGTTGTCATACCTCATTGTTTCTTGTGATGGTCAGGGCTGGATCCATGGTGAGAAGCAACCACTATATAAATAAGTACTTATATAACAGAGACTCTTAAATCTACGTAACTAGATAATCTCAAAAGAAGTATTTAAAATAAAGAAATAATTTGTCATTACTCAACTCTATGTGAAATTTTTTTTTGGCTATGCAGAAAAGTATTAATCCTTAGCTGTAAAAAGAACCTTAATATCAGTTCAAATGACACCAACAGCAAAAGCATGTGTTAATAATGTCATTACAGGAAGCAGATGAGTAAAGAAAAATTATAGTTAGGCAATTTCCCAAATATTATATAAAACATTCACAATTATTTTCCAAAAGTGATTGATTCTTTTTTTAAATCAAGAGTCATAAAATGTTTAATGCTAGTTCAGATTTATATTATAAAAGATGAAGCAATATCTTATGACTGCTTAGGAAGCGCTGTGCAGTTCATTTTGTCTTTAGGCATTTGTCCTGCTCTTGTCTTCATTCAACAGAAATAAGACATACAGGAATTTGATGTACCAAATTCATTCATCAGAATACAAATTGCCTCATAAATGCTCTTCCTGCTCTTTTGACTGGCAGCAAGGTGGTTGGAATTGGTGATCATCAAATGTCAGGAAATGGAATGCTATTTGATGAAGAGTACATTCTATTAAATTCCCAGAGGGTAGAGACCATATCTTATTCATCCCCTAAGAAGCCTATCCCTCTGCTTTGCTCCTTAAATATTTGTCTAATAGTTTTCTTCTCAAGGAAGACTAACCAGAATAACTATTTTTAGAGCACATTTCCAATGAAAGTAATGTTACTTCATCCATCCCAAGGAAGCAATGAAGCCAGCTATCCATTGTCAAATAAATATTATCAGAGTTATTTAAGTGACCACTTATAATGATAATAACAATAAAGCATCTGTCGTGCAAGTCAAGATTTATTTGGCTGTACATAAATTAAAGTCCCAGAACAGTCTGAAACAAGAAAGAAAGGGACTATCAGCAATCCACTGATCATTAACACAAACAAAATGTTAAGTTTTAGCCTTGACCCAAATTTACCATCTATCATTTTTCTCCCACTGGAATTACGGAATTCAGCATTATTAAAACCTAATTAGAATTTTTGTCCTTCTCTGACCTATGTCTTCATACTTGTTTCCTGGTGGTCTATTGACTGCAACTAATTGGTGAGTATTTCTGTGAAAGACAAATCTGTCTGTTACAAATCCTTATGCCCATAAAAAGCAACTGAGGTTACCTAAGTGCCTGATAAAAATGGGGTTTGCTGAGCTCCACCTTCAGAGAGTCCGATTTGTGTGTCTGAAGTGCAAGTCTGGGAAATGTTTGAAGCAGTTCTTTCTAAATAGGTGCCCATGTTAAACACATCATAAGGTGTTTTATGATGAGCCTATCTTAGGTACTGGCTGTGTGCAAATACAGAACGTAATGCAAGTGAATGCCAAGAGCCATTCTTTGGGATTTCCTAAGCTTAGACTGTCTCCAAATCCCTGCAAGCTTCTCAATGCCAAGAAAATAAAGAACGAATCCCAATAGGTAGAAGAATCCATATATAATTCTGCTTACTTACCATTTAAAAAGTTTTGTTTTGAATTTTCATATTTGAGGTAGTACCCAAAAGATGGCAATTTGGTTGATGTCACCCTGAGAACCTACTCAGAAAAAGCAGGTCCAGCCATATACATCATGCTGTTTTTAGGAAACTTCCTATCATTCTGTATCCACTCGCAGTAAGAAAGATGATATAGTTTGGAGAAAGTAGAGCCATGGGCTATAAAAAAAAAAAAAAAATCTAAGTTTAAAATTTTCCCATAATGTCTACTACCCACATTCTGTCTAATAGATTATAAAAAGCAGTTAAAGAAAAAGAAATGCTCCATTTAAATGAACATAAAACAGTAGGCAGTAATAGCCTTAAAAGACCCAGAGTAAAGGCAATGACAATCTAAACAGACTTCTAAAGAATAAGACCTATAAATAACATTTGTGCAGTGGACCTTATTATGCATGACCCTATTCAGGTCTTTCTAAAATTCTGTGAACACAGAGATATTTGTATCTTATCCTATGACAAAGTGAAACTCATAGAGATCACAGGCTTTGTACATTAGCACAAAATCAGTAAGCAGAAAAGCAGAGAATTGCACCTAAATCTCCTAGCTTCATATTTTAGACCAAATGCCCAATTCAGGATTCCAGAATTTCTAAATATCAAAAGCAACAATTCTTATGTTCAATGGTACACTCCACCAGTAAGAATATATTTCATAAATAATATGTGTATCATTTACTTTTTTAAATATATGAGATTCAATGATATTTCTACTATAATGGTCATCTTAAGTGCATACGTGGATATGTTTTCTTTCTTGGTGGAAGAAAAGATGGATATGCAGCTAGAGTGCAGGGAATTGCAGAAATCCAGATCAAACCCGTCCTGATGGATCTTCCCCATGTATGATACTATAGAGAACGGTTGTCCTGATACTGCCTCATATGTCTACTTAACATTTAGACTAAGCACTTACAAAATAAACACGAAAAATACAACAAAGCTATATATTTTGATAAGGAATAAATAATTAAAAGAAGAGAAGGGGAAGAGGGAAGAGGATGAAGAGGCAGTCACTTCTACCACGGCCAACTGCCGCCTTCTTAAAGAAGATAAGGCATTCTCTCTTCATTGCAGGTTATCAATGGTCCTAAAAAACTTGGGAAATGATATCCTCCCTCACCTTCCTGCCTGTCTCCCTCCTCCCAGCTCTCACTGAGCCCCAGCACCTCGAATGGTCTTGCCTGGAGACAAGAGGAAGGAGGACAGAGGTCTTGCCATATCACACTGCCTCCTTGGTCTCTCGAAGTACTGAGACAGGGTGCTTTGGGGTGGGAGGGGAGCCTTTAGGGGGACCATCCCCGGAGCCTGGACCACCCTAGGTCCACACTAGGGAGGCCATGTCCCACCCTAACTCTTATTTCTGGACCTCTGCTCCCCTTTGAGTGTGTGTGTGTGTGTGTGTGTGTGTGTGTGTTAATTTTCTTCATGGAAAAGTGAACCAAAAAAAAAAAAAAAAAAAAAAACCAGAGAGAGAGGTGTCTTTAACTTCAATAAACTGATACCATGTGGTTCTGCCTTATCAAAAAAAAATAAAGAAATAGCAAACAACCAACCAAAGTAGTTTTCCTTTCTGAAATTTCTTCTTCCAGACTTCTGGTAAGAAAGTAGAACATCTAGAAAATGTTTGCACATAATAGGGGCCCAAAAGATATGGTTGCCTTCTTGAGTCAAAGATTTCGTGGACATCTTGAGGGATAAGAAGAAGAGAACAAAGAGGAAATAGGTTATTATCATCTTCACTTATATGTGAAGGAAGTTAAGTAAGATCACATAGATTTAAGTGATTGGTCAGAATTTGAACACAGGCAGCCCAAGCCCAGAATTTACATCTTTAACTACCACATTACATTGCCTTCTTGTATCTTCTCTTGCTTTCTGAATGTTTAAGCTGTCATAAAGCTCCCTAAAGGCAAACAGGAGAGATGTCTTTAAAGGGTTTCAGATGGTTTTCCAAGAGCAAAATCTATTCAAAGAATGATAAAATGTTAAAAACAATCTCAAGCATCATTTAGTCCAGACCAACCAACAACCACTTTGGAGCGATTATGTAAAATAGCTAAAAACTGAAGTTCAGCTATATTCAATATTAGTCAATATCAGAGTAAGTCAGCTGCCATACTGGAACTCAGAAATACAGTCACCTGACAATTAGTTCAAATCCCCCTACTCAGCTCTCCATGGACCTTGATTTATCTACTAGCTGTAGTGGATCAATTACAGCCCTCAGGTATATTGATAACCATAGGCTGCAACCTAATCTTAGGTGTTCCTATCAGCTGTGGTGGAAATGTTTACCCTATAGAATCGTAAACCCCACCCCCATATTGTGAGGGATCCATAGAGGTCTAACTCTCTATTCCATTTCTAAGAATCTACTTCATGCAGTTCTCTCTGAAAAGCCACAAACGAAGTCAATAGCTAAGGTTCTGGTGTCTGAGACAGTCTTAATTTTGAGACCAGCTAGACACTCGCTTGCCTCCTGACCACATTGTTTCCTCAGCTAAGGGGGATAGAGTCCTTCACTTAAAACTGGGCTGAATCTCCTAGAGCTGAAAGAAGCTTTAACAACTAGGTCCTAGAAATTTATAACTGGCATATAGCATATTTGCCACTCTTCAGATCTTCAGATGAAATATAAACTTTCCACTCCCATTCTGGGGAAAAAAAAAAAAAGAATTTGTGAAAGACACCCATTACCCAGACTTTCTTTAGTATCCATAAGCATGTTTCAAACAGGATATATGTAATTTAAATGAGTCAGATCATCAAATATTTTCATCGTCTTGTTAAGAAGGAAACACCACATGTTGTATCATTTCAAAGTAGGAAGTCAGGAGGATTCCCCTTTTGTTTTTTTTTTGTTTTTTTTTTTATAATTTTTTATTTTTTATAAACATATATTTTTATCCCCAGGGGTACAGGTCTGTGAATCACCAGGTTTACACACTTCACAGCACTCACCAAAGCACATACCCTCCCCAATGTCCATAATTCCACCCCCTTCTCCCAAACCCCCTCCCCCCAGCAATCCTCAGTTTGTTTTGTGAGATTAAGAGTCACTTATGGTTTGTCTCCCTCCCAATCCCATCTTCTTTCATTTATTCTTCTCGTACCCACTTAAGGCCCCATGTTGCATCACCACTTCCTCATATCAGGGAGATCATATGATAGTTGTCTTTCTCTGCTTGACTTATTTCGCTAAGCATGATACGCTCTAGTTCCATCCATGTTGTCGCAAATGGCAAGATTTCATTTCTTTTGATGGCTGCATAGTATTCCATTGTGTATATATACCACATCTTCTTGGTCCATTCACCTGTTGATGGACATCTAGGTTCTTTCCATAGTGTGGCTATTGTGGACATTGCTGCTATAAACATTCGGGTACACGTGCCTCTTTGGATCACTACGTTTGTATCTTTAGGGTAAATACCCAATAGTGCAATTGCTGGGTCATAGGGCAGTTCTATTTTCAACATTTTGAGGAACCTCCATGCTGTTTTCCAGAGAGGTTGCACCAGCTTGCATTCCCACCAACAGTGTAGGAGGGTTTCCCTTTCTCCGCATCCTCGCCAGCATCTGTCATTTCCTGACTTGTTGATTTTAGCCATTCTGCCTTTTGTTTTATATGAAACAGAGCACGTAAAGGACTTCATTTGCCTTGCATTTTCTTTGAGAATCATCACCGAGCCCCCTTTCCTTTAATAAAATTAATTTAATTATACAAAATCAATCTTTGAAGTAGAAAATGAAATATTGGATTTTTTTCTTCATGAAAGTCTTTTTACTAAGAAGGGTACACTTAATACTTTTTTTTCATACTGAAATTGTCAAATGATTGAGCTCAAGTTTACAACTTCCAGTAGGAAAGGCTAGTACAAATCTGCAAATCAGACCCTTTTCAAAATACGTGATCTTTCATATACTTCCGGTAAACCATTTTGAAACATTATTGTGCCTTTTGATTATAACAGCTATATCTGCTTATTGAAAGAAACTTAAAACTTAAAGAAAAGCATGTAAAAAATACAGACTAATTGAAAACCTACCATACAATGCAATAACTTTTACTATTCTGATATATACGTGTGTGTGTGTGTGCGTGTGTATGTATAGTCTAGAAGGATACATATATATATCCTTCTAGACTATACATAGTGTATGTTTATGTACAAATGATTTTTTATTACATAATATTACACTAAATTTATTACACTAAAATATTACACTAAATTTATTAGCTTTGGAGTGTTCACAGCTCACTCTCTCTCCATACTCCACCAAAACTGATAGAAGTTTGCTTTTGCTATCACTCATAACTAAACTGCCCGCATCTTTTCTAGGCTTTTATTATGCAGAAACAGGAAAATAAGTAGTTGAAAGCAAAAGTGAAAGAACAAAGACTGATGATTTGCTTCAACTGGAGGATATTGAGAGTCGTGAGAGTTAGAGATAGGACTTTGAAGATGTTTTGCAGTGCACTGAGAAAGTGCATTTGATACCATAATTACATAATACGTTTTGTACTGGAGTCTGTACTTTGAACCAACAGGGCTCAAAATAAAAAAGAATTGGCCCTCACCTATCCAGGTTATTTGCAATATTATATTTTCTAGTTAATATATTATGAGACCTTGTCAATAAGATTAATCCTTCTCGTTTTTAAAAATTGCAAAGGAATATTCCACTCTGTGTTTGTTTCTTAAAAGATTTTATTTATTTATTTATATTTGAGAGAGAGAGCAAACAGAGGAGAGAGGCAAGCAGATGCTGCACTGGCACAGAACCCAACACAGGGCTCGATCTCGTGACTGGGAGATCATGGCCTGAGCCAAAATCAAGAGTTGAATGCAGAACCCCTAAGCTACCCAGGCACCCCCCCACCTCTGTATATTTTAAGAGTTATTTAAATGCCGCTCATCTAATACAATTTTAAGTTGTTTCCAATTTTTAAAAGTTAAGTTTATATATAAAACTGTATAGTTTCCCAGCAATTCTATTACAGTTATTTCCTAGTACAATTTATGGGTCAAAAGCAATTCATGGGTCTTTTGGCCCTCCAAAAAAGTTTGTGTATTCCTATTAACCATGAGTGAGAGGGTTAAGTTTCCCATATCTACACCAGTATTATCTTCAATTTAATTTTTAATTTGCTTGCTGAACTGAAAAACACAAAAGTGATAGATACTTTTAAATTCCACTGCTTGGTAATGACACAATACATCGTATCACAAATTTATTGACCAAAAATTATCATTGGCATTAGGATGTGCTGAAGAGGCCAAGAATTCTCATTGCAAATCCAGGAAGTAGCTTATTGTTTGCTTAAATTGTTTAAATGAAAACCTGGTTAAAATAACATAGTCAAAGAATGTACTACAGAGCACAATAAAATGGAATGGAATGCTAACCCTACCAGATGAATAGCTCTATTAAGAGAATGTCTTTTTATATAGTAAATCAATTTTACCAGAATAATAAAAACCCCTTAAATGAATGTCTATGAGGGAGAAATAGTATAGTAATCAGTATCCAAGTAGATTCCCTTGAAGGTCAAATAACTATCTATATTTTAAAAAGAACCTACCTTTTTTTGTGTGTGTACGTGTGTGGAGGCACAAACTGAATTTTCCCACTATATCCTTTTAGCAAACAGCTCTATTCTATACTTTTTTAAAGTCTTTTTTTTACACGGCCATTACATAAAAGTAAATACTTTTCTAATAGTTTTTCCTATAAGAACAATTCATCTAACTTTTCCTTTGCTAGAACATTTGAGCCTTTATCCAGCTTTAGCAAGATTGGGGACAACACATTTCAACAATATTGTCTACATATAATGACATATCCTTAGGATATCATTATTTCAAGAAGTGGAGAGAAAACATTATGTTTGTGCGTTTCAAAAGTCTTATTATTTGTTTTACTTTTGGTTTTTAGAAGAAATGATAGTTGTACATGTAACATATCAACTTTGTAGGAGTTAATACAGAATTTTAACAACTAAGCTATATAAATAAATAAATATTGATATTGTCCGTGATTCCTTTCTTGACCCTCTGTTTCTCTTCTTTGTAGTGATCTTATTTAAATCTTACTCAGAACAAACTCATTATGTTCAAGAGGAACTCATAATTTCTATCACCTATCACTCCTATACACACACACACACACACACACACACACACACACACGCTCTTCTCCCCAGACTTTTTTTTTCTTAAACTATTGTCCTGTTCCTAATAAATAAATTCATCCCAGACTTCCTTCCTAATTCCCAAAATCAAATCAGTCACCAAGTATTATTGATTCCACTCCCTAAATATCTCTTTAATACCTGCTTTTGCCCCTGCCTGTTGACACACCCTTCATTTAGATCTTGATTACTATGACAGCATTATTAGATTCTTTTTTTTTTTTTTTAATGCTAATCTTCTAATCTAAACTCTAGTCCTTCCCTAATCAATTCTCCTCAGGGGTATCAGAAGGATCATTCTAAAATTCAGATCTGATTTTACACTGACCTTTTAGAGAGCATAAGCATAGATTTTTGAAACTCCTTAGCTTGACACACAAGTCTCCATTTATTCTGATGCCTGCCTACTCTGCAGTTTCGTCTCCCAAAACTCACCCACACACATCCTAGCTGTCAGCAGTTCAGAGTGGCTTGATGTTCCTTGAATTTGCTTCATTCTTTCTCCTGTCCATTTCTCTGCATGCACTATGCTCCTCTTACTAGTCCCCCTACCCTTTGCCTTGGTGATGCAGATTCCTCAAGACTCAATTACATCTGACACTAATGATGTACTATATGTTGGCTAATTGAATTTAAATTAAAAAGAAAAAAAGACTCAATTAAAAATTCACCTCTCCCAAACAAGCCATTCCTAAATCATGTCACAATGGGTATACTTCTCTATTACTTCATAGGAAATGGTACTTGCTCTTTTTCCTCTATTAAAGAGAAATCTCCTTGAAAGAAAGGCCTCTTTCCTCCCTGCATGTGTCCTTAACACTTAGCACAAAGCCCAGGCAAAATAAGCCCTCAAAAAAAAATGAACATATAAAATAAGGAGCTCCTGTCGTACAAGAATTTAAGCAGGAGTTAGATTTCCACCTATCAAAGATGACATAGAAAAAGTTGACTGCTGTGGACTCTGAGAAACAAACTGAGGGCTTTGGAAGGGAGGGGGGGGGGGGGGCGGTGAGTCTGGTAGTGGGTATTAGGGAGGGCATGTATTGCCTGGAGCACTGTGTGTGGTGCATAAACAATCAATTTTGGAACACTGAAAAGAAATAAATAAAATTAAATTAAATAAGAAAAAAAATGTTGACTAGTATCGTATCTGTTTAGAACACTTAAATTCTATTGTATGCATAACAATTAACAAAATTAATGAAATGGTTTAAATGTATTTAGTTATTATTAGTACCAAGCAGTTGCTTGGGTGAAGGGAACTTTTATCCTATCTAACATCATTAGTCCCTCAATTTATCCTAACACAATATAGACTAAGTAAAAATATTGTGCTTTATAGAAAATACAGCTGTTGGAAGACAATTATTCATGAGTTTCTCCTGTTTTTCTGCACATCTTGTGAGCAAAGGCACTGATAATCTTTGCTCCAAACTGTATTTCCAAGGACATTTGTATAGTGAGCAGTTGTTGAAGATAGAAATAGTGTTTCCCTCGGGAGCAAAAACAAGAGTAGGTTTTTTGGTTACTTCCCAGTATAATAAAGATAGCATCTCCCTTCAGAAATAAAGGTAGGCCTGCTATGAAATATCTGAATTCCTAACTTAGAGATGATGAACTCCACCACATATGAGCATCTCTGGGTGCTTTCCTTTCACTTCCATGGGGTTGGGGAACAAAAGTAAATTAGTTCAAGCATATATCTCATATGGCTTGCTATATAGTGGGTAATAAAGCCTCCTGTCTTATCCCCTGTGTCTTGAGTTTCTTCTAGCATCTGTGAAACTGTAACAAGCTAACCTATTAGACTGCAAACAGGATTCTGAAGACCATCACTGTTCCTAGAGTTACTTTATGATAAGCCCTACCACTCAAACCAAATTACCAGTCCAGAGCCCATCCTGTAAAAAAAATTTTAAAAATGTGGGTGTGGTGCATAAACAATGAATTATGGATCACTGAAAAAAAAACTGAATTAAAAATATAAAAATAAAGAAGAGAACTTACACTGTGGTTACACTAAGAAATAATGTAATAGGGACGCCTGGGTGGCTCAGTGGGTTAAGCCTCTGCCTTCGGCTCAGGTCATGATCTCAGGGTCCTGGGATCGAGTCCCGCATCGGGCTCTCTGCTCAGCAGGGAGCTTGCTTCCCTTCCTCTCTCTCTGCCTGCCTCTCTGTCTACTTGTGATCTCTCTCTATCAAATAAATAAATAAAAATCTTTTTTAAAAAAAGAAATAATGTAATAAAGTTCAAGGGAAAAAATAAAAATAAAATTAATTAATTAATTAATTATTTCTGGAACATTTTAGATCTATAGGGTTCCACGTAGCACACTTAGTTAACTAGCTGCATGCTTGGCCCTAACATATTAAACATCCAAATGCAGAAAATAACCATGATCAAGCATGATTCTTTTATCAAGAATATACTGCTTCTTCATAAACCAAAAACCATGATTCTTACCCTTGATCCAGCTCAAGCTACTCACATTCAGCCTGACTGGTTGATTGCAGAAGGACTTTTTTTCCTCTTTCGTCTCAAGAATACTTACAAGAAGCAGCCTGTGCTCTTGGAGGATATAGTTGATTAGGTCTACAAATTGTCAATCATATTCAGCATCCGCTCAGCACAACCTTCACCTCTGACTTGATTAAATTATTTTGGAAGTTGCCTGGAGCTCATTGATGCTGAAAGCATGAATCAGCTACCTCTTTGTTTGCTATAGTGCATAACAATACTTTATCATTAGAAGGTACTAAATAAATTTTTGTTTAAAATGACAAGCAACCAAAGTCATTTTAATTTACTAAGGAGGATATTAGCTTAAGACAAAAATCAAGTCTTCTTCTAAAACCAAGACTATGGTTTTAGATAGAAAGTGAAGTTATTGATTAATTGATAAGGAAGCAGTTTAGCACTGTGGTTATCAAGACTTGGTACACACCAGAATCACTTAGGATGCTAGACTTATTAATCAGAATCCCTGAGAAACCAGGTCAGAATAATCTCTAGTTTGGAAACTCATCCCCAGAAGAACCTGAGAAATAATAAATTTGAACTTTTTGCTAGATGACTGTAACCATGAAACGTTTTGGAAATAATCATTATTATACTTAATTTTCAACTAGAAGATTTACTAAACAAAAACACGTGTAATAACTGAATTTCAAGGCAAAAATTAAATTTTTGAGCCATGATTCTCATGCATTAGTGTCCCTTGTTAATATAAAAAAAACTTTTGACCCTCACCCTAATAGTTGTTGTTTTCTTGGACAGTAATTTAATTATATATAATAACTATATTATTATTGACATAGTAACTTTTTAAAATGTTTTATTTGGCTCCACAGTATTTACATGAACTTGAAAAAGCATATGTATATAAGTATATGTAAAAGAAAAGTGTAACTATCCAATCTGTAGTTTACACTAGAAAATTCTACCTAAAAATTCTCTGACTACTTAGGATATTCTTCCTGCTTCTTCCCAGGTATCAGGAGACACATTGAGAGCTACTTTTCAAGAGGATAAAGTCCAAGTTTAGAAGTTGAGTTTTTGTCAGTTAAAAATCATCAAGACATTAGTTGAAAAGTCATTACATAATAGCATACATTCCTTATCACAATAAATACTCAAACTTGATACAGCATCTTTGATTTCTCCTTATCACACCCCTCTCAGGTAGATACCATTTACCCTAATTTTCTAAATGTGGGTACTGAGGTACAGAGAGGGTAAGTGAATTGCTTCAGGTTTTCAGGAGACAGCTGAAAATTCCAAATTCCCTGACTGGCAGTTTCTTGTCTGATACACGAGACAGCACTGCCCCTCCCAGGCCACTAAAGGTATACAGGGAAGAATGTTAGATACAGGATGGTGACAGCTTATTTTTTGACAGTGGAGTGTGGGCTTGATGAATATCCCCAAGTGGTAGAATAGATCTCTCACTGATAAGATGAAATCGGACTCTACATTTAAGAGTTAACTGTCATGTAGCCAAAGAAAATTAAATTGCATTCAGAAGAAAACAGCATTTGGGAGAAGAGGCCTAAAGATCAAAATTGTCAAAAACTTACTATAGGACTATGAAAAAGAAGTTTGAAGAGCAAAAAAATCTTATTAGACTATACTTAAGAAATTGTCAAACTGACCGACCTATTGTATCCCCCCAGAATTCATATGTCAAAGCCCTAATGCCCAGTATTTTAGGATGTGACTGTATTTTCAGGTGAGGCCTTTTAAAACGTGGCTAATTTAAAACGAAGCCATAGGGTGGCCCCTAATCCAATGTAAATGATATTCTTATAAGAGGGAATTTGGATACACAGAGGGATACTAAGGGTGTGCATGTATAGAAGGACAAGTAAATGAAGAGGTGGCGAGAGGAGGGCCATCTGCAGCCAGGAGAGAGGGCTCAGGAACCTGCTCAGCATTCTGAGCTTGGATTTACAGCCTCTAGAACTGTAAAAAAAAAAAAAAAAAATCTATTGTTTAAGCCACCCAGTCTGTGTCATTTTGTTATGACAGTCTTAGCAGACTAACCCACCCATTTTTGTAAATTAATCCAGAAAGGTAAAAGAATATGCCTAAGACCACATGATGGTATATATGTTCATTGCTGCCCTCCTGGGCCCCTTCCTGAGCTACGCACCTGTAGCAGATGCTGTCAGTGCCTCCCTCGTACCATCCTGGGATTCTCCTCTGCACAGTAATGCTGACATCTAAGATTATGTCTGAGGGTTTTGTTTCTGACTTCATGTTCCCTTAGCCTGCATAAAGAGTAAATAGTTAATGCTCTGAAAAAGGCTCTAACCAAGTAATGCACAAGGATTTGTTAAATAAATACTCCTGATTCCTCACTCTTTAGTTGGGATAACTATGAGGTTTCTTTTTATCATCTCCTAGAATTCTCCAGTAGAGTTGAGCTCTAACTGCCCACAGCAGTAGCTGGCTTGATAATGCACCTCTTGGTGGGATTCCATCCCTCCTTCTTACATTTTCCCATTTTCCCACCATTTTCAGACACCTTTTGATTCTTACCTTATACAGAAGCTTTAATGCAGTCTAAATTTTCATTTTTTTTTATTATGGCATAAGCTTTTTGACATCCTTTTGTATTCCAATATTGGAAAGTTATTCTCCTGTATTTTCTTGAGTTTACATTCAGTTTTTATATTTAGAACCTCTTCTAGTTGGACTTTGTGTTGTGTAGGTAGAAAGGCCCTCACATATATAATGAAGTTGAGCATTCACTTCTGAAACCCCTCCACCAAACTTCTTTGACTCTTTTCTCATCTGTCTCCCCTCCTATATTTCTAATCACATACTTACATCTGTGTCATGTTTTCTCCTTCTGTCTATTCTGGGAATTCCCCAAGGCCTGACCCTTAGCCTATTGTTTTTATGTCACAGTCTCCTCTTGAGCAATCTTATCCTCAGTTTTGGTTGACAGCAGTTTTATATTTATATTTTTGTTTTTATACCTTTCCTATTGCAAAGATACTTTAAAATCAACAAATTCAAAAGACTTATTTTTCCCAACCCACCAGTAAAACTTCCTGTTGTTTTTCTAGTATTCTATCCTAATCTGATTAATCATACTTCCATCTACCAAATCACCCATGTCAGAAATCCAAGAGTAGACTTAGGTTTTCTCCTCATTTTTGCCTCAAATTACACTTCAATAAATTAATGAAGTTCTGATTATTTTAGTCCCTAAGCATTTATGATATTATTTCCCTTGGCCTTATCTACATTCCTCTATTAATCTGGTCAATGCAATAATAACATTTTGCCTAGATCACCTAGATATCTTCTGTTTTCGATACTGTGCCCCTGAACTCTTCCTTTGGACTGCCCCCCAGACTGCTGTAATAGTGGTAGAAATTACTACTGCTCACCAATAATTCAAGCTTTTCTTCCTTCCTGCACATAGAAGAACTCCAGCCCTTTCAGATCTCTTGCAGTTGAGTAAGGCCGTGACTTCTTTGGGCAGTGGTGCATGGGGGGTGTGGTTCTTTCCAGGTGAAGGTGATGAAAACTCCATGTGTGAGTTTCCAGTCTGTATTCCCTGCATTATCAACCAAAAACTGGGGAAGGAGGTGAATATTTAGGTCTGAGTCCCTAGTTCCTCGGGTCAAAACCACAAAGATTTGGGGATTCATTTGTTACCACAACTTAAAAGCCTACCATGACTGACAAAACACTTAAAATTGTGATCATGTCATGCTCGTATATAAAATTGTCCAGTGTTTTGTTCTGGAAGAATGCTGTACATGTCTTACATAGCATAAGAAGGACTTTCAGATGTGGCCTCTGGTTGTCTTCCTCACTAATGCTCAGGACCCTCACTTTATGTTCGAATACACTGAATTGGGGTGCCTGGGTGGCTCAGTGGGTTAAGCCTCTGCCTTCGGCTCAGGTCATGATCTCAGGGTCCTGGGATCGAGTCCCGCATCGGGCTCTCTGCTCAGCAGGGAGCCTGCTTCCTTCTCTCTCTCTCTGCCTGCCTCTCAATGTACTTGTAATTTCTCTCTGTCAAATAAATAAATAAAATCTTTAAAAAAAAAAAAAAAGAATACACTGAATTTATTTTGTATCCCATATAATGATGTCTTCTCATTTTGTTACACTGTTATCTTTATTTGGATATCTTATATTTCTATTATTTCATTGGATAACTTCTATTCAAACTTTTAGATTCCATTCAAGCCTCAACACGACCAAGAAGGTTTCTTTAAATTCTCAAGCTGATTGTAAATTTCTCTAGGCAATGTTTGATATTTATCTTTTTTATCCTATGCTTCTAGCACACTGCATCATATATAATAGGTACTTGATAGATGTCTCTGGAATTCATCTCACAAAATTATTCTCAAATAATTACGAATAAAAGTTTTAGTCATTTAGTCAGACTGATTTTCTTCACAAGGCCAAAATACATAATTTTTTTATTCAAATGTGAATTGAATTGATCTGTTTTTTCAAATAAAATAAATATAGTTAATAACATGCATCTGTTTCAGTGTATTTATAGCCTTTGTTTATTTAACTATCCATTCATGCCATACACATTAACAAAGAAAAGACAGACCTTAAGGATTCTTACCAAGCATTGGAAAAATGTTACTCTTTTAGTCCAAACAACCATAACTATACTTTGTAGTGACTTCTTTATTTGTTCCCCATTTCTATCTTTGTCCACTTATATCTTTTCTTCCAAACTGCAGCCAGAGGGATCCTTTTTAAAAAATTGATTGTGTATGTCCTCAGTTAAAGAAGCTGTCATCACCTAATGGATGTGGCAATAATACAAACCAGTGTACCTCCGACCTTCTCATGAAGAAAGCTGGGGTGCTGTGAAAAGAATCCCTACCCCTCTGCTCCCCATGCAACTGAAACATTCTACAATGGTTTGCCATTAGGGTATTCATTCAGATAATGTTTTCCTACTAGGAACTACAAACTTTAAACACTTTTTAAACCTTAAAAATATTTAAAAACATATTAAAAGGGTGTGTTAGTCCCTACATTTTTCTTTACTAATCATTTCAGTTTTTTTCCTTTGGATTAATTGGGCAAGGAAGATATTTCAGTGTGGAAGATTCATTGCTCAGTTATAACGAGTGAAATAAAGGTTTATTAGTAGGAGGCAAATAATACATTAAAATAGATGAAGTTTGAGTTGGAAAAAAAAAAAAAAAGAAGCTGTCCAATGGCTTTGCATGCTATTGGAAACAAAATCCAAATCCTTGTTCTATTTCATCATAGTTCACATGATTTAAACCCATTACTTCTCTGATCTCATCTCTCTTCCTGCCCCTCCCTTGCTTGCTCTGATCGAGCAATATCCTTCATTTCACATCTCTCAAACATACTGTTACGAATTGAATTGTGTTCCCTCCAAACTTCATATCGTGAAGGCCTAACTCTTAATGTGACTTTATTTGGAGATGGGCCTTTAAAGGGGTAAGTAAAGCTGAGAGGTGCCATGGAATGTTGATAATGTTCTAGTTCTTGTGATGGGTGCTAGTTTCCCACATATGTCTTCTTTGACAAGTTGTAGTCTTATAATCTGTGTATATTTAGGCATTTTGCATTTCAATTGAAAGAATACTGACAGAAGTCACTGACTGACCTAAAACTTAACAAACTACCTCTCTGCTCATGTTATTATTATTATTTTTTAATATACAAAGTCTGATTAATCATCCAAATTAGGGGGTGCCTGGGTGGCACAGTGGGTTGGAGCATCTGCCTTAGGCTCGGGTCATGGTCCCGGGGTCAATAGATCAAGCTCCATGTTGGGTTCTCTGCTCAGCGGGGAGCCTGCTTCCCCATCTCTCTCTCTCTCTCTCTGCCTGCCTTTCCGCCTGCTTATGATCTCTGTCTGTTAAATAAATAAATAAAATCTTTTAAAAAATCATCCAAATTAGTACACCTTTGAGAGTAAGTAAGGATGTTATTAATAATTACAATAGGACCATCCTGGGAAAACCACAATGTGTGGTTACTTTATTAAATACTTCGACTAATTCTTTACTCCTGCCATAATGACTTACAAACACAATTGCCAACTTTTTTCTCAATCCTTTTAAGATTTTTGAGGCCGAGATGAAGTCAAAACTTCTCCAAATGCCCCAGGATAACTAGAAAAATAAAACTGATAGTATCAATAGAGAAATTTAAAATAACAACATTTGCTCTATTAAAACAAAAGCCTTTGACACCCATGAGTGTTCAAAACCAAGTCCTCAAGAAACTTGATCATGGTGATTAAGAATGTTGACAATAATGTGAAAAGCAGGGTTAAGGCAGAAAGTAGAACATTATAAAGCCCCTTGAGAATTGGAGGCGAAGGCTGGTCCCACTGTAAGAACATAAATAGTTTAAAAGGTAAAAATAAAACTATTTCTTCACATATGTGTGAGAGTCTTTTTGCTCAAGAAATGTGTTCACTATTATTACAACTTACCACTAATCAACCTAAAGTTAGCAGGTGCCACAGGAGAGAATTATTTTTGTAACAAATTTCTCAGTTATTCATTTCTCAGGCATTCTTTATAGTATGTGAGAAGTGATAGTTGAGAGAAAAAAATTGAAAATTACTTTCTAGTGGTCCAACAGGCTAATTTTAACAAAATCGAAGGGAAGAAATAGATTTACATGTGTATGGTTTTCTATTGTCTGGTTAATGTACCTTGTTAGGATTAAAGAGGGATAGGGGAGTGGGAAGCCTTCCAGAGCAGAGGACAGCATTCTAATTTACCATGGCTCAAAAACAGTCATCACAGAAGGCAGCATTAGGACAGAATTCCAGAGTCAGCAAAGTTTTAAGCTTTCCTTGTTCCTCACCTCTCACTGTGGCCTCCCAGCATGGGTCCTCATCCAGGACAACCACTGGAGGGTGCTTCCCTCTGCATGCTCTCTTGAGGCCTCCACAGCCCCAGCCTTCCCACCCTCAACGAGACTGGTCAAGCACAACCTTTTTAAAAAAATAGTGATTCAACCGATCTCTTAATAGTTGATGAGATACCTTCTGTGGTGCTTTAAATTACTGTTGTGCTGGACCCTTTTTCAGTCCTGAGCTTTAGCTGCATCACTGCACATCGACTTTCATCATTTCTGATGTGACTGGAATGAGAGTGAGTCCAGCAGGAGAAAAAGCCCATCCACAAGAGTAGCTTTTCAAATATCTATTTATAGCTCAGCTGGGCAAAGGCGAGATTTGAATCTGATTATGAAGAATCAGGAAAATCCCTTCACTTTTTCCCAGTTCCCCAAATAAATACAAACACTCCTCATGGGAAACCTCTAACAGGGCCTTATCTGTTCTCACAAACTTTTATCTCTGTTGATCCTAGGCTCAATTACATCAGAATATTTTACTTTTGGAGACATTACTTATCAATTCCTTCCAGCATGAAAAGCATGTACAACGTGAGCACCTGAGTTGTGCCCCAAGGCAATATTAAACATTCCCTTTCCTACTAAATGATTTTCTGTCAGCTAGTGTGTTGGCACCCTTGGGAAAGGCAGAGATTCATTTATAGAGAATTATGCTGCACAGTCATAAATTCAATCCACCAAATCAATAGCATTTAGGTTTTTTGAAAAAGATAACCAAGGTGCTATCAATAAGGGTAAAAAAAAAAAAAATCTCTGTTCTTCACGGTTAGATCATTTTCACAAATCTAATTATTTGGTGATTGAAAAACCATGGTGTTATAATCCCAACTGGATATGTTAAAACATTTGAATGTAAAGCCTGAGAAAGTGTCAATCAGAAAACTTGCAGGAATGATTCATCACCACTTTCAGGCTATGACGTTAAAGATAGTCTATCTCTATACACCAGATGTGAAGAAAGTAGATAAGTGGCTCTAAACTGGCTGCAGTGGTGATCAGATAATATGGTCCATTCATTCCTCTCCTTCATGAATCACAGAGTTTTATACTATCCACTTAATATCCTCCTGAGTTTTACAGCCTGATGCAGGAATGTCAAACATTTTAATTCACCAAAGGACAAATGAATCATAAACGTTACAACCAGACACAGGTCTCACTGTTTATAGACATGCTGAGGTGGCAGAGACATGACACCTTCATTTAATGCTAGCATTGGATTTCTGACTGATGCAATATTTGACAGAAAACTCATGCATTTCTGTGCTGCAAATGAAAAATTGTTTCTGTCACAGGTGGTTGGGGATGGCCACTTGCAGAAGCCTGTCTTTAAAGGCTATTTCTTCATCCACAAATATTTTTTGGCCAATTGGATGCTCATTCTTAGTACTAACTGATTCAAACATGTTATGGTACATTTGGATACACTGATGAAAAAGAGAAGAAATTGCTTTTCAGTTTTCTGTTAAGAAGGTTCTTCTTTCAGTGTCTTTGTTCTGTAGCTCTACACTGAGATTTGCAGTCTTTGCAGCTGCATGTGGAGTTTGGATGAGGGAGATGAATTGTGCCATTAGAAGAGTTTAGGCAGGAGCACACATTACAAATTAAACTAAAGGAATTTCTGTGCAGCCATCTTGAGGTGAAGGGTAATAGTAGTCTACTAGAGTCATAATTTATAATCTCTATTTGGAGTCAGATAGCTGTGTTTCCTCCTCTGTAAACTGGGGATAACACTAGCATTTATTTCAAAATATATCATGAGAATTAAATAAGAAAATGTTTAAAAGTGGCTACTTAAAAAAAGGATCCAGTATACTTTGTTATACAAGAAATGGAAGTGGCTACCACTGCTATCAATAAACGCATTAACCAGCTCAGTTCTCAAGTAGCCAATTTCTTATTTCTACAACATCTGTTGTTTGTTTCTCAAAATGTTATTTTAAGAGAACAAGTGCCAGCAGCTAACACACAGCACTAAGACTCTGTCCAAGAACTTTCATTTCTACTGCAAGTGGAAATTGCAAGCTATGACTTAGGTGCAATTAAGAAAATTTTATTTACTTACTAAAAATCCAAAAGGTCTGCAAAATACATGTGAAAAAATGTTTTATTAAATAAAATGAGCTCTAATAAAGTTCATATAACTTGAGAGCAGAGATAGAAGTGGAACTTGAGGCTAGAGCCTATGGCTTCAAATCCACATTTAACCTAAACAAAGTGTACTCTTTTAGCCTATGTACTATCAAAAGCAGTTTGTAAAAGAGAAAAAAAAAAAGCATCCAGTGTTTCTAATATCAGCAATTTTAATTGGAACTTAAAAAAAGAGAGAGAGAAAAAGAAAGAGAGGAGTTTATATGAAACTTGAAAGTACAACTATAAATGAATGATTCCTTAGAAGTGAAAACGAAGTTAGAGTTATCAAAATATCATCAATTATTGATATTATCAATTGTTATTCGCTATTGTGTGTGTATGAGCTGAATATCTGTAAGTTCCAGATTCTGTGCTAAGCTTTACTGGGAAAAAATAAAAAATGAGAGATACAACTCTTGGGCACAAGGAAGCCACACTCTTTCTGTAATACAGAAATATGTAAATAATTGCCATAAAAGAGAAAAGTTGTTGGTAGAGTACAGTGCTGGGAAAATGTAAGATGGGAGATATCACTCTGCGTGGAAAAATGGGAGAAAGCTTCTAAAAGGAGGGAGGATTTGGAAGGTGAATGAGGGTACTCTAGATAAAGAGTGGGGAAGAGGGAGAGATGATCATATGCCAAACAGGTGCAAAAGAACAGTTTACCAAGCAGAATGAGTGATTTAAGGTCCCTAAACAGTGTTGAATATAAAAGAAAATAAAGGGCATTGGTAAAAGTAGTAAAAGGTGAAGTTAGAAAGAAAAGAAAGGCTTAAGTCATTGTAAACTCCAGCCCAGGAAACACACAACAACTTGCCTGGGGAAAGAAGAATGACTATTGCTGGAAGAGATTGAAAATTATCCAGCAATATCACTCTCATTAAGTGGCTCAGCTTCACTGAAGACATAAAAATCTCTGTGATCAGGCAGCATAGAATCGCACACAATTATCTATCCAATTTATATTTTTCAATTTAATTTAATTTTTAAAATTCCAATATAGTTAACATACAGTGTAGTATTAGTTTCAGATGTACAATATAGTGATTCAACAAATCCATACATCATCCAGTGCTCATCACAAGTGTACTCCTAAATCACCTTCACCAATTTCACCCATCCCCCACTCCAATATTTAGATAAAAAAGAGGATGTTAAAATAGGGTAATAAGCAAAAAAAAAAAAAAAAGGATGTGAAGTAATGAAAACATCTCAAGTAAAATACAGTTTGAGGAAAAAGATTCCAAGTATTATCTAACTTTCTGTCAAACACACAGACTGGAATA
The DNA here is from genome assembly GCF_022355385.1 of Mustela nigripes. Classification (NCBI taxonomy): domain Eukaryota; kingdom Metazoa; phylum Chordata; class Mammalia; order Carnivora; family Mustelidae; genus Mustela; species Mustela nigripes. Next base: position 70,235,233 of record NC_081557.1, on the reverse strand, counting down.
TAAGCGCATCTCCTAATTTCCCTATATACATATGATGAATCTTGTAACCACCAGCTCCACCAACCAAACCACACCAGGCCATTATGAAGAAGCACTGATTTTTTTTTAAAGGTAAAGTGCACTTAAAATGAATAATTCCAGAGAGAAAAATGAAAATTTTTCCCAAGCATAAAATTTTAGAGAAAGCTTCTGCCATTACATATTTTAAAAATGCCCCTGATTTCTGTTTCACTCTGCTATATCAAGAGCTTGGAATTCAACAGAAATCTGCTTATCTGGAATAAAAGCTACTGCTATGAATTAATCTGAACACATGTATATGATTTTTATAAATTCTGAGAAGCTGAATGTGAACCAGCATGAGAATGAGAAACTTCATGCATTATAATCTCAAGGGCATCCCATATTTTTGTGGACATTACCATCAGAAAATCACCAGGTTCTCATGGTGAAGATCCAAGAAAGAGTTACTCTCAACTGTAGCAGAGAGATGGAAAAAAAAAAAAAAAATATATATATATATATATATATATATATATATATATATATATATGTGTGGTAAAGCATGACAAGTGCTCTCTCCAAACAGAAATCTGCTTTCTAAGGAAAAATACTTACCAGCATGCAGTTTGAAATTTTATCCCTATTGGGAGAAGGGAATTCCTCTCCACTAAGGATCCCTTCAAACTTTCTGTCCCCTTCTAGGAGGAAAAAATACATACTCAACAAGAGATTGGGTTTCAAGAAATAAATTAGGAACACATAACCGAGGAAAGAGAGAAAGAAGAAAGAAGGTATAAAGGGAGACATACCAATGCAGGAAGAACTTGTGAGGTCCATAGTCTCATAGAACCACTAAAAATCTGAAACATAATTAAAAGATTATAAAATGTTTCATTACCCCTATACTTTCACACTACCTCAAAAAATAGGTTACAGCTGAAAGATCTACAAGGCACATATTTTCTTTAGAGAGGAGTGTTTTGAGAAGCCCAAACTGAGAGAAGTAAGACCATAGAGGAAACTGAAGCTTCTATCTCCTATAGCTATAACAAACATTAAAAATAGCCCAATTTTAAACCAGAAAAACATACAACCTCCCACTTAAGGGTCTACTGGTTCTCATTCCTAATAGGTCTCAGTTCTTATTGCTAAATACATCATGTCTGGATTTCAACAAAAAATACAATACATTCTAAAAAGCTACAGAAAAATAGAGTTTGAGGAACAAAGCAAGCACAACTCAGACTTGGATATGACCCAGATTTAGGGATTATCAGTGTGGGAATATATGTTATATGTAAATAATATATTAGGGATCTAATGGAAAAAGTGGACAGCATGCAAGAACCAGTTGATATGTATTATAAGTAGAAATATGGGGACTCTAGGAATCAAGAATACTGAGCAGAAAGTAAAAATGCATTCAACAGGTTCATCAATAAGTGGAACATGACTGAGAGAATCAGTGAGATGGAGGATAGACCAACAGAAATTTTTTAAACCAAAATACAAACAAAAAAACTTTTTATAAATGTTTAGAACATCCAATAACTGTGAGACAATTTCAAAAGGCATAATATACATGTAATTGGAATGCCAGAAGAACAGAGTAGAAGAAATATTAAATACAGTGACCAAGAATTTTTCAAAGTTCATGGCAAACACCAAGATAGATACTAGACACTCAGAGACTAAAAAGCAAAATAAATACCCAGAAATCTACATGTAGGCATTTATAGCAAGATCTCCCTTCCACAGACAGATGAGAGAGAGAGAGAGAGAGGGAGGGAGAGAGAGAGAGAAAGAGAGAGAGAATCTTGAAAGAAGATAGAATGAGAAGGGAAAAAACCTACCTATAAAGAAACATGGCTAAGAATTACAGCAGATTTCTCATCATAAATGGTATAAGCAAGAAGAGAGAAGAGTGAACAATCAAAGGCTTCAAAGAAAAGATCTACTAACCTAGAATTCTATATCCAGAAAAAAATATCATTCAAAAGTGAAGGAGAATCAGTATTTAATGGACTGACAAATATTGGGTAAATTCTTTGCCAGGAGATGTGGCTTCAAGAAATATTAAGAATATTCTTCAAGCAGAGAGAAAATTATGTAGCTAGGAAAATAAAATATCTGCTTTAAAAGAGGGAGAGAGTATGGAGAGGTAAGAGATGAAAAAAATGTAATCTTTTGCTTATTCTTAAATGATCTAAAAGATAACTTTTTGTTTAAAGTAATTCCATATTGGCTAATACAATATATAGATAAGTGATATGGTTGACATTAATGTCACCTGGAACAGAACAGGGAAACTGGAATACTCTAAATTACCTGTATTGCACATAATGTGGTCAGTGTTATTTGAAGGTAGAGATAGATTGGTTAAAAATGTATTTTAAAACTTCAGACTGACCACTAAAAAGGAAAAAAAAAATGAAGTGACATGCTAAGAGAGTAGATAAAATGGAATAATATGAAATAATTGAAAGCAAAGAACAAAGAAGAAAAAAAGAAACAAATAAATACATAGAAGAGTAAACATTTAAAAAACATCATAGATGTTAAATCAATTATACCAATAATCCCATTAAATTTGAATACTTTAATTATACCACATAAAACAGAAATTGTCAGAATAACTAACACAGAAAAACTAACTGTGTATTATCTGGAAGAAACCTACTTTAAATACAAAGATTCAGGTAGTTAAAGGAATGGAGAAATATTTACCATGCTAATACTAATAATAAAAAAACTTGAACTATCTCTATTAATTTCAGACAAAACAAATTTAACTAAAAGGAATATTTTCAAGGATAATTTGCTATATTAAATAATGATGAAAGGTTTAATTTACCAAAAGACATAACAATCTTTAATGTGTATATACCTAGTAATTAAGCATTAATAAATAGGAGGTCCAAAGAAAGTCTTAGAACCACAAAAATATAGACAAATCCTCTTTAAGTAGTTGATTAAACAAACAGACAAAAAATCAGTAAGGATATAATGGACCTGAGCAACACTACAAACCAGCTGGATATACATGACTCCACCCCACAACAGCAGAATACAGATTCTGTTCAAGATCACAAAGAAGACTAAGCAAGGTATAATATGTGTTGAACCATAAGACATACTTCAACAAATTTAAGAGAATGAAAATACATATGAAATGTATTGTCAGACTGCAATGGAATAAACTAAAAATAAATAACAGAAAGATTGCTGAAAAATCCTCAATATTTAGAGATTAAATAACACACTTCAAATTCAATAATGGATCAAAGAAAACTCAAGATAAGTGTTTAAATGTTGTGAAAGTTAATTTAACCTATGAAATTTTATGGGTTGCAGTAAAGCAAAAATGGAATGATGAGGTAAATTTATAGCATTAAATGTGTATATTAGAAAAGAAGAAAGATCTAAAATGAATAGTTCAGGAGTTCACTTTAAGAAACTAGAGAAAGAGAAACAATGTAAGCCTTAAGCAAGCAGAAGGAAAAGAAATAAGAACTACAGTAAAAAATGAAAAAAAAAAACAATGAATTTGAGAACAAGAAAATAAGAGAGAAGATAAAAATAAAAAGCTGTCTCTGAAAATTTCAGTAAATTGAAAATTCTCTACCCACACTAACCAAGAAATAAGGAGGGGGCATCATTTACTATTATAAGAAATAAAAGTTAATACTAAGGGAATGTTATGGAAAACTCTCTGCCCATCAGTGTGATAACTTAAATGAAACTGACAAATTACTTGAAAGACACAAATTACTAACTCTCACCTAAAGAAGAAATAGATAATCTGAATAAATCTGTATATATATTAATATATAGATCTGTATATATATAATATATATATAAATATATAGATCTGTGTATATATATATATTAATATATAGATCTGTATATATATTAAAATCTTCAAGAAAAGAAAGGACCAGGCCCAGATGATTACACTGATGGGTTCTACCAAATGTTTAATGAAGAAATCATACCAATTCTCCACAATCTGTTCTAGAAAACAGAAGCAGAAACATAACACTCACTTATGATTGAAAACTTTCAACTCATAGAAATAAGGACTTCTTCAACTTGATAAACTGCATCCACAAAAATCTTACAGTTATTATCATACTTAGTGATGAGAAACTGAATGTTTTTTCTGTCAAGATCAGGAGCAAGGTAAGTGTGAACTCTCTCGCCACTCTCATTCAAATTGTACTGAAATTCAGAGGTGGTATAGGAAGACAAGGAAAGGAAATAAAAGGTGTATAATAGGAAAGAAAGAAATAAAATAGCTGGTTTTTGTTCATTTGTTTTTGTAGATGACATGATTTTTTTATGTAGAAAAATCCTTGAGAATTGAAAACAAAAAACAAAAACAAAAGCTCCTGGAAAAAATATGCAATCATTGCACAGTTGCACAAAGTATGAAAGTTAATACAGAAAGTTAATTGCTTCTCAGTAATGAATAATTGAAACTTGAATTAAAAAACCAATTTGAAATTATAATAGTACCAAAAATGAAAACCCAATATAAATCTAAAATATATTTATAGGATCTAGTGTCCAAAGCACAAAATTCTGATGAAAAATTTCAAATAATTTCTAAATAAGTGGAGAAATAGTCTATATTCATAGATTAGAACATTTAAGTTGCTAGGATGTCAATTATACCTACTTGATACTTAGATTCAATACAGCCTCAAAAAAATTCTAGAAGCTATTTTGTAAACATCATCAAACTGAATTTAAAATTTAAAGTTTACTTTAATGGTTTGACCATCAGTTATTAGATACCATACCAAATGCACAATCCATAAAAGAAAAAATATGATAAAATATATATTATGCTTTGAACTCGGGCTTGGAGAAATACATTGCTAAAGAAATCTAAAGACAAAAAGTCAAGAATAAGCAATGCAATATTAAAGAGCAATAAAACTGAAATTCTCATATTACATCATTTTAAGACCCACCATAAAGCTATGTAATCAAGATGATGTGGTGCTGGTGGAAGACTAGACACATACAGCATACAAGGTCTCCAGAAACAGACTTAAATGAACATATTCAACAGATTGTTGGAAAGGACTACAGGCAACCCAATGGAATAAATATAGTCTTTTTCTTTTCTTTTCTTCCTTCCTTTCTTTCTTTCTTTCTGACTGAGAGAGAAAGACATTTGGAGGTTGGGGGCAGACAGAAGGAGAGACAGACTCTTAAGCAGTCTTCATGCCTTGCACGAAGATCTATGAGGGGTTCAATCTTATAACCTTGAGATCATGACCTGAGCCAAAATCAAGAGTCAGACACTTAACCAACTGAGCCACCCAGGTGCCCCTAAATATAGTCTTTCCAACAATGTTGGAGCAATACGATGTCTGTATGTTTAGTAGATAAAATAATGCTTCCCCTTCCTCAAGATGTCAACTTTCAGATCCCAGATCCTGTGAATATGTTACCTTACATGAAGAAGAGGACTTTGCAGATGTGATTAAGTAAAGAATATTGACATGGGGAGATTATTTTGGATTATTCAGATGAGGCCAAGTAATTACAGGAAGCTTTTATAAGAGAAAAGCAAGAGTAAGGGTTTAGAGAAACAGGCTTAACAACAGAAGCAAAAGTTTGAGTATGTTTGCTCTTGTTTTGAAGATGGAGGAAGTGCCCTGGAGCCAAGGAATTCTGGTGGCCTCTAAGAACTAGAAAGTCATGGAGAAAGACTCTCTCTAGAGACTGAAAGTAACAGCCCCCAAACCCATTTTGGATTTTTGATTGCCACTCAATTTGTGGCATTTTGTTATAGCAGCCACAAAGAAATAATATCTATGCAAAATAATGGACCTGGACACAAACCTTACACTTTTCATAAATATTAAGTCAAAATACATCATAAACCTACATGGAAAATACAAACTGACAGAGCTTATAGAAGTAAATAAAGGAGAAAATCTAGGTAGATGATTTTTGATTTGACCATTAATTTTTATTATTTATTTATTTTTTTAAAGATTTTATTTATTGGGGTGCTTGGGTGGCTCAGTTGTTTAGTGTCTGCCTTTGGCTCAGGTCATGATCCAATGGTCCTGGGATCAAGCTCCACATGGGCTCATCCTGAACAGGCGGGAAGCCTGCTTCTCCCTTACCTACTTCTCCTGCTGGTGTTCCCTCTCTGGCTATGTCTCTCTGTCAAATAAATAAATGAAATCTTTAAAAAAAATATATTTTATTTATTTATTTATTTATTTGAGAGAGACAGAGAGCATGAGCAGGGGGAGGGGTAGAGTAAGTGGGAGAAGCAGATGCCTGGTAAAACAGGGAGCCCAATCTGGGGCTTGATCCCAGGACCCTGAGATCATCACCTGAGTCAAAGACAACCACTTAACCAACTGAGCCACCCAGGAGTCCCTGACCGTTAATTTTTAGGTACCATACCAGAAAGCACAATCCATCAACAACAACAACAACAAAAATGATAAAATGAACTTTATTAAGTTTTCAAACTTCTGCTTTGAGAAACACACTGCTAAAAGAATCAAAAGACAAGTGTGATATACTAAATAATGCCTCTCCCCAAAGATGTCTATATCTTATGAATATGTTATCTTATATGGCAAAAGGGATTTTGCAGATATAATCAAGGATCTTCAGATGGGGAGACTGTCCAAAATTATCTGGGTAATTCCAGTGTAAACACAGGGTCCTTATAAAATAAGGGAAGAAGAATCAGTCAGAGAGAGAGTAAATTACTATGCTCCTAGCTTTGAAGACAGAGGATGGAGCCATGAGCCAACAAATGAAGGTGGCCTCTGGAAACTAGAAAAAAGAAAGAAATGAATTTTCCCTAAAGTGTCTAGAAGGAATATAATCTGCAACACCATGTTTGTGTGGACTTCTGATCTCTAGAACAATTGGAGAATAAACTTGTATTATTTAATTCACCCAGTTTATGAAATTTTTTATAGCAGTATTAGAAAACTAAAATTTGCAAGCCATAAACTGGAAGAAAATTTATGCAAAAGCATATCTGATAAAAGAGTTGCATCCAAAATATACAAAGAACTCTTAAAAATCCGTAAGAAAATAAAAATCCAATTAAAATAATAAGCAAAGAACTAAACAGACATCTCACCAAGGAGACAAACATGATTTTTCAAAAGTGTGTGCAAAGAAGCTGAGCTTACTAGGCAATTTCAAATGAAAACAACGGAAAAAAAAATGCACAATGGATTATCACTCACATCCTAGGAAAATAGCTAAAATCTACAACTAACAGTGTCAAGGATGCAGACCAAGAGAAGGTCTCATTCACTACAGTTGGAATGATACAGTCATTTGGAGGATAGTTTATTAGCTTTTTTACAAAGCTAAATATAATCTTACCATATAATCTAGCAATTGCATTCCTAGGTAAGTACTCAACTGATTAGAAAATGTATATCCAAACAAAAATCTGTATATGAATGTCCACAACAGTTTTATTCATAATAGCTGAAAACTGGAAGAAACCAACATGTCATCCAACAGATGAGTAAAAACAAAGTAGGGTGTAACCAAGCCAGGGAAAATTCCATACAATGGAATTTTATTCAGCAATTAAAAGAAATGAGTTATAAGCTAAAAAGATACAGATCAATCTTAAATGTTTATTGCTGAATGAAAAATTTACTCTGAAAAGTCTACACACAATGTGATTTGAACTATATGACATTCAAAAAAAAATTATATAGCTGGTTAATGCATCCTTGGTTGCAGAGGGCGGGAAAATGTGGTTTAATAGGTGAAGCACTGGGGACTTTTTAGGGCAGTGAAACTGTCATGAACTGTAATGGATAAATGACACAATGCATTTGTCCAAAAATAAATAGAACTTTGCAGGACAAATAGGGATCCTTAATGTAAGCAAGTCTAAAAAATCATTTAGGAGGTTGGTGATCTCAGGAAGGAATACAGAATGTGACCAAAAAATAACTTTATTATAAATATAGGAAACAACCACATAAAAGTGTATGGAAAACAAAATGCTAATCTAAGTAACTTTTGAAATTAGTGGAGTCTGATACTAAAGGTAGAAGGAGAAGTATGCAAGCACCGTACTCTAGTTAATTCCCAGTGGCAAGGGTTAAAAATTTTGAGACAGCTATAAATGTATAATGGAATTGATGTAATCAAGTAATTAGGTAGCATATGGTGGGAGCCATGTTTTTCACTGTTGGAGTGGGAGGTTATAGACAAGAAAGGGCAGAAGGCTGAAATGATGCATACAGTAAAGGATTAGAGTTGACATCCGTATGAATTCATGATTAGTTTAATGTAGGTACAGATGGGTACATACAGAAATATCAATAAATTTGTGTATATAATACACATATTGATTGATTATGTGTATATAGTATATGTTTTCATGTTCTGTCAGCTAGTAGGAACTAGAAACAATGTAATCCTAGAAATAACTCGTAGACCCAAAACCTACATCATTGTATCTAATACTATTTTCCAATAAAAAAAATTCAAGAATTTGAGGGGAATTGACTGATTGTAAGGCTGACAGAGAAATAAGCAAGATGATTGAGGACAATCTTTTAATTTCTCAAAGTGAAGAAGTGCTCAGAAACCAAAACGATGTGATAGGTGAAAAAATGTTCAAACCTGAAATAATGTGAGCAACAAACTAAATAACATAGTATTGGATTATAACACAAAATATAAAATAAATGTCTCATAGCTCAGTCTAATCATGAGTAAAACAAATAACAAAGTTGGAAAATTTGGGAAAATACCTAAATAAGGCCTGGGTGGCGGGGGGGAAGATGGTCCAAGAAATTCTCAGAGTCTAGAAGAGGCAAAGATGACATGATGACAAATTGTAATAATAAGGTGTTCTTTCTTTTGAAGTTTTTTTGTTTTTTTACATTTTAACTCCAGTACAGTTAACAAACATGTTATATTAGTTTCAGGTATATAATATAGTGATTCAACAATCCTATGCCTTACTCAGTGCTCATCATGGTAAGTGTGCTCCTCAATCCATATCACCTGTTTAACCTGTCCCCAGTCTCATCTCCCCTCTAGTAAGTTTGCTCTTTTTTTTTTTTCTGTTCTTTTGAAATTTATTTTTTTTTGTTACATTTAAAACCTCTGTTCTTTTTTTTTTTTTTAATTTTTTATTTTTTATAAACATATATTTTTATCCCCAGGGGTACAGGTCTGTGAATCACCAGGTTTACACACTTCACAGCACTAGTTTGCTCTTTTTAGTGAAGAGTCTGATTCTTGGTTTGTCTTCTTCTCGTTTTGTTTTTTTTTTTTTTTCTTTTACTCATCTATAGTTTCTTAACTTCCACTTGTAAGTGAAATCATATGGCATCTGTCTTTCTTGTACTTATTTATTTTGCTTAACATTATACTTTCTAGCTCTACCAATGTCATTGCAAATAGCAAAATTTTATTCTTTTTTATGGCTGGATAATATTTCATTATGTATATGGAATTCCATTATATATATGGACACTTGATCTTGCTTAATTTGTCTATTTAAATAATAACTGCTATAAACACAGGAGTGTATATATCCTTTCAAATTAGTGGTTTTGTATTTGGATAAATACCCACTAATGCAATTAGTGGATCATAGGGTAGTTCTATTTTTTTTTTTTTTTTAAGATTTTATTTGTCAAAGATAGAGAGTGAATGCACAAACAAGGGAAGCAGCAGGCAGAGCAGGTTCCCTGCTGAGCAAGGGGTCTGATGTGGGACTGGATCCTAGGACCCTGGGATTGTGACCTGAGCCGAAGGCAGCTGCTTAACCAACTGAGCCACCCAGGCATCCCAGTAGTTCTATTTTTAACTTATTGAGGAACCTCCATATTGTTTTTGAGAGTGACTGCACCAGTGTGCATTCCCACCAATGGTGCACACTGTTCCTGTTTCTCCACATCCTCGCCAACACTTTTTTATTGTGTTGTTGTTTTTAGCCATTCTGACAGGTGTGAGGTGATATTTCATTGTAATTTTGACTTACACTTCCACGATGATAAGTGATGATAAGCATTTCTTCATGTGTCTATTGGCCATTTGTAAGTATTCTTTGGAGAAATTTTTGTTCATGTCTTCTACCCATTTTTAAGATTTTTTTTTTTTTTTTAATTTGACAGAGGGAGAGAGAGATCACAGGCAGGCAGAGCAGCAGGCAGAGAGAAAGAGGGGGAAGCAGTTCCCTGCTGAGCAGAGAGCCCAGTGCGGGGCTTGATCCCAGGACCCTGAGATCATGACCTGAGCCGAAGGCAGAGGTTTAACCCACTGAGCCACCCAGGTGCCCCTACCCATTTTTATGGATTATTTGGGTTTTGGGGATGTTGAGCTGTATAAATTCTGTATATATTTTGGATACTATCCCTTCATCAGATAAGTCAATTGCAAATACCTTCTCCCATTCCATAGGCAGAAGTTACTGCTTGTGTTGCCTTCTAGGATTTTTGTTTCAGGTCTCACATTTAGGCCTTTAATCCATGTTGAATTGATTTTTGTGTATAGTATGAGAAAGTGGCCCAGTTTCACTGTTTTGCATGTTGCTGTTCAGTTTTCTCAACACCCTTTGTTGAACAGACTGTGTTTTTCCTCTTGGATATTCTTTCATACTTTGTTGAAAGTTAATTGACCATAAATTTGTGGGATTGTTTCTGCATTTTTCTATTCTGTCCTGTGGATCTTTGTGTCTATTTTTGTGCCAGTACCATACTGTTGTGATTAGCACATGTGTGGTATAACCTAAAACCTGGAATTATCTTAACATCATTTTTTCTGATACAAGTATTGCTATCCCAGCTTTCTTTTCATGTCCATTTGAATGATAAATATTTTTGCATTCTTTCACTTTTAACGTGCACATGTCTTTAGGTCTGAAATGTGTCTCTTGTAGACAGCATGTACTTGGATCTTGTTTTTATCCATTCCATCACCCTATGTCTTGTGATTGGACTAGTTAGTCTGTTTCCATTCAAAGTAATTATTGATAGATATGTACCCATCGCCATTTTGTTACTTATTTTATGGTTGTTTTTGTAGTTCTTCTCTGTTCTTTTCTTTTCTTGTTCTCTTCTCTCATGGTTTGTTGGCTTTCTTCCGTGAAATACTTGGATTCCTTTCTCATCACTTTTTGCATTTCTATTAGCGGTTTTTGATTTGTGGTTACAATTTGGTTGTGTTGTCTTCTAACATAACATCTTTTTTTTTTTTTCTGGGTTGCAAAAGAGGATTTATTTTTTGCACTTTGTCTAAGTCTTTGTTCACAAACTAAACAAAAACAGCAAAAGTGCGATAATAAAATATAGTAGACATTTAGTGGCACAATCAGCAATACACAGTAGTGATGAAAATTGGTAGTTAAAGAGTCTAGGTAACTAATAAGTTATTAGAGTACTACACATTTGAAGCTAAAGGTCACTTTTGAGTGAAACAGCCATCAAAATGGTTTCGGGTACTCTTGATTTGTTTCTAGCAGTCTCTATTTATTTGATGGTTGCCTAAGTTTGAAGTCATTCTTTGTTGCTCTCCTCCTCACATTTTAAGTTTATGGTGTCATACTTTATATCCTTTTATTTTGTGAGTCCCTTGACTGATTTTTAGAGATATACTTACTGTTACTGCTTTGTGCTTCAACTTTTTTTACACCCACTTATGGACTTTCCTTTCAACTCAAAGAGTCACCTTTAACATTTCTTCTAGGGCTGGTTTAGTGGTCATGAATTCCTTTAACTTTTGCTTGTTTGTGAAACTCTTCATCTCTCATTCTATTCTGATTGATAAGCCTGGCTAGATTACATATTCTTGACTGCAGAATTTTTTTTTTTTTTCCTTTCAGCCCTTTGAATATATCATGACACTCTCTTCTGGCTTGCAAAGTGTTGGCTGAAAAATCAGCTGATAACCTCATGGGTTTTCCCTCGTCCATAATTGCTTTCTTTTCTCTTGCTGCTTTAAAATTCTCCCTTTATGCCTATGTTTTGCCATTTCAATTATTATATGTCTTTGTGTGGACCTCCTTGGGTTGATTTTACTAGGGCAATCTCTGTACCTCCTGAATCTGGGTATCTGTTTCCTTCCCTAGATTCAAGAAGTTTTCAGTTATTTTTTCTTCAAGTAAATTTTCTGCCCCCTTTTCTTTCTCTATTCTGGGATCCCTATAATATGAATCTTACTATGTTTGATGGTGTTGCTGAGTCCCTAAGTCTATCTCATTTTGCAATTTCTTTTTTCTCTCCCCAGCTCAGCTTGACTGCTTTTCATTACTCTGTCCTCCAAGTCACCGATTTGTTCTGCTGCTTTCTCTAATCTACTATTTCTCCCATCTAGTGTACTTTTTATTTCATTTGTTGTATTCTTCATCTCTGAATATTTATTTTTTATCTCTCTGAGGTAATCCACTCTTTGCTTAAATCCAGTGAGTATCTTTAAGGTCATTACTTCAAATTCTTTATCAAACATGTTACTTATGTCTGTTTCACTTACATTTCTTGTTAAGATTTTGTTCTTTTCTTTCATTTGGGACATATTCCTCTGTCTTGTAATTTTGTCTAATTCTATGTGTCTCCTTCTGTGTGTTAGGAAAGTTACATCTTCTGTACTTGGAAGTAATGGCCTAATGAAGAAGAGATCCATGCAGTGTCCCCTGTCCACCAGAATTTGGTGCTTTATGGGTATTTCGTATGTGCGATGTATATGCTTTGCTGTAGTGGTTAAGCCACCTTTTTTTTTTTTTTCAGTCCAGTAATGTGCACTGTCTCTCTGCCTGTTGCAGGCATGTCTGATCTCTGTCATGTTAGTGGACGAGTCGGGGCCACCTTGGCTTCAGTTGAGTCAGATTATGCATATTTCAGAGATGTAGTAGTAGCAAACTTTAGGGTGCTTCCCCTGTGCTGTACTCTGGGAAGCTTCATTGATCAACAGTCTGACCAGTTGTCTGCCTCCAGGCCCTTGCTGTGTCTCCTTCTGACTACTATGTGCAGTTATCTTTCCCTCTCTCTGGGGTAGGAGTTTCTTTGGCATGGTGCTGGGCTCTGTAGAGGCTGCATGCACCCTGCTAAGCCTGTGCCATCACACATTATGGGCTCTGGTCAGTAGCAGGTTTGAGAGAACATATCCACCTAAGCACAGTACAGTAGGAAGAGGTGCATCCCTGCACCCCTCGCAAGTTATCATACTACCATTCCTCTGTAGGATGCCTTGCCATGATCAAGGTAGGTCATCTGCAGGGATGGACTGGCAAAAACACAGGGTGATGGGGTGATGGGGGAGAGCAGTGCTAGCAGATTGAAGAGTGAGTTCCACATGTGGCTTTGTGTTTATACTGGGGGTGGGGGAGGCAAGTGGTTCCTTCTAGTGCCTTTGTTCCTAGAGGAGTTCCCCAGTGATTCTTATCCCCCCAGGACACACTCTGAGATTAGTAAGCAACTTTCCCCCCCACCCATCTGCCAGAGGTCCTAAACTGTTGCTTATATGCTCTATCTCCATGGGCTGTTTGTTGTGCTGTCTCTTTAAGTGTAGGGACTCAGTTTTCTCTTGCCCATCAGCTCTTCTAAAACTGAGCTCACCAATTTTTTTCTTTTTTAGTTACAGGTTTAAGTCCTACTGGTTGTAACAACTCATGAAATTGGGCCCCTCTGGTTTTCAAAGCCAAATATTATGGGGATTCATCTTCCCTGTTCAGACTGCCCAGTGTGGGAATCTGTTTCTCTCTCCTCTCTATGCCTGTAGTGTGTCCATCCCTCCCACAGACAGTTCCATAAATCCAGTGAGTTCCTTACTGTATCTTCACCCTTTTGACCCTCTTTGACATGGCCTCTTCTCTACATTTAGCTGAAGAGTTTATTCTGCTGGTCTTCAGGTCATTTTCTGGGTTATTTACACTGTTATGGGTGCTATCTGGTTGTATTAGGAGGGGTGAGCCTATGGCCCTCCTACCCAGGCCATCTTCCCTGGTAGTTCTATTATGGGGTAGTCTTAATATGAATGTATCTCTACACACACACAACACACACACACACACACACACACACACACACACATCATTTCAAATGGTCAGTATTACATTAATAGTGAAAATGATAACCTAAAACCACTATTGAGCTCTGGATAAAACAGTAAAATTTTGGACCAAAAGAAAGAGATAAATTATAATTATTTGCAAAATATTTAAGAAATTGAAACAAAACCACTAAAATTATCTTGTGAACCATTGAAGTACCTGGAAGCAAGAAAAAAATACAAAACTTGTTCATGTAGCAACAATCAGATAATATATGTAGAAAATATTTCAGTCATATTAAAATACATACCATAATCCTAAAAAATTATTTGATTTATGTAAAAATAGGAAATGGAGAAAGAAGTTTTCACATAAGGTAAATGTGCCAAGCACTGCACTGGGAATTTTATCTGTAATAAACTCAAAATGATCCAGTAAAATAGGCACTATTATCTCTCCTTTATAAATGTAAGTGAAGCCCGGAGTAACAAACTTGCACAAAATCACAGGATCTGAAAATATGTGATCAAGGATTCAAACCTTAGACGGAGAAATTACAAGGTACATGTTTTTTCCTCCATTGTGCTATGAAGTTTTCCAACAGTCTTTTTATGTTTCAGTTATTAAAATGAACTAACAAATCATTTTGCTTTTACTATATTGGTAGAAATTTATGATATAGTAGTTTTGTGAACCCTTTCTTTCCAGTTTTTGTGGATGTAGTCTGCAGTTAAAATCCTGTGTTTTTTAACCTTTTTTCATATCATGAATTTTTTGAAAAAGTTATCTTAATAATTAAATGCATATATAATTTTAATCCATTACCTTATTGTCTAGTTACCTCTCTTCTTGATACCTTTCCTCTGGTTGGCGTTCAAGATTACAAAGTTTTTTTTTTAATCCTGCTTATGTGAGAACATCTCTCTTCACTTCTTGCAATAACACAAAGTTTAGAAATCTTAAGTTATATATATATATATTTTAAAAAACCTCCATGGTCCTTTTTTTCCTTCTAGTGTTTAATGTTGTTGGGTATTAGAAGATGACCTGTTTTTTTCCTCTTTTGTGTTTAATGTGGATTTATACTTGTGAGATTCTTCATGCAATTTAAATATTTTACCAGATTTCACCTCATGGTTGTGGATTTTTTTTAATTAGCTTTGCCTTTAGTTATTTATTTATTATTTAAAATAACTATTTATTTTAATTTGGCTTTTTATTTTTATTATACTATTTACAATTTTACTGTTTTGTTTTATTTGGGCTCTATTTAGATTTGGAAAGAAATTTTAAGTGTTTTTCATGCTCATAGTGATACAAATAAAAGTAAAGTGCAAAAGAAAGAAAATGAGCAAAGTAAAAGACCAAAGAATTTGGAACCTAAGTGTAAGTTTGAGCTCCAGCTCTGCCACATACTAGGAATGTGGCTTAGGGCAAATCATATAGTCTCTAAAATTCACTTTCCATGTCAGTAATATGATGATTATAAACCCTGCTCTAGGAACTATGTAGATTGAATAGGAAGCCAGCTGTGACTGTATCCAGACCATTGTCCCATCCAAATGATGAAAGGAAGAAGAAAGACATTTTAAACGTGATCTACAATTAGCAAAAAAATTTTATATTAGGAAATCTAATACTGTTGGAAGATTGCTGAGAAATCTGTAAGAAAATTTCATTTAACATACTGTCAAAAATTCCAAGTTTTATTCAGCTGTTAAGACCAGCTCCAGGGGTGTCTGTGTGGTTCAGTCAGTTAAACATCTGTCTTTGGCCCAAGTCATGATCTTGGAGTCCTGGGATCAGACTCTCTGCTCAGCGGGAGTTCTGCTTCTCCTCTCCCTCTGTACTCTCTCTCTCTCTTGCTCTCTTTCACTTTCTTTCAAGCAAATAAATAAAATCTTTAAAACAAAGCAAACAAACAAATGAACAACAACAACAACAAAAAAAAAAACAGCTCTCTTGGGGTACCTGGATGGCTCCTGTGATTAAGCAGCCAGTTCTTGAATTTGGCTCAGGTCATGATCTCTGGGTCTTGGGATCAAGCCCTGAATTGGGCTCCCCACTCAGCAGGGAGTCTGCTCAAGAATTACCCCGTCTCTGCTCCCCTCTACTCATTTCCTCTCTGAAGTAAATAAATAAATCTTAAAAAAAAAAAATCAGCTTTCTCTGTTCTCTGAGATTTTGTTTGGTTTGTGAGCATATTTTTCTCTCACACTTTAGTTGTTATTAATGAAATGTCTAACTTCATTATTAGGGAATAATTATAATTTTTTTTCCTGTGAAATATGAATTCAAGTGTCCTTCATGCCTCAAACATGTTGTAATGATTCAGACCCCATTGTCATTCTCACCAGTCTATAAGTTTAGGAGACAAAGCTGTTTTCAATCAAAACAACAGAAGTAAAGTACACGAACTCTGATATCTGGTGCTGTCATTTTACAATGCTGTAGTCTGAATGCATTGTCATTTAATAGCACCAACTAAATTGATCACTGTTTTTTATAATTCAAAAAAATTATACTAACAGGGTTTGAAGCCATGAAGAATTATTGTTTGTAATGACCAATTTTAACATGTTTTATAATCCATCAAAATGGGAATATTACCTTAGGGTACAATTTATTTTTCCTTATCATAAAATTCTACCATAGTTAGAACAGTCATATAAATAAAAAAATGAGTCCCTTGCAGAGGTAATGAAAGGAAAACCATTCAATCTTCCTTCTGATGTTTCATTCTGGCTTTTTTGACAGCTGAAGACACCAAAGTGCAATCAAATGCCGTTAGCACAGTAATGAAAAATGTAAGCATTAAGCAAATTTGTCCACATGAAATAATTGACAGTGGTATAAAGATATCCAATTCAATGATTTATAAAATATTAGAATCTTATCTAAATTAATTTGGAATTACAAAACATGAGAAGCATATGCTACTCGGCAAACTAAGGAAGTAGAGTCATGTGTTTTCTATTTGTATTTACATTGTCTACATTTATCCCTTCTTTTTTTTTTTTAAGATTTTATTTATTTTGACAGACAGAAATCACAGGGAGGCAAAGAGGCAGAGAGAGAGGAAAGGAAGCAGGCTCCCTGCCAAGCAGAGAGCCCAATGCGGGGCTCGATCCCCGAACCCCGGGATCATGACCTGAGCCGAAGGCAGAGGCTTTAACCCACTGAGCCACCCAGGTGCCCCTACATTTATCCCTTCTTAAAAGAAATAGAAATATGATGTTATGGTTTTTAAAGAATGTTCTTAGTCCTGCTTCTCTGGTATTCTGTTGAAACGTATAAATAGTCCTGCTTTCTGGGCACAAACAACTTCATACATGAGAAGCAGAGGCTAAAAGAGAAATGAAAAACAAAAGCATAGAATATTGATTAATTGAACCACAGGATTTAAATCAGTTTTTTTTTTAATGTCCCTTAATTAAAATTCAACACAAAGGTTTACTTGTGCAGGGGGAAAAGTGATTTAAATTTAAGCATGTTTATGAAAAAGGGTTTCTTTTTTCCCCTTTAAGAGGTGATTTTTTTTTTTCAAAAAATTTAGTGATACAACTCAGAATGAGGATTTTTAAAAACAATGTAATTTACTCATTAAATTTATGCTAACGAAAGTCACTCTTTTAAGCTTAGGATTCTCAGTGTGATGAAAACAATCCAAGTGTGCACCATGGGATATTAGGCTACAATGTGTATCCATTGAATTTTTCTACATGGGCAGGACTATAGTGCTGTGGATCAAGATAACTAATCTTCTGTCTGCCTAAAATTATACTTTAAAAGCAAAAGACGTTTCTCAACCAACTGACAAAACACTGTTAAGTGATTTCTACTTCTTTCAACAAAATTTTTTAAAAAGACAAATATTGAATGTGATGCTAGAAAATCTGTCCTCTTTCTTCTGGAGTACAGCTTTTCTTTATTGGCACAATATGTCAATATCAAATAAGTTTGAGGAATTTTTAAGTTTTCATTATAGCAATGTCTCTGAAGATTTTGTGTATTTGAAATCTTTTATGTTATCATTTGCATAATTCATTTACATCAGTAGCATCATTAATTTCATTTTATAGCTTAGGGGTATAACAAATGCTCTTTGTTGTTTTTATTTATTTGTTTTCCTTTTAGTTTCTTTTGGAATTTATCTAACAAAACAGAATGTTATAAATACTTGCTTTGCATTAAGCCTACCAACATTTTTTAAATAGTTTTTCACTCCAGGGTTTATAAGGCATCAACAAAATATGAGGAAACATGAACTAATGTTTGCTGAATTCGAAAATTCTAAGAAAGATTTTATATACATTGCAATTTATTCATCACATTAGTACAGCAAAGTTTTTATCTTATACCTCAATTACAGATAATAAAACAGAATATCAGAGAGATTAAGAAATTGGCCTAAAATCACGTATGATTAGAAGTAAGAACTAGGTCCTGTACCCCTGGGGATAAAAATATATGTTTATAAAAAATAAAAAATTATATAAAGCAAAAAAAAAAAAAAAGAAAGAAAGAAGTAAGAACTAGGTCAATAGCCCAGATCTATCTAGCTCTTAAAGACTGAATTCTTAATGTAAGTACCAAATTAACTAATAAAAGGAGGAAAGCCATACGATTTTTCAATTAAATAGGTACAAAAATATTCAGTAAAAATGACTATTTGTAATTAAAAAATTAGGAAAACTATAAATAGAGGGGAATTTTTATAATCTGATAAAGTATACTTACTGTAGGCTGATAGCAAACATCATATCAACTGGTGATCCATAGACTTTCTTTTAAAAATCAGAAATAAGGATTGATGCCATCACTCTTTCTATTAAACTTTGTTTATGATGTACTAGCTTAGCATTAAGACAATAAGCACATGTTTTTTAGTTTGATGTAATCTGACTTGCTTCTTTTTGATTTTGCTACTTGTGTGCTAGGTGTCATAACCAAAAAATTATTACTAAGACCCATGACAAAGGGTCTTGTTATTCTCTGTTATCCTTCTATGTGTTTTATGGTTTCAGGTCTTACATTTAACCCTTAATCTATTTAAATTTAACTTTTATGGTCCTGTAAGACAGGCATCTAGTTTCACAGTTTTGCATGTAAATATCCAATTTTCCCAGCACAACTTGTTCAAGACTATCTTTTCTCCACTATTAGCTCTCTTGTGAAATATTAGTTAACTGTATAGGTTTGGACCTAGTTCTATATTCTTGCATCTGTTCCATTGGCTTATGGGCCTGTTTTAATGCCAGTACCATGTAATTTTGATTACAGTAGCTTTGCATGGGGAAGACTAATCCTCATAAAGTTTGTCTTTGAAAACCAGTGGGGGTGAATTCCTTGAGTCTGTAAAACTAGTTAGGCTTGGAACCCAAGTCAGGAGGGCCAGCAGCCTGCATGAAGAGGCAACATAAAAACAGCAGTTTTCACAAACACCAGGGGCACACAGGTGACATATCTTTTTTAATGATTTCTGAATGTGTTGTGGGAATTCTTAGAAAATAAAGGAGATGGCAGGCACCAATTTCTTTCCTTGCCTTCCTAGCATAACCAGAGATACCCATGGGAGGCAGGAGCTGCACAGATACATGCTACCTCACCTGCTAACAGTGCACCAAACCAAGAAGTTCTGAGGACTCACCCACTCCTAATCTGCTTGCCATAGC
Source organism: Mustela nigripes (assembly GCF_022355385.1). NCBI lineage: Eukaryota > Metazoa > Chordata > Mammalia > Carnivora > Mustelidae > Mustela > Mustela nigripes. The sequence continues at coordinate 70,215,529 of NC_081557.1, read as the reverse complement.
CATGGGCTCAGGGAAAATTTTCTTTAAAGTCACATGGGTGTTGTGCCCAGCTGGCCTGGTGCAAAGCAGCCACCGTGCTCAGCACACATCCACAGCACCACACCCAGCCAAGTGCCTGCAGCCAACCTCTTATATCTCACATAGCCTCATACCCCAAGCTGTCAACATGCACCACACCCAGCCCCATGGCCCAGCTGTTCTCACATGCCATGCCTAGCCACATACCACCAGTGATGGTGCCCAGTAGGGAGCCCCAGGCCTCCACTGCTCCACCATGCCCAGCTATGCACTCTGCCCTGCACCATCTCATATGCACCCAGATGGAGGTGCACAGCTGCAGCTGCCCACATCACCCAGGCACCACACTGTGTGCAACTGCATGCCCTACCCCCTTTGTATACCTCACCCAGCTTCATACACATGCCCACCCCAGCACACAGCCCCTGGCCCCTGCAGCACTTCAGGGCACCTGGTGTAGGACAAGGGGCCTAGCACAAATTTTATAAACACCACTACCCTGCTCCCAAGTTCCCTTGCAGAATTGCCACCCCACAGCTGGCCTCCATGGGTTCCACTAGTAAAACAGAGAGTGAGCACAGACTTCAAAAAATAGAGTGAATACTGATGACTGCACAGAAAGGAAAAATGACTCAGACACAATAGCACAGAGTAAGTGACATCCACAAGATAATGTTTCAAAGTGTCAGTTTCTGGTAAACGGGGGATATTGCACTGTTCTAGGCATTCCAGGATATCTTCTTCATAAACTCATTACTTCCAAGAGAAGAAGACATAGCTGACACTTTTAACATAGAAAAATAGAGATAGACAAAATAGGAGACAGAGAAATTTATCCCAAATGAACGAATAGGACAAAACCACAGCCAGAGATATAAACAAAACAGATATAAGAAAAAAGCCTGATAAATAATTTAAACCAATGATCATAAGGATACTAAGTAGAATTGAGAAAACCATGGAAGACATGAGAACCTTCACACAGAGTTAAGGAATAGCATAGTAGAAATAAAGGGCACAATAAATGAAATGAAAAACACTCCTGATGGAATGGACAGCAAGTTAGAAAAGGCAGAGGAACAAATTAGTGACCTACAGGACAGGGTAATGGAAAGTAATAAAGCTGAACAAAAGAGAGAGAAAAGAATTAAGCAGAACAATAATATACTTAGGAAACTCAAAGATTCTATCAAAAGTAATAACATTCTTATTATAGAAGACCCAGGAGAAGAGAGAGGAAGTGGGCAGAAAATTTATTTGAAGAAATGATGGCTCAAAACTTACCTAATCTGGGGGAAAAAAACAGATATCCAGATCTAGGAGGAATAGAGAACCCCCAAAAGAGTCAAGAAAAGCAGACCCATGCCAAGACAAATTGTAATTAAATTTGCAAAGTATAGTGATATAAAGAAAAAAGTCATAAAAGCAGCAAGACAAAAGTAGTCCCTAACTTATAAGGGAAGACACATAAAGCTAGCTGCAGATCTTCCTGCAGAACTTGGCAAGCCAGAAGGAGTGACATGATATATTTAAGATGTTGAATGGAAAAAATCTGCAGCCAAGAAAGACAGTCATTCAGAATAGGAGAGATAAAGAATTTCCCAAACAAACAAAAACTAAAGGTGTTCACAATCACTGTGAAGGTTAATGTAGAGCATGAAATCATCTATCATACCTGGCGGGTATTATAGATGGAGGCCTCTGGTGGCCAGGAAGGATTCCGAGAAGGGTGTAGGCCTTTGGAATATCAAGGCCTGCGTGACCACTCTGCCCTAGGAATGCCACTGGGAGTTGCCTTCCCCAAAGCTTTCTTAGCCCAAATAGCTGCTCTGTGATCTAAGAGATGTATACATTGTCCCCTAGACTATGTTTAGCAGAACTCTTAGAACATGCAGATTAGCATATCATATCTTTCCTTAAACAGATCCCACCAGTTCCAGTAAGACTCTGTGTCACACATAATGTGCTTGAGAAACAGTGATAAGGATTTGTGATTATCCTGAAGGACCAATAAAGGCAGGAACAAAGAAAACAAAGGGTCTTCCTCTCTGAGTATTTGACCCCCTTTTCTTCCTCTTTCACAGCAAAGTTTGGAATAATCATTCATCCCTTGGTACAGGGATTGTACCAATAATTATTCTGAATGTGAATGGACTAAATGCTCCAATCAAAAGACATAAGGTGTCAGAATGGATAAAAAAAAAAAAAAAAAAAACAACCTATCTATCTGCCACTTGCAAGAGACTCATCTTAGACCTAAAGACAACTGTGGATTTAAAGTGAGGGCATGGAGAAACATTTATCATGCAACTAGGTGTAAAAAGAAAGCCAGAGTAGCAATACTTATATTGGACAAACTAAACTTAAAAACAAGGAATGTAACAAGAGACAAAGAAGGGCATTATATAATCATAATGGGACAATCCAATAAGAAAATCTAACAATTGTAAATTTTATGCACCTAACATGGGAGTACCCAAATATATACAACAATAACAAACGTGAAGGAACTATTTGATAATAATATGATAAAAGAAGAGGACTTTAACACCTTGCTTACATCAAGGGACAGATCATATAAGCAGAAAAGCAATAAGGAAACAATGGCTTTGAATGGCACACTGGACCAGATGGACTTAACAGATATATTCAGATCATTTCATCATAAAAGAGAAGAATACACATTCTTTTCTAGGGCACATGAGATATTCTTCAGAATAGATCCATATTATGTCACAAATCATCAACAAATATAAAAAGATTGAAATCATACCATGCACCTTTCTAAACAATGCTATAAAACTAGAAGTCAATGAAAAGAAACAAATTTGGAAAGAACACACAAATATATGGAGGTTAAACAACATGGTACTAAATAACGAATGGGTCAACCAGGAAATTAAAGAAATTTTAAAAAGATATATGGAATCAAAGTAAATAAAAACACAATGATCCAAAATTTTTAGGATGCACCAAAAGTGGTCCTAAGAGGGAAGGATATACCAATACAGGCCTACCTCAAAAACAAGAAAAATCTAAAAAAAAAAACAAAACAAAACAAAATACCTCTAAACTTGCACATAAGAAAGCTAGAAAAATAACAACAAATGAAGTCTAAAGCCAGCATAAAGAAAATAATTAAAAAGATTGTAGCAGAAATAAAGGATACACAAACCTAAAAAACATAGTGAAACCAGGAGCTGTTTCTTTAAAAAAAAAAACTACAAAACTGACAAAACTCTACCCAGACTTATCAAGAAGAAAATAGAAAAGAACCGAATAGATAAAATCACAAGTAAGAGAGGAGAAATAATAACGAATACACAGAAAAACAAACAATTACAAGACAATACTATGAAAAACTTATGCCAAAATATTGGACTAATGGTAAGAAATGTACAAATTCCTAGAAACATCTAAGAAGAAACAGGGTAAATACCCAGGAGTGCAATTGCAGGGTCATAGGGAAGTTCTATTTTTAATTTCTTGAGGAATCTCCACATTGTTCTCCAAAGAGGCTGCACCAACTTGCATTCCCACCATCAGTGGAAGAGGGTTCCCCTTTCTCCACATCCTCTCCAACACATGTTGTTTCCTGTTTTGCTAATTTTGGCCATTCTAACTGGTGTAAGGTGATATCTCAATGTGGTTTTAATTTGAATCTCCCTAAGGGCTAATGATGATGAACATTTTTTCATGTGTCTGATAGCCATTTGTATGTCTTGATGGGAGAAGTGACTGTTCATATCTTCTTCCCATTTTTTGATATGTTTGCCTGTTTCGTGTGTGTTAAGTTTGAGGAGTTCACTATAAATCCTGGATATCAATCTTTTGTCTGTACTGTCATTTGCAAATATCTTCTCCCATTCCGTGGGTTGCCTCTTTGTTTTCTTGACTATTTCCTTTGCTGTGCAGAAGCTTTTGATTTTGATGAAGTCCCAAAAGTTTATTTTCACTTTTGTTTCCTTTGCCTTTGGAGACATATCTTGAAAGAAGTTGCTGTGGCTGATATCGAAGAGATTACTGCCTATGTTCTCCTCTAGGATTCTGATGGATTCCTGTCTCACGTTGAGGTCTTTTATCCATTTTGAGTTTATCTTTGTGTATGGTGTAAGAGAATGGTCTAAGATACAGATGTCGTGAAAAGAAGGGCCATCTATACCCCAATGTTTATAGCAGCAATGGCCACGGTTGCCAAACTATAGAAAGAACCAAGATGCCCTTCAACAGACGAATGGATAAGGAAGATGTGGTCCATATACACTGGAGTCTTATGCCTCCATCAGAAAGGATGAATACCCAACTTTTATAGCAACATGGACGGGACTGGAAGAGATTATGCTGAGTGAAATAAGTCAAGCAGAGAGAGTCAATTATCATATGGTTTCACTTATTTGTGGAACATAACAAATATCATGGAGGACAAGGGGTGTTAGAGAGGAGAAGGGAGTTGGGATAAAATGGAAGGGGAGGTGAATCATGAGAGACTATGGACTCTGAAAAACAATCTGAGGGGTTTGAAGTGGTGGGGGTGTGGCAGGTTGAGGTACCAGGTCGTGGGTATTATAGAGGGCACGGATTGCAGGGAGCACTGGGTGTGGTGAAAAAATAATGAATACTGTTTTTCTGAAAATAAATAAATTGAAAAAATTTAAAAAAAAAAAGAAGAAGAAACAGGGTGAACTAGAGAGCTTTAACAGACCCATAACCAGCAAGGAAACTGAAGCAGTAATCAAAAATCTTCCAATAAACAAGATTCTAGGGCCAGATGGCTTCCAAGAGGAATTCTACTAAACATTTAAAAAAGAATTCTTACTCTCCTGAAGTTGCTTCAAAAATAGAAATGGAAGGAAAACTTCAAAATGCATTGTATGAGGCCAGCATACCTTGATCCCCAAACCAGAAAAAGACCCTGCCAAAAAAAGAGAATTATAGACCAATAACCCTGATGAACATGGATGCAAAAATTTTCACCAAGAAACTAGCTAATAGGATCCAACAGTACATTAAAAAAATTACTCACCACACCCTAGAGGGATTTATCCCTGGGCTGCCAGGGTAGTTCAACATCCACAAATAAATTAATGTGATACGCCACATTAATTTAAAAGAAAAAAAAAAAGGACAAGAACTACATGACCCTCTCAATAGCTACAGAAAAAGTATTTGACAAAATACAGCATCCTTTCATGGTAAACACTCTCTGCAATGTAGGGATAGAAGCAACATACCTCAATATCATAAAACCACATGCAAAAATCCCAAAGCAAATGCCATCCTCATTAGGGAAAAACTGAAAGCTTTTCTCCTAAGGTCAGGAAAACAACAGAGATGTCCATTATCACCACCATTATTCAACATAGTTGTGGAAATCCTAGCCTAAGGAATCATACAACAAAAAGAAATAAATGGCATCTGAATTAGCAAAGAAGTCAAACTCTCTTTGCAAATGACATGATACTCTATGTGGAAAACTCAAAAGACTCCATCCCAAAATCGCTAAAACTGATAAAGGACTGGAAAAACAAATATTTCAAAAATGTCTATGCTACAGAGAAATCTACACATTCAAAACAATCCTTATCAAAATATCATCAACTTTTCTGACAGAACTGGAACAAACCATCCTCAAATTTGTATGGAATGAGAAAAGACCCTGAATAGACAAAGGAATGTTGAAAAGGAAATTCGAAGCTGGAGGCATCACAATTCCAGACTTTAAGCTGTATTAGAAACCTGTAATCATCCAGACAGTATGGTGCTTGCACCAAAAAATCACACATGGATCAATGGAACAGAATAGAGAACCCAGAAGTGGACCCTTAGCTCTGTGGTCAACTCATTTGTGACAAAGTAGGAAAGACTATCCAGTGGAAAAAAGACAGTCTCTTCAACAAATGATATTGGGAAAATTGGACACCCACACACAGAAGAATGAAACTGGACCACTTTCTTATACCATACACAAAAATAAACTCAAAATGGGTGAAAGACCTAAATATGAGACAAGAATCCATCAAAATTCTAAAGGAGAACACAGGCTGCAACCTCTTTGATCTCAGTTGCAGCAACTCCTTGCTAGGCAAGTCTCTAAAGGCAAGAGAACTTCATCAAGATTTAAAAAAAAAAAAAATTGAACAGCAAAGGACATAGTCAACAAAACTAAAAGGTAACCTATGGAATGGAAGAAGATAAATGCAAATGACATTTCAGAGAAAGGACTAGTATTCCCAATCTGTAAAGAACCTATCAAACTCAGCATCCAAAAGATAAAAATCCAGTGAATAAATGGCAGAAGACATAAACAGACATTCCTCCAAAGAAGACATACAAATGGCCAATGGACACATGAAAAAATGTTCAACATCACTTGGCTTCAGGGAATTACAGATCCAAACCATGATGAGATACTACTTTACATCTGTCAGAATGGCTAAAATTAACAACTCAACAACAGATGTTGTTTACAACAGATGTTGGTAAAGATGCAGAGAAAGGAGAACATTCTCACAGTGTTGGTGGGAATGCAAACTGGTGCAGCCACTCTGGAAAACAATATGGAGGCTCTTCAAAAAGTTAAAAATAGAGCTACCCAATGACCCAAAAGTTGCACTGCTAGGTATTTATCCAAAGAATACACAGTGATTCAAAGGAGCATATGCACCCCAATGTTTATAGCAGCAATGTCCACAATAGTCAAAATATGGAAAGAGCCCAAATGGTCATTGACAGATGAATTGATAAAGATGTGGTGTATATATAATAAATGGAATATTACTCAGCCTTCAAAACAAATGAAATCTTACTATTTGCATTTGCAACAACATGGATGGAACTAGAAGGTATTGTGTTAAGTGAAACAGGGCAGTCAGAGAAAAACAAATACCATATTATTTTACTCATATGTGGAATTTAAAAAACAAAACAGAAGAAAATAGAAGAAGGGAAAGAAAAATGAAGACGAAAATTGAGAGGGAGGCAAACCATAAGAGACATTGAACTCTAGGAAAAAAAGAGCGTTCATGGAGAGGTGGGGGAGAATGGGGATGGGGTAACAGGGCGGTGGATATTAAGGAGAACACTTGATGTAATGAGCACTGAGTGTTATATGCAACTGATGAATTGCTAAATTCTACCTCTGAAACTAATTTTAAAAAATGAAAGAAAAAAAAAAGTATTCTCAAGTTCAACCAAGATGGCAGAGGAGTGGGGGACTCCTTTTCAACTGGTCCCCTGAATTTAGCCAGAAATCTACCAAGCCACTCTGAATACCCATGAAATCAGTTTGAGATGTAAGATGATGCACATCTGGATCTCTATGGGGGCAGAGGATCATCAGTTGAGAGGTACAAAAGACAGAGTTGGCATTGCACAGAGAGGCATAGGAGGATAAACAGAAAAGGGAAGGGAGCTATCAGAAACTAGCCACCGAAAAGTTATACCCCAGTACAAAAGCACCCTGCACTTGGGGACAGCAATAGCTTGGAGACCAGTAGCTGCACGACAGAAAGGGATGGATAAAAGCACTCAAACAGAACAAACAGAACAAAGGGGACGACAGTGTCCCCATAAAACTGTAAAACCCCAACACCAGGGGAAAACAGTATATTAAGCTCCTACTGTTGCCTCACAGCCTGTATATTTCTTAGATACAACTTCTCTTTTTAAATTCTTTCTCATGTTTCTTGTTTGTTTGCTTTTTTTTTAATCTACTTATAATATCAACCGGATGCTTAATACAACATATTCCATACTATTTAACTTGAACTTTTTCATACATATGCTTTCTTTTTCTTTTTGTAGATTGATAGATACAAGCTTCAATGTAGTCCTTTTTTCCCTATTTAATAATATCTTTACATATACACCAGTTTTAATTTCCCTGTATCTCTGAGAAGTAGAGTCTCTAATAAAGAGAACAAAATACACCCAGGAAGAACTGAAATCCACTTCCTCACTGCACTGAGGGACTCTAGCCACCTTCCTTCCCATCACCCCGCCTCTTTTAGTTTGAGTTCCTTTTAGTTTGTTATGTTGTTGCTTTGTTGGCCATTTGTTAGTTTGTTTGTTTTTTGTTTTCATACTTTATAAATCTTACTCTTGGGTCTCATTTTGGCTTTTCTTTTTTTTTCTTTCTTTTTGGTAGTGACTTCTGATTGCTCTGAACCTTCCCAGGGTGTACCTTGCCTAGATTGTGGTTGATATTTTTGGCTGTACAACCCCTCAACCACAACTCAACAATGAAACCACAAAGAAACAATGGCTTCTCCTGCAGATCTAAGGGATATGGATCTAAGCAAGATGTCAGAAATAGACTTCAGGGTAGCAGTTATGAAGACAATAGTCAAGCTGGAGAAAACATTAATGGCAACATAGATTAGCTAAGTGTAGAAATGAGAGCAGATCTGGCAGAACTTAAAAATGCTATCAATGAGATACAATTTAATATGGATATCCTAACAGTTGGGGTAAATGAGGCAGAACAAATTAGTGACCTTGAAGACAAACTGATACAAAAGAAGGAGCAGAAGGAGGCCTGGAAAAAAAAATAGCTTAAATACATGAGAACAGAATTAGAGAAATAAATGATGCCATGAAATATCCCAATGTCAGAATTATTAGGATCCCTGAGGGGGGTGGAGAGAGAGAGAGGACTAGAAAATATACTTGAACAAATTATAGCTGAATACTTCCATAATCTGGAGAATGAAACAAGCATGGTTGTCTTAGAGGCAGAGAGAATACCCCCTCAAAGATCAAGGAGAGCAGACAAACACCCAGACATGTAATAGTAAAACTTGCAAATCTTAGAACCAAGGAAACCATTTTAAGGGAGTTAGGTGGAAAATATTCCTTATGTGTAGAGGGAGGAATATCAGAATAACATGAGACCTGTGCACAGAGACCTGGCAAGCCAGAAAAGGCTGGTAAGATGTTTTCAGGGTATTAAATAATAATATGCAGTCAAGAATTCATTATCTGGCAAGGCTGTGATTCAGAATGGATGGAGATATAAGGAGCTTCCAGAACTGGCTAAAACTGAAAGAAAATGTGACCACTAAGCCAGCCCTGCAAGAAATATTAAGGGGGTTCTATAAAAAGAGAAAGACACCAGGAGTGATATAGAACAGAGATATACAGAGATAATCCATAGAAATAAGAACTACACAGGCAACATGTTGACAATAAAATCTTATCTGTCAGTAATCACTCTCACTGTGAATGACCTAAATGCTCCCATAAAAGGGCACAGGGGTGCAGATTAGCTAAAAAGACAGGACCCATCCATATTCTGTCTATAGGAGACTCATTGTGAACCTAAAGATAAATCCAGACTGAAAGTGATGGGATGGAGAATAATCTTTCATACCAATGAACCTCAAAAGAAAGCTGGGGTAACAATTCTCATATCAGATGAGTTTGATTTTAAGCTAAAGACTATAGTTAGAGATACAGAAGGACACTATAGCATTCTTAAAGGGTCTACCCAACAAGGAGATCTAACAATTATAAATATTTATGCTCTCAACAAGGGACCAGTCAAATACATAAGCCAACTGTTAACCAAAACAAAGAAGCATATTGATAATAATACATTAATAGTAGGAACTTTCAGCACTCCACTCTGAGCAATAAATAGATAACCTAAGCAGAAAACCAACAAAGAGACAAGAGTTTTGAATGGTGCACTGTAACATGTAGACCTCATAGATATATATAGAACGTTCTACCTTAAAAAACAGAATACTCATTATTCTCGAGCATGCATGGATCTTTCTCCAGAATAGAGCACATACTGGGTCACAAATCAGGTCTCAACCAATAGCAAAATACTGAGATTATTCCTTGCGTATTCTCAGACCTCAATGCTTTGAAACTGGAACTCAATCACAAAAGAAAATTTGGAAGACATTCAAACACTTGGAAGTTAAAGACCATCCTGCTCAAGAATGTCTGGGTCAGGGGGGAGGAGTCAAGATGGCAGAGAAGTAGCAGGATGAGACTACTTCAGCTAGCAGGAGATGAGCTAGATAGTTTATCTAAAGATTGCAAACACCTACAAATCCAACGGCAGATGGAAAAGAAGAAGAACAGCAATTCTAGAAAGGAAGGACTGGCGGAGAAGTGAATCCAAAGCGACAGGAAGATAGACCCTGGGGGGAAGGGCTGGCTCCCGGCAAGTGGCAGAGCAACGGAGCACAAAATCAGGACTTTAAAAGTCTGTTCTGCTGAGGGACATCGCTCCAGAGGCTAAACCGGGGTGAAGCCCACGCGGGGTCAGCGTGGCTTCAGGTCGTGCAGGATCACAGACGGATTGGGGGTGTCTGAGTATCGCAGAGCTTACAGGTATTAGAACGGGGAAGCCGGCTACAGAGACAGAGCTGAGGAGTGAGCTCCCAGCTCGGGGTTACCTTGAACTGGTCGCAGGCTCAATGAGCTTGGAGCGTGGCTAGAGGCCAGGGAGATGGGAGTAATTGGGCGCGGTTCTCTGAGGACACACTGAGGAGTGGGGCCCCAGGCTCTCAGCTTCTCCAAGCTGAAGACCGGGAGGCTGCCATTTCCATTCCCATCCTCCGGAACTCTACAGAAAGTGCTCAGGGAACAAAAGCTCCCGAAAGCAAACCAGAGCGGATTACTCAGCCGAGCCCCTGGTGAGGGAGGAGCAATTCCTCCTGGGACAAAGACACTTGAGAATCACTACTCAGACCCCTCCCCCAGATGATCAACAAGAAATCCAGGCGGGACCAAGTTCACCTACCAAGGAGTGCAGTTTCAATATCAAAGAGAGCAGCGTAATTCCAGAGGAGGCGAAAGCAAAGCACAGAACTCATGGCTTTCTCCACATGATTCTTTAGTCTTGCAGTTAATTTTTTTGTCTTTTTCAATTTTTTTTCTCTTCTTTTGCTAAATTTTTTTAACTTTTACCCTTTTCTTTTTTAATGTTTTTTAACTAGTTCATCTTATATATATATTTTTCTATTTTATTCTTTTCTTTACTCTTTTTCTTTGTTTCTTTTCCTTTCTTTTCTTTCTTTTTTTTTTTTCTTTCTGAATCTCTTTTTATCCCCTTTCTCCCACCTCATGATTTGGGATCTCTTCTGATTTGGTTAAAGCATATTTTCCTGGGGCTGTTGCTACCCTTTTAGTATTTTACTTGCTCCTTCATATACTCTTATCTGGACAAAATGACAAGGCAGAAAAAGTCACCACAAAAAAAAAAGAATAAGAGGCAGTACCGAAGGCTAGGGACCTAATCAATACAGACATTGGTAATATGTCAGATCTAGAGTTCAGAATAACAATGCTCAAGGTTCTAGCTGGGCTCAAAAAAGGCATGGAAGATATTAGTGAAACCCTCTCAGGAGATATGAAAGCCCTTTTTGGAGAAATAAAAGAACTAAAATTTAATCAAGTTGAAATTAAAAAAAAAGCTATTAATGAGGTGCAATCAAAAATGGAGGCTCTCACTGCTAGGATAAATGAGGCAGAAGAAAGGATTAGTGAATAGAAGACCAAATGAAAGACAATAAAGAAGCTGAGCAAAAGAGGGACAAACAGCTACTGGACCACGAGGGGAGAATTCAAGAGATAAGTGACACCATAAGACGAAACAACATTAGAATAACTGGAATTCCAGAAGAAGAAAGAGAGAGGGGAGAAGAAGGTATAGTGGAGAGTATTATTGGCAATATGGCAAAGGGAACGAGCATCAAAACCCAGGAGGTGCAAGAACCTCCCTCAAAATCAATATGGGGTGCCTGGGGGGCTCAGTGGGTTAAGCCACTGCCTTCGGCTCAGGTCATGATCTCAGGGTCCTGGGATCGAGTCCCGCATTGGGCTCTCTGCTCAGCAGGGAGCCTGCTTCCTCCTCTCTCTCTCTGACCGCCTCTCTGCCTACTTGTGATCTCTGTCTGTCAAATAAATGAATAAAATCTTTAAAAAAAAATCAATAAGAATAGGCCCACACCCCGTCACCTAATAGTAAAATTTACAAGTCTTAGTGACAAAGAGAAAATCCTGAAAGCAGCCCGGGAAAAGAAGTCTGTAACATACAATGGTAAAAATATTAGATTGGCAGCTGACTTATCCACAGAGACCTGGCAGGCCAGAAAGAGCTGGTGTGATATATTCAGAGAACTAAACGGGAAAAATATGCAGCCAAGAATACTATATCCAGCTAGGCTATCATTGAAAATAGAAGGAGAGATTAAAAGCTTCCAGGACAAACAAAAACTGAATGAATTTGCAAACACCAAACCAGCTCTACAGGAAATATTGAAAGGGGTCCTCTTAGCAAAGAGAGAGCCTAAAAGTAGTTGATCAGAAAGGAACAGAGACAATATACAATAACAGTCACCTTACAGGCAATACAATGGCACTAAATTCATATCTCTCAATAGTTACCCTGAATGTTAATGGGCTAAATGCCCCAATGAAAAGACATAGGGTATCAGAATGGATAAAAAAAAACAAAACCCATCTATATGTTGCCTACAAGAAACTCATTTTAAACCCGAAGACACCTCCAGATTTAAAGTGAGGGGGTGGAAAAGAATTTACCATGCTAATGGACGTCAGAAGAAAGCAGGAGTGGCAATCCTTAGATCAGATCAATTAGATTTTAAGCCAAAGACTATAAGAAGAGATGAGGAAGGACACTATATCATACTCAAAGGGTCTGTCCAACAAGAAGATCTAACAATTTTAAATATCTATGCCCACAACGTGGGAACAGCCAACTATATAAACCAATTAATAACAAAATCAAAGAAACACATCAACAATAATACAATAATAGTAGGGGACTTTAACACTCCCCTCACTGAAATGGACAGATAATCCAAGCAAAAGATCAACAAGGAAATAAAGGCCTTAAATAACACACTGGACCTGATGGACATCACAGATATATTCAGAACATTTTATCCCAAAGCAACAGAATGCATATTCTTCTCTAGTGCACATGGAACATTCTCCAGAATAGATCACATCCTGGGTCCTAAATCAGGTCTCAACTGGTATCAAAAGATTGGATCATCCCCTGCATATTTTCAGACCACAATTCTCTGAAGCTAGAACTCAATCACAAGAGGAAATTTGGTAAGAACCCAAATACATGGAGACTAAACAGCATCCTTCTAAAGAATGAATGGGTGAACCAGGAAATTAAAGAAGAATTGAAAAAATTCGTGGAAAGAAATGATAATTCAAAAATCTGTTCAAAACCTGTAGGAAACAGATTTTGGGACACAGGACAAAGGCAGTCCAGAGAGGAAAATATACAGTGGTACAAGCCTTTCTCAAGAAACAAGAAAGGTCTCAGGTACACAACCTAACCCTACACCTAAAGGAGCTGGAGAAAGCACAAGAAAGAAACCCTAAACCCAGCAGGAGAAGAGAAATCATAAAGATCAGAGCAGAAACCAAAGAAATAGAAACCAAAAAGACAATAGGACAAATCAATGTAACTAGGAGCTGGTTCTTTGAAAGAATTAATAAGATTGAAAAACCCCTGGCCAGACTTATCAAAAAGAAAAGAGAAAGGACCCAAATAAATAAAATCATGAATGAAAGAGGAGAGATCACAACTAACACCAAAGAAATACAGAACATACTATAAGCAACTCTACACCAACAAATTTGACAATCTGGAAGAAATGCATTCCTAGAGAAATATAAACTACCACAACTGAACCAGGAAGAAATAGAAAGCCTGAACAGACCCATAACCAGTAAGGAGATTGAAACAGTCATCGAAAGTCTCCAAACAAACAAAAGCCCAGGGCCAGACGGCTTCCCGGGGGAATTCTACCAAACATTTAAAGAAGAACGAATTCCTATTCTCCTGAAACTGTTCCAAAAAATATAAATAGAAGGAAAACTTCCAAACTCATTTTATGAGGCCATCATCACCTAGATCCCAAAACCAGACAAGGATCCCATCAAAAAAGAGAACTACAGACCAATATCCTTGATGAACACAGTTGCAAAAATTCTCACCAAAATACTAGCCAATAGGATTCAACAGTACATTATAAGGATTATTCACCACGACCAAGTGGGATTTATTCCAGGGCTGCAAGGTTGGTTCAACATCTGCAAATCAATCAATGTGATACAACACATTAATAAAAGAAAGAACAAGAACCATATGATACTCTCAATAAATGCTGAAAAAGCATTTGACAAAGTACAGCATCCCTTCCTGATCAAAACTCTTCAAAGTGTAGGGATAGAGGGCACCTACCTCAATATCATCAAAGCCATTAATGAAAAACCCACTGCAAATATCATTCTCAATGGAGAAAAACTGAAAGCTTTTCCACTAAGGTCAGGAACATGGCAGGGATGTCCATTATCACCACTTCTATTCAACATAGTACTCTAAGTCCTATCCTCAGCCATGAGACAACAAAAGGAAATTAAAGGCATCCAAAACAGCAAAGAAGAAGTCAAACTATCACTCTTTGAAGATGATATGATACTATATGTGGAAAACCCAAAAGACTCCACTCCAAAACTGCTAGAACTTGTACAGCAGTTCAGTAAAGTGTCAGGATATAAAATCAATGCACAGAAATCAGTTGCATTTCTCTACACCAACAACAAGAAAGAAGAAAGAGAAATTAGGGATACAATCCCATTTACATTTGCACCCGAAACCATAAGATACCTAGGAATAAACCTAACCAAAGAGGCAAAGAATCTATACTCAGAATACTATAAAGTACTCATGAAAGAAATTGAGGAAGACACAAAGAAATGGAAAAATGTTCCATGCTTCTGGATTTGAAGAATAAATATTGTGAAAATGTCTATGCTACCTAAAGCAATGTACACATTTAATGCAATTCCTATCAACGTACCACCCATCTTTTTCAAAGAAATGGAACAAATAATCCTAAAATTTGTATGGAACCAGAAAAGACCTCAAATAGCCAAAGGAATATTGAATAGAAAGGCAAAGTTGGTGGCATCACAATTCCAGACTTCAAGCTCTATTACAAAGCTGTCATCATCAATACAGTATGGTACTGGCACAAAAACAGACACATAGATCAATGGAACAGAATAGAGAGCCCAGAAATAGACCCTCAACTCTATGGTCAACTAATCTTCGACAAAGCAGGAAAGAATGTCCAATGGAAAAAAGACAGCTTCTTCAATAATTGGTGTTGGGAAAATTGGACAGCCACTTGCAGAAAAATGAAATTAAACCATTTCCTTACACCACACACGAAAATAGACTCAAAATGGATGAAGGACCTCAATGTGAGAAAGGAATCCATCAAAGTCCTTGAGGGGAACACAGGCAGCAACCTCTTCGACCTCTGCCGCAGCAACATCTTCCTAGGAACATCGCCAAAGCCAAGGGAAGCAAGGGCAAAAATGAACTATTGGGATTTTATCAATTTTATCCTTTTGCACAGCAAAGGAAACAGTTAACAAAACCAAAGACAGCTGACAGAATGGGAGAAGATATTTGTAAACAACATATCAGATAAAGGGCTAGGTATGTGCTTTGGTGAGTGCTGTGAAGTGTGTAAACCTGGTGATTCAGAGACCTGTACCCCTGGGTATAAAAATATATGTTTATAAAAAATTAAAAATTAAAAAAAAATTTTTTTAAATAAATAAAAAAAATAAAAAGAACTTAGCAAACTCAACACCCAAAGAACAAATAATCCAATCAAGAAATGGGCAGAAGACATGAACAGACATTTCTGCAATGAAGACATCCAGATAGCCAACAGACACATAAAAAAGGGCTCCATATCACTCAGCATCAGGGAAATACAAATCAAAACCACATGAGATATCACCTCACACCAGTCAGAATGGCTAAAATCAACAAGTCAGGAAATGACAGATGCTGGCGAGGATGCGGAGAAAGGGGAACCCTCCTACACTGTTGGTGGGAATGCAAACTGGTGCAACCTCTCTGGAAAACAACATGGAAGGTTCTCAAAATGTTGAAAATAGAACTACGCTATGACCCACCAATTGCACTACTGGGTATTTACCCTAAAGATAAAAACGTATTGATCCGAAGGGGCACGTGCATCTGAATGTTTATAGCAGCAATGTCCACAATAGCCAAACTATGGAAAGAACCTAGATGTCCATCAACCGATGAATGGATCAAGAAGATGTGGTATATATACACAATGGAATACTATGCAGCCATCAAAAGAAATGAAATCTTGCCATTTGTGACAACGTGGATGGAACTAGAGGGTATCATGCTTAGCGAAATAAGTCAAGCAGAGAAAGACAACTGTCATATGATCTCCCTGATCTGAGGAAGTGGAGATGCAACATAAGGGGTTAAGGGGGTTGGAGAAGAATAAATGAAACAAGATGGGATTGGGAGGGAGACAAACCATAAGTGAATCTTAATCTTACAAAACCAACTGAGGGTTGCTGGAGGGAGGGTTGTTGAGAGAAGGGGCGTGGGGTTACGGACATTGGGGAGGTTATGTGCTATGGTGAGTGCTGTGAAGTGTGTAAACCTGGCGATTCACATACCTGTACCCCAGGGGATAAAAGTATAGTATATGTTTATAAAAAATAAAAATTAAAAAAAAACCCTGAATAGAAAAACAATCTTTACACCTTAAAGAACTGGAGAACCAACAAAAAATTAAACCTAACTTAAGTACAAGAAGGGAAATAATTAAGATTAAAAAAGAGATCAATGAACTAGAAATGAGAAATACAGTAGAACACATTAATGAAACTAGAAACTGGTTCTTTGAAAGAATTAGTAAGATTGAGAAACCACTGTCCAGACTAATCCAAAAGAAAAGAGAAAGGACCAAATAAATAAAATTATGAATGAAAAGGGAGAGATCACAACTAACAACAAGGAAATAGAAAGAATTATCAGAAATTATTATCAACAGCAATATGCCAATAAGTTAAGCAACCTAGAAGAAATGTATGCATTCCTGGAAACCTATAAGCTTCCAAGACTGTAACAGGAAGAAACTGAAAACCTGAATAGGACAATAACCAGTAATGAAATTAAAGCAGTGATCAAAACCTCCCAAAAAACAAGATTCCAGGGCCTGATGTATTCCTTGGGGAATTCTACCAAACATTCAAAGAAGATATAATTCCTATTCTTCTGAAGCTGTTTCAACAAATAGAAACAGAAGAAAAATTACAGATTATTTCTACAAGGCCAGCATTACCTTGGTCACCAAACCAGGCAAAGACCCCATCAAAAAGGAGAATTTCAGACCAAAATCCCTCATAACTATGGATGTCAAAACTCTCAACAAGATCCTAGGTAATAGAATCTAACAGTACATTAAAAGGATTAGCCACCATAACCAGGTGGATTTATCCCTGGAATGCAAGGGTGGTTCAACATTTGGAAATCAATCAATCAATATGATAGAACAAAATAATAAGAGAGAAGGACCACATGGACCTCTCAACTGATGCAGTAAAAGCATTTGGCAAAATACAGCATCCTTCTTTGATTAAAACTCTTTAGAGTGTAGGGATAGAGGGAACATTCCTCAACTTCATAAAATCCATCTATGAGAAACCCATAGCAAATATCATTCTCAATGGGGAAAAGCTGAGAGCCTTTCCCTTAAGATCAGGTACATGGCAAGGATGCCCACTCTCACCACTATTGTTCAGCATAGTACTAGGAGACCTAGCAATGGCAATCAGACAACTAAAAGAAAGAAAAAAAAAGGTATTCAAATAAGCAAAGAAGAATTCAAGCTCTCCCTCTTCACTGATGACTGATACTTAATGTGAAAAAATCCAAAAGACTCCATCCCCAAACTACTAGAACTCATACAGCAATTCAGAAATGTGGCAGGATATAAAATTAATGCACAGAAACCTGTTGCTTTCTTATACAATAAAAATGAAAATGTAGAATGGGAAATTAGAGAATCAATTACAATTTTAATAGCACCAAAAACCATAAGATACCTTTGAATGTACCTAACCAAAGAGGTAAAGTATCTATACTCTAGGAACTACAAAACACTCATGAAAGAAATTGAAGAAGACACAAAAAGATGGAAAAACATTCCATCTATGGTTCAGGAGAGCAAACATTGTTAAAATGTCTCTGTTGCCCAGAGCAATCTATACTTTCAACACCATCCTGATCAAAATACTGACAGCATTTTTTGAAATGCTGGAACAAACAATCCTAAAATTTTTATGGAACCAGAAAAGACCTTGAATCACCAAGGAAATGTTGAAAAAGAAAAACAAAGCTGGGGACATCAAGTTTCCTGATTTCAAGCTATGATCAAAGCTATGATTTCAAAGCTGTGATCACCAAGACAGCATGGTACTAGCACAAAAACAGACACATGGATCAATGGAACAGAATAGAGAGCCCAAAAGTGGACTCCCAACTCCATGGTCAACTAATCTTTGACAAATCAGGAAAAAATATCCAATGGAAAAAAGACAGTCTCTTCAATAAATAGTGCTGGGCAAATTGGACAGCTATATACAGAAGAATGAAGCTCAACAATTCTCTTACACTACACACAAAGATAAACTCAAAATAGATGAAAGACCTCAGTGTGAAATAGAAATCCACCAAAATCCTAGAGGAGAACTTAGGCAGTAACCTCTTCAACATTGGCCCCAGTAATTTCTTTCAAGACACGTCACCAAAAGGCAAGGGAACAAAAGCGAAAATGAACTTCTGGGGCTTCATCAAGATAAAAAGCTTCCACACAGCAAAGGAGATAGTCAACAAAACAAAGAAGCAACCCACAGAACCGAGATCTTTACAAATGACACTACAGACAAAGGGCTGATACCCAAGGTCTGTAAAGAACTTCTGAAACTCAACACCCAAAAAACAAATAATCAAGTCAAAACATGGGCAGAAGACCTGAGCAGACACTTTTCCAATGAAGACATACAAATGGCTAACAGACACATGAAAAAATGTTCATCATCATTAGCCATCAGGGAAATTCAAATCAAAACCATATTGAGATACCACCTCACACAAGTTAGAATGGCAAAAATTGACAAGGCAAGAAACAATAAATGTTGGAGAAGCTGTGGAGAAAGGGGAACTCTTTTACACTGTTGGTGGGAATGCAAGTTGGTGCAGCCAATTTGGAAAACAGTTTGAAGTTTCCTCAAAAAATTAAAAATAGAGCTACACTATAACCCAGCAATTGCACTATTGGGTATTTACCCCCAAAGATATAGGTGTAGTGAAAAGAAGGGCCATATGTACCCCAATGTTCATAGCAGGATTGTCCACAATATCCAAATTGTGGAAAGAGCTGAGATGCCTTTCAACAGACAAATGGATAGAGAGAATGTTATCCATATACACAATGGAATAGTACTCAGCCATCAAAAAGGATGAATACCCGATTTTTGCATCAGCATGGATGGGACTGGAGGATATTAGACTAAGTGGAATAAGTCAAGCAGAGAAAGTCAATTATCACATGGTTTCACTTATTTGTGGAACATAAGGAATAGCATGGAGGACATTAGGAGAAGGAAGGAAAAAATGAAGGGGGTAGGGAAACAGAATGGGGGAAAAAATGAAGTGGGGTGGGGGAAATCATAGCTTTGATCATAGCTTGAAATCAGGAAGATGGAATCACAAGAGACTATGGACTCCAGGAAACAAACTGAGGGTTTTAGAAAGGTTGGAGTCAGAAAAATGTAAAAGGGAGAGGATTTGGGGGGATGGGTGAACCAGGGGATGAGTATTTAGGAGGGCATGTATTGCATGGAGCATTGGGTGTTATACGCAAACAATGAATCATGGAACACTACATCAAAAACTAAGGATGTACTATATGGTGACTAACATAACATAATAATAATTAAATAATTAATTTAAAATTTTTTTTAAAAAAGGATTCTTTCTCTTCCTCTGCCCCTCCCCACCTCTTTCCCTATTTCTAAGGTTAAAAAAAAGACAAAATATAAAGTGAGAATATCAAGCATTGTAAAGAGATTTTATAAAGGAAATTCTTATATAATGATGGTGGATATATGAATTGGTGTAAGAATTTCAAAGGTCCATTTGGTATTAACAAGTACAAAGGCATACTTACTCTAAGACCCAGTTACACTCTTATATAGCAAAAATAACACTCTTGGTTTATAATTTCTGCAAACGTGTAGGAGACATGCACAAAAATATTCATAAGAGAAACATATGTTGGAAGTCCTTTTAGAAACACCAAGCACTCTCGTTAGTACCTTCAATTTCTACATTTTTCTTTCTCCTTCCACTTAATGGAAATAAATGTTATGACAACAGCAACTTAGATTTGTAAGTCACTTTAGAATTTGCAAGGCACTACTTTACTTAATATCTATGACAATCCAATGATGTCAATGGTGTTAAGGACAGAGTAGTAGAAAAGGCATAACTCATATTGTCCAGGAGACTTACTCTACATAGGTGAATAATCTATGGAAGATATTAGGATTTCATTTTATATGTAAGTGAATGAAATCTCAGGAAGATTAACTGCATTCTCCCATGCTAGGACAAGTAGATGGTACAGTTAGAATTTAATCCATGCTCTTGTCATTATTGTAAACTAGCTTAGCAACAACAAAATAAATATCTCAAAGAAATTAAAATTTAAATATGATGAAGTAAGGACTTTTAAAATGCTAGTGATTTCTATACAACTAAGGCCAAATTAGAAAAAAAAATCTCTTGTATAATTTTGAAAAGTCTTAGAAATGATCATGTAAGATAAAGAAGTAGAAACCTGAGTTTTCCATTTATGAAACTGCAAAGACGTATGAGAATATTCCATACTCCAGTACAGATTTTTGTCTTCATTGTCAATATTTATGCAATAAAACATCTTTTTTTTTTTTCCTTTCAGGTGATTTTTTTTGAAATTACTGAATTTTTTAAAAAGCTTAAAGTAAAAAAATACATACACCATTAAAGAGAACAGATAAAATCATTGCTTTTTTATTTGTTTTTAATCTCTTTGTTTAATTCTAAATGTGAGCGAAAGTATTATTTTGTTGTAAAGACCATTCAATGATTAGAGAATGGAGTTGAAATTCAAAGATTTCATCCAGGCCAAACTCTTAAGATTTCAATTATGTCTTCCTGAAGGCATTGGCTAAGGACTTTGCTACAATATTTAGTCCCAGATATCAAAGCTGGAAATATTGCCTGCATTTAATGTCACATGATGTAGTTGCTTAATTAGTACTCTTCAAGAAGGAGCCCTTGGTATTTCTAGAAGGTTTGAGTCCTGTGGTCCTCTAAATATGAAACACACTAAGTTGAAGTTACCTTAGGGTAGAGAAGTAAGAGTAGAGAGCAAATAAAGGAAGTTGAAAAAAAAAATGAAATCTTTCTTTGGTCATCAAAAAACTTCAGTTCGGGTCCAACATTTTCCACAAGTTATGGACAAGTTTTCTAAAATTGGCTGGAGGGCGCCTGGGTGGCTCAGTGGGTTAAGCCGCTGCCTTCTACTCAGGTCATGATCTCAGGGTCCTGGGATCGGGTCCCGCATCCGGCTCTCTGCTTAGTGGGGAGCCTGCTTCCTCCTCTCTCTCTCTCTCTGCCTACTTGTGATCTCTCTCTGTCAAATAAATGGATAAAATCTAAAATTGGCTGGACTCTATTTTCACATTTATAGATCGAAATGACAATTCCTACCTTATCTACAAAAGAAGTTTACCATTAGGATTGATAGAGCTAATATATAAGAATGTATTTTTAGGAGTGCTTGGGTGACTCAGTGGGTTAGAGCCTCTGTCTTCAGCTCTGTTCATGATCCCAAGGTCCTAGGATCGAGCCCCATATCGGGCTATGTGTTCACCGGGGAGCCTGCTTCTCCTCTCTCTCTCTGACTGCCTCTCTGCTTACCTGTAATCTCTGTCAAATAAATCAATAAAATCTTTAAAAAAAATAACGAATTTTTAGTTTATATGAAGTTTTCAATACGCATTGAAAATGTTACTATAATAACATGAAAGACTTGGGCACCTGGGTGGCTCAGGTGGTTAAGCCACTACCTTGGTTCAGGTCATGATCCTGGAGTCCCAGGATCCTGTCCCATATTGGGCTCCCTGCTCACCAGGGAGTCTGCTTCTCCCTCTGACCTTCCCTCCTCTCGTGCCCTCTCTCTCTCTTATTCTCAAATAAATAAAAATAATAATAGTAATATGAAAGGCTTAACTCACAGGACTTCTTGTAAGTTTTAAATGTCTTAATGTAGTTGAAAATTCTGTCATTCATTCATGAACAAATTTTCATTCTATCAATAAATACAATTGAGAACATGTAGTACGGCAGGTCTTATGTTAGATACTGATAATGTATTAAACAGGAAAGTACAGTTTGTTGAACTCAAAGCCTAGGATAGGAGAGAGACAAGCAAGCAAACGATAATAATGAAAAGTGTTTGCTAAATGCAGTGTTGGCTTTAGAAGCACTTAAAACTGGAAGACCTCACATAAGAGGTGATATTTGAGCTGGATCCCAAAGGAGGAAGAGGTTTAGGCAGGCATAAATACAGAAAGGCCAACTCAGTGTCAGAAAACAATACATGCAGGAAGTCATGTGGCAAGAGAAATGTGTTATGTTCTAAAGAAACCACATAAAGGAAAAATAAATAAGGAGATACTAGTTTGTGAATTGTCCTGAATGTCATACAAAGAATATGGAACTTTATCTTGAAATGATGGATTATAACTGAACAATTCTAAAGAAAGAGATGAAAACCGGGTTTGTATTTTTAGGAATGGCATTCTATACACCATAGAAAAAAATCAGCTGCATAGGAAAACACCTGGAGTTTTCACACCAGTTAAAAGACACTGTGGAAAACATAAGTGAAACATAATGAAGATCTAAACCACGCTGTTAGCACTGAGGGTAAAAAAGAAGGGTAAGATTATAGAAAAGTCTGGAAGGAGAGTCAACAGGGACTAATTAGAGGAAAGGGAAGAGTCAAGGGCGGTGTAAAACCAACAATAATAAGGACAAATGAGTGTGTTTGAACTTGGCCTTGATAGAGTGAATCGTGTTTAATTTACTGATCGCCTAAAACCTAGACACAATTCTATATATTAAGCATCAATTTTTCATATACATGAATATTACTATAGATATATTACTGTGCATTTTGGTCTAATGAAAACTTCTACTTTCTTTTCACTGTAGATTATTTTATTCTGATTTATGAAAATTTTTCTGTCCTGATAATATTAGATCCAGTGTTGGCATTGCCTCTATTATCCTGTTCTACTTAATTCTAGACCTTTTAATCCTATCCTGGGACTTTAAAGATTTACTTACTAGAAAATTTTAAATTTTATTACACATATCTAAATAAAGTCTTAAACAAAGATGTTCTTCTTGTAAAGAAAGAAATATTTCTGAAAAATACTAAGTCTGCCATACTATTCCACAAATGGCTCCTCTGCTACCCATGTAATCAGATTTTCTCTGTGCCTCTGACATATAGCACCTCCTTGGAAGGCATTTTTTCTGCACCCTGAGTCTTGGCAGAAAAATAAGAATTTGCAGTTTTAGTATGACCTTTAAAAATTTCTGCCACATCACAAACACCTTAAGCTTCAAGCTTAGCCAACAATGTGATTTCAAATGTTCTCTCCAGATTTAGCCTTCTGGACTTTTAAAACTAAAGAGGTTCACACTATAAGTCAAGGTGGCAATATTACTAATATTATCTTGTCATGATTAGATTCTGACACAGAAGTTTTTTACATAATCAGCAGTACTAAACATATTTACTATCATATTTTGTTCACTTTTTCAATACAGTTTCATAACTTGATAAAGTGACTGGCACAAAAGTGTCTGATAAATATATATTGGATACATGAATGAATCAATTAATATCAATATTATAAAACATCTGGTCATTTTTATTCAGATAATTTTGTATGTGTCCACATGATAACATAGATATTTTAAAAAACCCAAGGCATTTATCGGTCGTAGTTCTTGCTGAAAACTATAATAGACTTCTACTCTGGTTGTCAAAAATAGTGTTCACAGAATCCAAGGCAGTCTTGGCAAAGGAGAAGCCACTGATGGCTCTGAGGTGCCCCAGCTGGAAAAGGATACCATGGTTCTACATAACTCCAGTGCTGGGTACCAGTGACGTTGCTTCATACAGCCGAGAGCCGCTGGATACCGCTGAAGTACCCTAAGCTGCTATTGCAAGCTACCCCAAGATTTTATTAATTTCTTCCTCTTTGTATCATTCACTCAAGTACAAGAGGAGAGAAGAGGGAGTTTTTTGTTGCAAGAATTTGATTGATTAACTATAGATCACATGTCCAAATCTTGACTCCCAGGATTTTTCCTCAGGTTCTATGGTGGGAGAGGGGCATTGCATCCGACTGGCATTACACAGGATAGAAATTACTCCATAAATGAAAAGGAGAGAGTATTTTAAGATGTAAGACATAGTATGTTAGGAAGGCTATAGTTACAGGATGCTGTGTGCTTGTGTGTGTGTGTGTGTGTGTGTGTGTGTATACAGGGCACAGGTAGGGTTGTAGGACATTCATGGAACTGCAAAACCTCACTAAAGCTATGACTCTTATTACATCATTTATCATAGTGGGTCACAGTTTCTATTCCCTCAAGTGAGTTCCTTCAGGTCAGGAAAGATAAATAGATTCTTTAAAGAGTGAAATTAATTAAATTAACTATATTAATAAAACAACTTGTTTCTCCTGTACTTGATGAATAATACATACCCTATTTTATATAAAAATTCACACATATATGATTTTAAGGTGCCCTTTTGGCATTTCCTTTCTAATTATTTTTTAAGATCTTATCATGATAACCCCTAATCAAAGGGGGCTTGTGAAAATTAAGAAATAATTGTATTTTGTTGATTCCAAATAATCTATATCCTGAAATGTTTTTGGGTCACAAATGTCCAGCAGTCCCAAGATGCCCGCTTCATACAGGAATTTTACCCAATAATCTTCTGTGCCTTAAGACCCGAAAGCTGATATTTCAGTCCCCTCCATCTAATAATGCTCAGGAGAGGGGCTTCAGTTGTCTTTGTTGTTTTTAATAGAAATGCATTATCTTTACCTCTCTAGCAACCTTCTTTATAAATTGTTGTTTTGTATTTGTGGTCTGTATAAAAATGAACGGTAGGACTCAAATCATATTTGAGAGCTCAAAGTTCAGCCAAAAATTCAATTATGTAAATTAGAAAAGAAATGCCAGGGAATGAAAGCTCACCACTCAGTGTTCCTCAATTCAGGTCAGGGGTAGGGGTAGAGGGCTGTAAAGAAGGAAAGGAAAAGAGCTTTGCTCTAACACTAGGAGGAGAATAAATATTTCTTACATTCAGTCTTGTGGTAATAAGGATGATCATCCGCAGTGCCTTCCATCCTAAATTTATCTACAGCCATCATTTGAGCCATTGATCTGCAAGTGTGCTTTGTACTCTCAAGGTGGCTATGCTGCACAAAGGGCCCTGTTCTTTCATTTGTGTGGGTATAGATTTGTACTGCTGAACAAACAAAACAAGGCAGAAAACAAGCAATCAATGAACCCTAGGGGTAGGGCTTAAAAGACAGACAACTGGATGATAGCTGGACATCGGCACACAGACTAAAGGGTTTGTTTCTATGAACACACACTTCAGTTTGAAAAAGATCTTCGGAAAACTGGGTTTAGATGGAACTTAAGAGATAGCTTTTTTTTTTGGTATTTTGTTTTGTTTTAATACTAACTTTATGGATTCTATGGGACTCAAGAGATGTATCTCAGGAGCTGCTTCAGGGATGTTGGACTCAGGCGTCCTCATCGCCTTACCTTAACAATCACAACATTTTGTTTGAACACATTAATTTTCCATTTAATTGAAGAATAGGTTTCTGTGCTAAGGAACTGTTTTTAAAATCACTGGTCTAGCTCAAGTGAATACTTCATTTCTTTCATAAAAACATACAAATTTTACAGGTTGAAAAAAGAGAGGATGAAAAGGTTTAGTGGACCAAGTACCACAGCTGGTATTAATAGAGCGGGGACTAAAAATCCTGTTCTTATTTCCTACCCTATGTGTTTACCACCAGGTCAATTTATCTTTTATTCAATTCACTAAGTCCTAGTCATTCCATCCTTGATATTCACCAAATCACACTCAGCAGAAAACTTTTGAGAAAGAGATCTTGAACTCTGCATTGTTATTAAATAAATGATAAAGATATTTGATGTAACATATATTTGATATATTTGAACAATGAAGGTACTTGATAACTTTGGAAATTTATTTGGAAAAGATACAAAGTATGTATGAAACTCTTCTGTTAAAATAAGTAGCCAATGACTCTCAAATTTGCCTCAGTTAAACTTCAAGGAAAGATCTACAAAGAAAAGAATATTTCTATGTATAAAGAATAATGACTATGAAGAGGAAAATTGTTGCAAACCAAGGAAAGACAGGGAAATATGTTAAGTGCACTGATGTATCAATGAGAGAATAAAATTAGTGAGTGATTAAAGTAAATGTGTTCAGGTGATATTTACAGACCATTTGGAATACAAGACATGGTTCATATAAAGTACTATCTTGCCATTGTAAGAATGCTGACATATGAGGAAATGATAAATTCCCAGAATGCTTTTCTGTCCACAGGTTAATACCTAAGGTCTTCCTGTATAGGAAAAAGCTTAAGTGATCTTTTGTAGACAGTTATTTCCCTACTGTAACCATGAGGACCATAAGCCATTTGCCAGATGAGAGGACAGTTTATACCTCTGCCCTCCCTAAATGACATGCATATTTTACTATAAGCTCTTGCCTGTCTGGTTTGTCTCAGTAACTAATGGACCTCTGAGCCCAGGCAACCATGCCACTCAATTTTAGTCAATCAGGCTCCATTTTTCATCCTGTTTTCAGGTCACATTTGCCTTATTTAAAGCAGTTGTGTTGGGTCAGCTAAAACCCAAAGCATTCAATGAAAGCCTTAAGCATGTGACCACAATTTCACATAAATATCTCTGACTCAAAGCTTTAATATAAAGTGCCACATTCACACGCATTCCATCAGTATAGAGTTCAGAAGAACTGCTTAGGTAGGTAACAGTTGTCCATGCTGTCAATTATCATTGCAGGTCATTTGAATAAGGTCAAGATTAGAGAAGCTATAGCGTTTTATTACAGATCTTCTGTTTTTTAAGGTAAATTATTATAAGCTAGGAAAAATAGTCCTGATTAATATTTTAAAATAAGGAACTTAACTCTGGACACTTCTATTTTTCTTTCACTATAACTCTGCCAAATCTAATAACTAATAACCTAAAAAGTAACTAGGGAAATGGATGGAACAAAACAACCAGCCTATAACAATAGTCTAGTAATTTAATATATTGCAATTGCTTAAATTATTAACACCTGCTTGTCCTAGGGACATATATTCAAATTGGAAAGTATTGTTGTGACATGAAAAGTTGGAAGAACAGTATGGAAAATCTACACGACACTTATTCTTTTTGAAAGAGCAGTTAGAATTATCAGCCCTTTGACACCCCATGGGGCCTTAGCGTTAGCAACATCACTGTGGTACAGCCAAAAACCAAAATCTAACAGAGCGGAAGGCAGAGCCAGAGCAGAGGACTAACAGTGAAATAATTTAAGTAGAAGCTAAGAAGAAGAACAGCATCTAGGGACAGTGATAAATTTGATGTATGTCTAGAAGACAGAGATAAGAGGGGACTTTGTGGTCTTTGCACTTTGCTATTGATCTGCTTGCTGGGCTATTTAATGTGTCTGGTAATAATACATTATTTCCCCAGCTTCAGACTTAAAATGTGATAGTAAAAATTAATAGAGTAAAGACTATTTTTCTCCTTTCTTGTGCATTTTTACTATACTGCATTTGTCATGGGAATAGTAAGAAGTTACACACATTAAATAGCCCTCTTATGAGCTATGATGATTAGTAGTTCAAGCATCAGCAAAAGGGTGTGGATAATCCTAACAAGTTAACAAAGAGCCTTCGTCCTACTCTCTTGAATTCTAAGCATCCTTGACTGCGTGAATTTTTGGAGTGAATATAGGCTTTGGAGTCAGACAGACCAAGCTTAGGGAAGTTATTTAAGCTCATTCAGTTCATCATAAAATGGGAATAATAAGATGTAACTCATAGAGTCATTGGGAAGATTATATAATGGAATGTTGCAGAGAAAGTGTTTAATAAGTACCTGACACTCACAACATGGTAGCTATTACTATCTATTAAAGAAGCAGAACATAAAGAATAAATATTTATAAATCAGCATTGTAAGTCCTGGTTGTGCATCAGAATCATCTGTGGAAATATTTTAAACTAGAGATGCCATCCAAGAAATATATATTCAGTAGGCACAGTTCAGTCACTTCTATTTTTCAAAGAACTCCATGGGTGACCCCTCTGATCAGCCAGGAGTGATAGACACTCTTATGAAAGTATTTTCATCGTCAAAGAAGAACTCAAAACTTTAAAAGTGGAGAAGACTTTAAGGAAGAGTCAGCAACTCTTTTGCTCCCCTGCCAATTGCCATCATATTGTATACATCACATAGAAAAGGTTGTATGCGTATAAAGGCTGGCAGTTACATCTGGCAAAGGGGATTTTTCTAAGTGTAAGAGAAATATTTTAACCAACTGCCAGACAACTAAGTAAGTTCATCTCCGTATGACTCTGAGCATTGCTAGCTCTGTTAGGACTGCAGTCAAAAATTTAAAAACGGGAACCTGAACTCAAAACATCTGGCCTGTGCTTCTGCCTTACATTCAAGTGTTGTAGATATGACAGGTGCAAATTACTCATGCACTCCGTACACAACACTGTCTTTCTCCACCAGTTCTACTCTCCCATTATGTTTCTTTTTTTTTTAATATTTTTATTTATTTATTTGAGAGACAGTGAGAGAGAGCATGAGAGGCGAGAAGGTCAGAGGGAGAAGCAGACTCCCCATGGAGCTGGGAGCCTGATGCGGGACTCGATCCCGGGACTCCGGGACCATGACCTGAGCCAAAGGCGGTTGCTTAACCAACTGAGCCACCCAGGTGCCCTCCCATTCTGTTTCTAAGCAGCATCCAGAGTCTGACCAGCTTCACAATATAGACATAGTAAAGAGAAGCCAATATTAAGCTAAATGCCATCATGTCTCTCAGACTACAGTAATGTAATACATCAGAAGTGAGGGAGAATGGTAGATCAGGTACAGGAGAGCTCAGAGCAGCTGAGATCAATCCTGTGATTTAAACCTGTATCAAGACATATGCAGTCAGTTTAGGGTAACATGTAGGTTTTTATTCTGGTATTATTTTTCAACATGAAATGAAGGAAGCACACCACTTCATTAAATATTACTTTCCTTGGATATTACTAGGAATCTTGAGTTAAACCACTACCATAAACATGTCAAAACAAATCTGCTAGAGACCTATGAATATTCTCCATTCAGTCATTAATAAGAAGAAGGGCAGCTTCTTCATATATAATGCTTAATATATGCCAGACATTTTTCCAAGTGTTATTCATGTATTAACTCATTTAATCTTAACAATTGCCCTACAAAACAATTTTTTACACCCCTTTGTGGTGTTCCACCCGGATTCCCCTTTAGGAAAGAAGGACAGGTATTAGAAGTATTGGAAGAAGGCCCTCAGCTATAAACTGTCTTTGGAGAGTGCCTTGACTGAAGAATACTGCTTCACCCAAGGTCATACCTCCTTCCAGGAGCAGCCCTGACCCAGTGATTAATTATAATGTTGGTGTAAAATCATGATCCTCTTGCTCCAGGTTGGGAAAAATGCAATGCTATCCCAGTTCCAGACCTCTCCACAGGTTGGCTGAAAATTTCTTTGAAATTGCATCAGAGCTTAACTTCTTTTTCTGTCCAATCCTACTTCCCAACTTTTCTATCCATATTCCCAAGAGCACGCCCTAATCAATGTCCTGAACACTAGTCTCTGTCTCAGTGTTTGCTTCCCATGGGATATAATCTGCAACAAGCCACTTAGGTAATTTGGTCATCTTGATAACCTCTCAGAAATAGATGTCTACCCGACATGTGCTAATGATGCTGCTGAACATGTCCCTCACATTTCTTACTGCCTCCTTCCCTCTCTATTTTTCACTTGACTCTAAGCATATCATTTCTTCTACTGCCTCTGTTTCTATCAGTGTCACATTCAGAAATGTTAAGATCTGGCTGGGTACTCAGTGCCCATCTAACTATAAGAAAGATTGCGTCTTAGAGAGCATATATATTCCTATGTCTAGCCTATAGATGGTTGCTCATGCTTAGAGTTCAGAATTCTTAGTCCATTAAGTCATAGCTTGGTTAACAGGAATACAAACAAGACTGGAAATTTATGCTCAAGTAACTGTCTCTCACTTACCACCTCAAAGACGAACTTTAGATACAACTGAAATTGGATTTTTTGTTTGTTTGTTTCACTAATCTCAAGATTGTAAAGTCATTTTCATTGTTTTCCACCAACATTCAAAATTCCAAAGAATTATAAAAATGTAGTTCTGCATAATCTCTTCTGTTGACTCACATTGTTTTCTCTGCCCAGTATACTGCTTTCCGCCAAATCTTTTTTGATAAATTACTTTTTACTCATACACCATTCATATAGTACTGGTTGGGTCATCATGTTATTATATTACTCCATCTCAGATAGCTACAAATGATGACTCAGGAGTCAGTACTTTATCTGTAGCAGGCCAATAAGATTCCCACCCCTACCCCCCTTCCACCCCCATATTTTCCAACCAAGAACTGAGTAAGAACATTACTCCAGCTTTAAGATAGCCATCATGCACCAGATCCTTCAACTCATGGAGCATGCTGGTCTGCAATGTGAGAGAATAATGACTATGAAAATGAAAGAAAGTACCAAAGATGACAAATACCTAATTCCAGTGGTTCTCAAGGTTCAACTACAGCTTGCTTTCCAAAAAATGAATTTATTTAACCTTGATTTCATTAACCCTCTAATTACTTCTTATTAAGGATTAATCTCAAGATTCCCACCATGATATGCAAAGACCTTCACAATATTTACCTAAGCTAATACCTAATTTTATCCTTACCACCCTTCCGTGATTCATCCTGTCCTCCACTACACACAGTTTCTAGTAATATCATCAAATGTCTAAGTGGTGATTCAGGATTCAGCATGAACTGTGCCTTCTCTGAAGAACACTTCCCAATTCCTCCTGTCAGAATTAGCCATTAATCCCTCTTGTTCTGATGAACCTAACATCATTCATTTATGAATCTGTGTCTACTGGCATTTTCACTGGTGTCATAGAAACTGAGGTGTGAAGACAATATTGAATTTAAATGGAAGAAAAATCACAAAGAAAAGATGCCTTGTACATATTCTTTCACAGGCTTCATGCACAAGTTATTGATTTTGGATCTTTCTTTTTTTCAAACATATCTATCAAAAGCCATAAATTTCCCAGGAAACAATGACTTCTCAGCATTCCACAAATTTTGAAAAATTGTGTTTTTATTTTAATTTGGTTAAAATATCTTTTTAAAGATTTTTATTTATTTATTTGACAGACAGAGATCGCAGGCAGGCAGAGAGGCAGGCAGAAAGAGAGAGAGAGAAGCAGGCTCCCTGTCAAGCCCAGAGCCCAATGCAGGGCTCAATCCCAGGACCTCGGGATCATGACCTCAGCCAAAGGCAGAGGCTTTGACCCACTGAGCCATCCAGGGGCCCCTGGTTAAAATATTTTAAAATTTCTTTTGAGGTTTCTTATTTAACCCAGATATTATCTAAAGATGTGTTACTTAACTTCCAAACATTTGTGGGTTTTTCAGCTACCATCTGCTATTGATTTTTAGTATAATTTCATCATAACTACTCTTCCTCCATAGGTCCCTGATTCCTTCAAGATCTTTTTCTTTGACCTTGGTTTTCTGTGGTTTGAATATGACATGCCTACGTGTGACTTTCTTTGATATTTCTAATTTTTGATGTTCCTTGAGTTTCCAGGATCTTTGTTTTGATGTTTACTGTAGCAATAGGTACAAGAGGCTTCAGTTTCCTCTTGTGTTTTTTTTTTTGTTTTGTTTTGTTTTTGTTTTTGTTTTTTGCTTTTTTAAAGAAAGAAAGAAAGAGCTAGAGAGAGGGAAAATGTGGGGGAGGTGGGGGCACAGGAAGAGGGAGAGAGAGAGTGGGGCTCCATCCCAAGACACTGAGATCATGACCTAAACAAAAATCAGGAGTTAGACACTTAACCAACTGAGCCACCTTGGTGCCCCCCTTCTAATGTTTTTGATGTTTCCCCTCTTTATTTTGGACTTCCTTAAGTCCTTCTCCTTAGGAAGAGTTTGTCTTTCAGTTCTTTCAGGTGTTACCCATTGCTATTATACTGGGACATTGTTAGTGTGTTGGTAATCCTATAATTTTACGATATAGTACGATGTAGTATAGTATAGTATAATGTATAGTATATAGTACAGTATAGTATGATATAGTAGTCTTTTTTAAGTCTGTGACCTTCACATTGTTTCTCTACTGAAATAGCCTCATCCCCATGCCCTTTACTCGCTTCTCTGGCTACATTGTTCCTAGGACATTTCCTTGAATCCCTAACTAACTCCATTGACTTTTTTTTTTTTTTCCTTCCCTTAAGTGAGAAAGGAAAATGGGAAAGGGCTAGAATGAGCAGCAGTCCCTTCTTTGAACTGGGATAAATCTCTGACATTTTCCCTGGAGAGTAGGCCTTTACTCTTCCCTTCTGGCTGCCAAAACTAGAGGTGAAACTAGAGAGCTCCTTCACCATCTTCAGCCATGAGCCTGATATGGTTCCAGGAGGTAATGCCCACCAAACTATGGGGATTATTTGTTATAAAGACAACTAGTAACAATTTGCTAGCAGAAAATCATACCGATGGTAACATTATTCTTCAAAAGCTAAACAAATTTTCTGATCTGATCTCCACAGTTTCAGAAAGGACTTAAAATAAATTTCTGGCAATGTGACAAATTACATACGGGAAGTTAGTAAAACACTTTAGTGGCTATAATTAAGCTTTCTTTAAATACAAAGTTCTGTCCTAAATCATGTAACTTAGTGTAACATTACACACACACACACACACACACACACACACACACACACGTATGGGAAGTTTAGTTTTCATGTTTTTGAGAAACCTTGGAGAGTGCCTTATTTATAATAAAACATTACCATCTGGTGGTATTAATTTCAAACTGCAGGCAAAATGTCCTATAGGATCTTTTATTGAAAAACTGCTTCCTCTATAACATTTTCATTCTCTCCTACAAACATGGTGTAAGAACTATTGTTGTAAAAATTAAGATCTTTTATAATGAGCAATTTACACTCTAAAAATGAAATACAGGAAACCATTACACTATAATAAATGATATAATAAAATTGTATAATGTCACCTATTCATTAATCAGTTCAATTGTTATTGGTTAGCACCTACCATGTGTCAGATATTGTTCTAGACACTGAGAATGCACCATTTAAAAAGGCAAGCAAAAAACCCTGCTTTCTTGATGTTTATGTTCTAGTGTAAAGAACACTGAGCCCCCTGGAGGGCTCAAGTCAGTCAAGTGTTTGCCTTCAGCTCGGGTTGTGATCACAGGGTCCTGGAATCGAACCCCATGTAGGGTTCCCTACACTGTGCGAAGTCTGCTTCTCCAATTCCCTCTGTGCCTACCTCCACTCATGCTCTCTCTCTCTCCATCAAATAAAGAAATAAATCCTTCAAAAATAATAAAAGAAGGTAGAAAATGAATAAAAAATAGTAGTATGGTGTGTCATAAGGTTATAAATAATTTAAGGAAAATCAAAAGTGGCAGAGAATGCGAGAAATAGAAGTAGAAAAATTAAAGAACATAATTAAGGAAAGATATGCTGATATCCTTGCTGATATCTGAACAAAGACCTAAAGTACGTGAGAAAGTAAACCCTGCCACCATCTGAAAAAAGCCATAGGAAAGAGCAAGTATGGAGGCTCTAGTGCAGTAGCTTCCTTGGATGGCATGTTTGAGAAACATTACACAAGCCCTTTTGAAGCTGGAATGGAGTGAGCAGGATGAAAAGGAAAAGAAAGAAGTACATAGAGGTAGCAGGGAACACAGAACATATAAAGCCATGAAGATTCCAAGGACAGGACTTTAAGAGCAATTTAAAGCCATTGGGAGGTTTTGTGTTTTCAAAGATTTTATTTACTTATTTATTTTACACAGAGAGAGAGATCATAAGCAGGGGAAGGGCAGAGGGAGAGGGCCAAGAGGACTCCACACTGAGTACAGAGGCCAAAGTTGGGCTGTATCTCACAACCCTGAGATCATGACCTCAGCTGCAATCAAGTCAGCCACCCAGGTGCCCCTGTCTTGTATTTTCAAAATGACTGTTTAGGCTACTGTGATAAGAATAAAACATAAGGTGAAAGGGCCATAAACAGAAAGACCTTTAGGATAGTGATACTCAAAATGGCAGTTAATAGCTAGATAAGAAGATTGTGTGCCAAAATTTAAATAAATGTACTCCTTCTTGAATTGAGAAAGTCTTAGTAAGGAAAAACTGTTGACAGAACTAAACTATATGTGTAGTGATGTTGTTCATTTATATTACATCATAAACTCTTGGTCTCCTCATGGACCAGCAGGCTATTCAGTGGCCCTACTTTGAGAAGTACTGCTTTATGATATTATTGCAATAACTAAAAAGTAAAAGATGATGGGGTCTTAGACCATGATAGTGGTATGGCAGAAAAGAAATGACCCTTTACATTTAAATATAGACATATACATAGATATCTAGATGCCCACACCCTCATGAGACTTGCTAATGTATTAACCATGGGGTGTAAAACAAAGAAAAATGTCAAAGATAATATCACTTTCTGAGTCTCAGAAACTGGAGCTACATTTACTAAGATGGGAAATACAGGAGATAGGACAAGTTTGGGGAAGAAGTCAGGCTTTTGGGGGCATATTAAGTGCAAGTGGGAGATAACAAGTAGGCAGTTAGATATATGATTCTAGAATTTAGAGGCAAGGTCTGGCTAGTATATACCTACTTATATACTATGAGAATGTATATGGTATGTAAAGCCTAAAAATCAGATGAGATCTCCAAGTGAAGGAGTGATGTCTATTCTATTTATATAGACTGTAGTGACACAAGAACAGAGCTCTGGGACACTTTGAAATTGAAAGTCTAAAACAGGGGCTGAAAAACTATGGCTAGTGGGTCAAATCTATCCCATTTTTCAACAGCCCACAAGTGAAGAATATTTTTTATGTATATTAAACATTAAAAAAAAGAGAGAGAGAGGGAGAGAGAGATAAACATGCAACAGAGACCATACCTAGCCTACAAAAGCTAATCTATTTACTGTGTGACCTTTAACAGAAGTCAAGTTGGCTGACCACAGGTCTAGAAGATAGGAAGATAAGAGAGAAAGAAAACCAAGGAAATGTGGAAGTCAAGTGAAGGCTGAGTTATATGGAAAAGGGAATAACACCTGTGTCAAATGCTGATGACAGATCAAGAAAAATGGAAACTTAAAATTGGCTATTGGTTTACTAATATAGAGAGCATTAGAGACCTTGACAAGATAGTATTCAAGGAGTCATGTGAGCCAAATCCTGCAAGAAAAAGGGTTACAAAAACAAAAAGAGATTTTTTTCCCACTTTTTCCATTTTCCCAAAGAGTTTTTCTATAGAGAATCTGAGAAATGAATCAGTCACTGGAAGGGTAAGTGAGTTTAAATACACACACCCACACACCTTATATATTTATTTATATAAATATATATTTATTATATATTAAGTTAAATATACATTTACATTACAACTTGTTTTTATGACTATGGGAAGGACCACAGGATCAATGGAAGTTTTAATACTGCAGTGTTGTCAGAGGTTCAATTACTACAGAGTCTTCTGAGTGGATGAGAGATAATATAAATCTAGTGACAAATAGATGCTTTAGCTAGAAGCTTGGATCATCTCATTACAGTAACAAGAAGAAAGCATGGTTAAAAGGGTACCAAGGGGAAGAATGCTGTGGCAGAAGCTTGCAAAACTTACATTCTGATGGATTCTATTTTCTTACTAACAGATGTTGGGTCGGTGGCTCCGGGATAGAAATGACCGCCGGGCTGCCATCTTCCAGCCCCCCACACCCCGCCCCCGCCCCACCTTACCTTCCTAACCCTTGACTCTCCCGCCACAAGGACGTATGCCCAGGTCACGTCCCCACAAGTAATTCGATACCTATGTAAGAAACCACAACATCAAGACTCCCCCAACCCTCCAATCCCTGAAAACCATACCTTATATGGCTATGAACCTATTACCTGTCTTAACCCAGATAAAAGACCCACTCGACCCCCTCCCGGTGCGACTCCCTTTCCCGAGTCGTGGAATCTCGCCAGAGGGTGCCCTCCTCCTCCCAGTGGGTCTTTCCTGTCCCTCCTTCTCCTGAACCCTGAATCTTAGCCAGAGAGTGCCTTTCATAAATCTTGCCTTGTGCCTACCTCGCCTGGTGTCGTGTTTATCTCGCCTATAAAACCTTACAACAGAAGGGTGATCAGCTGAGAACGAGGATGAGAGAAGTGAGGGATGTTGGAAATTTGAAGGAAGAGCAGATGAAAATACTTGTCCCCAAGACTGAGAGAGTAAATGACTAGGAATTATAAAATACTAGCTATCTAGCACTAAAGGATAATTTAAAATAACTAGCCATGAATTACAAGAGCAGTAATCATGGTTTACTGCAAAGAAGGAGGAACTGAATAGGCAGAGAACTTGATTTAACCCTGGGTGGAGTTTAGTCATGTGCATACAAATAAATCAAAAGGGGGCTATTAGTTGAATGTGATAAAAGAATGGTTGTATAGCAGACCATGGACTCTAAGCTGAGTAAGAAAGAAACATGAGCATGAAATGCATAAAAATTCACGGAGTTGTAGCCATATGATTTATGCATTTTTTCTTTGTACATTATACCTCAGTACACAAGCTCCCCTAAACTAGAAAGAATGAAAGAAAGAAGAGAGAGAGAGGGAGGAATGGAGGAAGAAAGGGAGAGAAAGGAAGGAAGGGAGATATATCCAACAGGATAAAATTAACTAAAAAAAGAAAACATGAAAGATAAGCATGCCCTTTAGGAGGTGATTTAAGATAAATTAAGTGAGAGATATAGGAGCAATGAGAAGGAGAGATAGATTCCAATAGACACTCTGAAAACTTAAGACTGGAAAGACTAGTTCAGAGAGAGACTGAACAGAGAATGTTTTAGTTCATTGTAGAAATTGTACATATGATACAGTAGCAAAGATATTCATATTAGCATTCATATCAGTGACTTTGAACTAATGGAATGGAATCCAATCATGTTTCTTATGTTTGCAGGAAATAAAGAATCAGAGTTCAAAATGATCATAGCAAGAGAGACAAATTTTAAAACAAATAGCAAATCCAATTAAATTAACAACCCTTGGGAAGAAAATCCAAGTATGTAAATTGAAAGGAAAGAAAAAATGGTTTTGTGACTGTATGGTGAAAATGCTTCTTAGGCCCAAAATAGATGACGTAATATGTCTGTGGAACAAATAACATATAACTCTAAGAACACATAAAATCCAAAGAAAGTCTGTATCTTCTGACTCAGTATAATAAGCAAAGAGAACAACTATGAATTCAAAGTTGGCTGAGGTCGTGAGCAAAAGCTAAAGAAGCTAACTTGTTCTTCCAAGAATTTTTTTCAAGTATTACTGAATATTGATTGTTAAATACAGGAGAGGCTCTTTCTCAGCCTATGTTAAATTCTTTTTACCCTTCTAAAGATAGGAAAGACATAAATTTGATCTTCAGTTTGTAGAATTATAAGTGTCAGAATATGGAGAAAAGATCGCAGCAATGTCCTGATGGAACAAGGGCTGCCCTTCCTCGTGTTTCTCTCTACTCCAGCTTTTAATAGGTACTATTTCCTCTGCCTAGAAATGAAAGCGAAGGCCTATTGTGTCACCAGGAGGCCAGAAGTCAGTTCCTCCTGTGCTAGTCAGGTTCAGTCTATTTCAGAAACAAAGGCTGCTGCTGCTACCCACAGGGAGTTTTATTATATGGGGCCTCGTTTCCTTGACAGCAAGGCGGTGCTGAGCCCCTCCTGCCAGGACAGACTTCTTCCTGCTGCTGTTTCTCAGCTTTCAGCATCATTACATTGCTTTACACTGCTTCCACATGGATTTCAGGCTTTTCTTCTTCCTGTTTCCTATGTCTTGCTGTGTCTTCACACATATCGTTGGACACTTAGGACATCAACAGCACCACTGAGAGGGGTGTGATGAAACTTCCTAGGAAGAGCTATATCCAGCGCTTGTCAAGTGTAAAATTCCCTCTTGCCTGGAATGTGAATAATATCATGCATTCATAAATCTTTTTCTAGAATTAATCAGATAAAACATGAAGAAGGCAAAGAAAAAGAAAAAAAAAAAAAAACTCATCTGGAAAACTGCAATCCAAATTTCCGAAAGTCAAAGATGTCTCCTGGACTCTTGTGAGACTGCAGTTGGAAATCATAGAAAGAGACAACTGCTTTCTGTTTGTCGTACTTGAGTCTTTTGCACAATAGGTTCATTGAATTGTTCACTTTAGATAATTTCCATTATCTGAGTTTTTCTCTGTGACAGAGACTAATGGAGAATCCATGGGACATGATGCTTTTTGTATTTCTTGACATTATTCTCAAAGGTTGGAAGGCTCCTTTGCAATACATCCTGGGTTAAATACTAACCAACCTAAAATATAACTTTCAAATACTTCTCAAAGGGAATATGTTCTAATTCCCAGTGATTTTTCTATTTTTTTTCTAAATTTTTCCCCCCTCTCTATCCCTGCAACTGTCCCTCTAGTCCATTCCCCTGACTTTTTAACTAAAAGAGGTGACGAAAAAGATGGAGCAATGTTTAGATATTTATTGATATTTGCATATAAACAGTTAAGTAAGTTTATAGATTACATTCTCGGTTAAAACTAAATCTTATAAAACATAGTTCATGCAAATAAACCAATGATTGAAATAATATTTATAAAGCATCATAGAAAACTAAGAGGACACAAATACAAGCTCACAAACAATGGTGATTTCATCATACCTGAAAGAAGTTAGCAAAAGCAATCAGATCATCAAGAAAACTACTTGAAGTGTTGATTTCCTTGTACTGATTTTAATAATGAACTTTATAGTGTGCTATTAGATTATTAACTAATTATTAACTAATTCCCATAAACATATGTGTTACATAGATAAATAAATGCATATGGAATTTAGATGCTTGTTTTTGTTTTTGTTGTTAAAGGTATGTGCAAAAAATGTTTAAGAGATCTCTGTAGTATGGGTTTCTTAGACATCATAAGATATAGATAGAATTATCTCTGCTATCAAACTTTTTGAAATTGATCAGAATGCATTCTGATTCCACCTTAGAATATTTCTTGCTTTCAGGTCCCCTGGTGGAGAATGGTTGTAATAGCAGACCATGGAATCTAAGCCGAGCAAGAAAGAAACATGGGCATGAAACAGATGAAAATTCACGGAGTTGTACACATATGATTTATGCATTTTTTCTGTGTACTTTTTGTTAGACAGCCTTACCACCAATCCTCTGCCAGGGCTAATGACCAGCTCTATCAGTCTACTTTCCAGATATCTCATTCCACCGGTATGAATGGAAGTCATCTCCACCTGCCAATGAGTTTTCCTCCTACATCTACATTTCTCAAATGGACATACCAAATTTCCCAAGCTGCTGTTCTCCTAGGCTAACCTATCTAACTAAATTCTTCAAGCCTCTGTTCCAACATTCTATTATTTAGGGGACACTTATAAGATATAGTGACTGGAAGATGATAAAGAGCATCTCTATCATGGATATTAACTCTACAAAAGGAAATGCTAGGATGAGAACTGAATGAGCTTTTTATTGATTCTTCTTTTCAGTAGATTGATTACATTTTTTACCTCATCAAATACTGTAACTCAAAACATTAACTTGTAAATGGGTCAGACTAAAATACATATTTTAAAATTGAAAATATATCTGTCAAATTTCTATGTGTTTATTAAATAGTCTCCTTTCCTGTCATTGTCATTATTTAGTTTTAAGTACCCTGCATGAGGAAACTTCCACAGTAATGAAAAAAAAAATTTTTATTTTGTAAAACCTTAAAATGTTTATTACAACTTAGGTATCCTCTTTTTCTTTTAGTGACAATGTTTGAGTCCAACTGACATTCCATTAAATAATTCCTAGTTGTATAGCTTTTGAATTTAAATTCAGTTAAAAAACTTGTAAAATATACCACAGAGCTAATTTTGATTTTTCATAAACAAATGAATGTGAAATTAATATTGGGTCAGCAGTGAAGACATCCTCTGCATTTTTTCATTGAAAAACTCAGTAATAAAATATAATCTAAATGCACTAACTTACATTAGAGTACACTATAGTAATTTCCCAGTTTAATAGGACCCTTCATGTAGATACATTTTGTTCGTGACCTTGATCCACTCATGGCAAAATCAGACTTTCCTCCAAAACCATTTTTCCCCTGAAGTAGTTCTAGTTGTGTTAGAGAAGAACAATGATGAACTCTAAATGACCTAGTCCTGAACATTTGGGGAGAATGTCCTCAGAAATTCCTGAAAGGAGTCTTTTAAAGTCTTGCTAAATTTTCTTAGAAATAAGAGATGATTACAAGGTGTTTTCCTTTGTAAATATCAGAAATAGGTTATAACTCAGTAATACATTTATAATATTCTTTATTACACACCAAAAGCCGACATGTGCAGTTTGACTCCCACCCCAGTCCATTTTCCACAAAAGACAGGACTGTTGAATTATGCTCCTTTTTAATGCTATAAACTCTTAGATTTCAATTTGGGCACAATTAGGAATGTTATAAAAGATTTTTATGATCTTTTTCCCCCAGTCTCAGAGCCAATTATTGTGTTCTTTGTATATGCAGCAAATTATTCAAGTATTAGTCATTTCCCTTGTTATTAGCTTCTTGCTCAAATTGTGTTAAAATAAATTGTGACCACATTTGCAGTTAGAGTATTTATATTCGTTTGTCATAACGCAGCTACAAGTAGTCAAACTAAAGTGCTTAATTGGGTGGCATACAAAGATGGAATATTACTCTTGAGAAGGGGTGGGTCGTAGGTGTGAAGTCAAAAGTGGTCATGGTCAGGTATGAATGGGGCAAAAAGTTCCTTTGGGACAACAATTGAGACATAACTCAGATTTTAGATTGTCTTAAATGCCAAAGGCATGTATACCAAAGGGCATGGAGCTACTAAATTTGTCCCATAGCTTCAACCTGGATGAGCTTCTGTAATGTTGATTTTTCTGGGAACAGTGGTCAAATATGACTTGCAGATTGGGGGATGTATCATCTGAAAAATTATATTATTAACTAAAAGAAGACAGATTTAGTGAGAGAGATGATAAATTTGTTTTAAATGTGTATTTGCAGTGGTAATAAGATGTGCAAATAGGGTTATCAAACAGGCACTTGTGGGAGCTGGAGAGGACTACAAAGGTAGCAATAGCCTCTTCTGTCTTGACTTTTAGTACACAAAACTAAAGTAGGAAAGTGTATTTGTGCACAGCTTAAAGTCTTCCTCAAACCTTTCAGTGAATGCCTGAATTAGGTTTATGATGTTCTCTAGTCCATTCACTCCTTGATTCAAAAAGCATTTATTGATCACATGATTTATATCAGGGATGAGAAAGGTAAAGAAGGAATAAATTTAAGTTCTTCCAGAGGTAAAACCAACAGAATTTTATTAGA
This sequence comes from Mustela nigripes, assembly GCF_022355385.1. NCBI lineage: Eukaryota > Metazoa > Chordata > Mammalia > Carnivora > Mustelidae > Mustela > Mustela nigripes. The sequence goes on along the minus strand of NC_081557.1, from coordinate 70,173,625 downwards.
GTAGACTATAGAAAAGACTGCACAAAAAAGTCCAGTTCTTTTTAATATATAGATAAAAATAATTTTAATAGGTGACAGGGAAAAAAAAAACACATAGAGAAATTAGCATTTGAGTCCTTGGGGACAAACAATTCAGAACTATTCCTCCATCACTAATGGTACCTTGAATGGAGCTGTTATCACTGGAAATCTCATGCTTATGCCAGAGACAAATCAAAATAAAATTACTCCACTCGTGGTCATTCATTCATTCATTCATCTATTCAACAAATATGTATTTCATGTCCATTTGTGCCAGGCACTGTGTTAAGTGCTGCAAGATATGCTCTTTCCCCTCAATGGTATTTACAGGGTTGTATTTTCACCTGTAATAGATCGAACCATCTCTCAAAAGTACATCCAGACCTAAGACACTGCTTAGTTGTCATGATTACCTGTTTTCATGCCCATTACCCTTACTATTATGTAGATATGTCAACATCCTTTTAGTTAATGATTGTTTAAGTCTCTCTGAGACTATAAATTCAAAATACCCATTTAAAACACTTGAGATGGATGATTAAACTCTGCCTAATGTGTTTCTTAGAAACAGACACTATAAATTATATACTGTTTTTTAAAAATCAAAATTTTTTATGAAGAAGTAAAAAATGAAAAATTTTTATGAAGATTTTTTTTTTCTTAGGTAATGCCTCATGCACAGGTAACATAACCTGAAAATTTTCTGATTAAAGAAGATGTGGTCCCTAATCTTTCAAGGTATTAAGAAGGTAAGAACCTTGTAAAACATTAAGTTTCACTGCAGGGAGTTTTGTTTTCTACCAAAATTGCTAGGAACATACAATCAGGCTTTAAAATGAAAGTATCTTTCTTATAAGAGGGCTTTTTTTCCTTCCTGAAAACTCATTTATGTATTAGCATTAACTGAAGACAAATGTCCACTGACATATTGGACAATGGATTCTCTATTTGTTTTTGGATTTGACTTAATAATAACCAAAGAAATGCACAAAAATAACTTCTGCATGCCTGTATGGGAAAGATCATCTTATTCAAGGAAAAAAGACCATTTAGTAAATGTCTTTATCTTTTAATTGATTAAATTCCCACCAGTTTTTATGTGGTGCACTCTTTATAAAGGTTAGAACTTCCATCTGCCTATCCTTCCGTTGGAGACTCGGGAAAAATCTCAGCTGCAGATGTGGCAGTCTCAGGGCAAAATGAGGGTAAGCTAAACCTGCTTCCCTTCCAGTCAAACAAGAAGACATAATTTTCTTAAAAACAACAACAAGAACAACAACTTTTTTCCCAGCCAGTCTTTCATAAGCAGCTCACTGGTTCCATAAATAAAAAGCAGCATCTTCTATAGACTGGGCTTTTCTATAGGTGACCTTGTGAGAACATTTCACAACAGTCCAAACCCTGATTTATGTATCTCTCAAGACCAATCAAGATCCCTTCTCTTTTCCTTCCATTTAAGTTTTACAAAATTTAAAGATAAAAAATAATATTTAGATGACATCTGGATCATATCACTGAAATATTTTTTTTAACTTTCAAACTTTAGAAACTGATTAAGTTGATCCCAACTCTATAATTAGAGAAAGTATGCCTTTATTTTTTTTTTTTAATTTATTTGACAGAGAGATTACAAGTAGGCAGAGAGGCAGGCAGAGAGAGGAGGAAGCAGGCTCCCTGCTGAGCAGAGAGCCCGATGCGGGACTCGATCCCAGGACCCTGAGATCATGACCTGAGCCGAAGGCAGAGGCTTAACCCACTGAGCCACCCAGGCGCCCCAGAAAGTATGCCTTTAAATTCCAATACAATTTGGTCTAGAATTGTGTAATCACAAGTCAGACCATGTGCCTTGCAGATCTACCTTAGAGTTCCTTTTTTCTAAGGAGAAGGATGAAATGAGGTTGATGTTAAGTAGAACTAATCATTATTTTAACATACAAAAAGGAAACACATGAATGACATATCAAAAAAAGTTGTAAGAATGACATAAACCAGTTATAAGCTATATGAAATTAGAGGTTGCATATGTATGCTTTGCAGTGGTCAACATAATAATAGGCACCACAATAGTAGTGGTATAATAAATGTTAAAGAAAAAGCAAAAAAAAAAAAAAAAACAGAGAGAGAGAGAGAGAGAGAAGAAGGGATTACAAATCCCCTTGTAGTCTGGTGGAAATAAAAGACAACACCAGAAAGAGGACCATAGATAACTATGCAACAATGGCTATAAATTAGAGAAGCTATCCTTAATAAGACACATAATCACCAGAAGCTAGTATTCTAACAACATAGATAAACGACCATTTTCCTGTGGTTGTGAATGCACTTTCGATCAAAAATAAGAAATTTCCTCTAGTTTAGACCAGTATTTGTAATTGTTTACTTTGTTTTCAGAAATGTCTAATAGGCAAAATAGATTCCACAATCTGTGAGGACAGAACTTAGTATCTTAGTAACCACATAGAAGTGAGAATAGGAGAGACGTGCTTTTGAAAAACAGCCACAAAGAGGTAAGTGATATCTTCACCCAGTAATCTTCATAGTCTCACTGAAGTGATGTTGGTGACTTGATAAAAGTAGAAAATTTAAAGAAGTAATATACAAATCAATTTATTTCTAACCAATTAAATGAATAAAATATATCTAGACATCAATGGACCTGATGAAGTTAAATAGCAAAAAAAAAAAAAAAGGCTTTGGGATACGTGGGTGGCTCAATCGGCTGGGCATCTGCCTTCAGCTTGGGTCATGATCCCAAGAGTCCTGGAATCAAGTCCAGTGTCAGGCTCCTTGTTCAAATCTGTTCCTCCCTCTGCCTGCCCCTTCCCCTGCCTGTTGGATCTCTCTCTCTCTGTCTCTCTCTCTCTCTCTCTCTCTCTGACATATTTTTGTAACTTTTAAAAAAATAAAAATAAATTTAAAATATGGCTTTTTTAAAGATATGTAAGCTAAGAAACATAGGCTAAAAGAAAGATGACCATAGGACTGAGGAATTTCTAGGCAGATGAGTACAAGGGATTTAATGGTACTTGTTAGCAAGCACATTATGAAGATGGCTTACAGTGGAGAGGGAAGCAGTTGAATCCAGAAGGAGTGATAAATTGAAACAATAACAAAAAAGTGTTGTGAATATAAAATGTAGCATTCATTTATGGCGAGTAAGTGGGAGAAGTGAGAGGCATAGAAGTGGTCATAAAAAGAATGATCATAGATCTTAAAGGTTGAGTGACTCTAGGACTGAAGAATGCATGCACACACATTGTTAGTGCCAGCATTTACTAAGGATTTACACAACATGCCACGCTTTGGGCAATACTTTTAGCAGATAATTTTTCACTTAGTTCTAGGAACGACTGCATTATAAAGATATCCTAAGTAAATCTCACATATGAATAAACTAAGGTTTACAGAGGACAACTTTCCCAAGACCATATAGCTAGCAAGCCACATTTTCTAATTTAGGTCTATCTAACTTTAAAGTTGATATTCTTTATCACTAAGCTTCATTCCACCCTCTCTGGTAATGATAATGAGTTGCCCAATATGAAGTAGTGGTGAACATAGCCCTGAGAATTTTATATAAGTGTAAGATTAAAAGGGTTTAAAGATTATCAATAAATGCTAAAGGTTAGTGAGAGGAAGAATAAGTAAGAAATTATGAAAAGGGGAAGAGAGAAGAGGCAAGAGATGATAATCCCCCAAAATAGATGTCATAGGCCGAGGAATGACTTTCAAGATAGTAACTAGATGGTGTGGCAAAAGAGTGACTCCGGAGGAGAAAATAAGCAAAGATTAATGTATGGTTCTAGAAGGCAGGGGGAGGGGATTTTCATTGGAGAAGTAAATACGATGAAAAGAAGGAGAAAACGTGGGGCTTTCAAAGCATATATTTCCCATATAAAAGGGGATCCACAGATCCAAGTAAGAAGCAGAGGGATATAAGAGGAGTGAGTCTGAGTGGGATGACAGTGGAATTCTGACCTCAGAATTCGGAGAGACCTGTTGAGTCCCCCTTCTCCACTTACCAGTTCTGTGACCTTGTGTCCTTGCTTCTGTGTCTTCATAGATAAAATGATAATAAGCAATAGTAAAATCCCACAGAGTTGTTGTTTAAATCTGACTCTGATCTCTATCATCACCATATTCTCAAAAAGATGGAGCAATAATATCAAAAACTTGTGCTTTTAGCCTTTCAATTGCCTGTGTCCCATCAGTCCATTGCTAATCCCTTTGTTTCCTATTTCAGCATGGTGATGGTACATCAACTTACTGTCTCTACTGTATATATGAAATTTTCTAAAACAAAGAGGTGACAAATAGGTAACTTTCTAGAATCCCATAAATCAGCAACATTCTCTGGAAAAAGGAGCCTGGCACTGATTTCTTCCAAGACAGATAAAATCTGGTGTGTTTTGTTGTTTTTGCATTATAGTTTTCAAGAAGGGTGGTTTTAAAAATGCCCTTGCTAATGTGATTGCTCTTAGTAGATCCTACTATATGAATCATATAAAAGAAAAACGCTGGGAGTGCCAAAACCTTGAAACCAACTGTCCACTGCTGAGATGCTAAGTAGGCAGGATTGCTAACTCATTATGCTGCCTTTGTCTTTATAGAGGTCACCATTACAGGACAATCCGGAAAGAGGTGATACCTACCAGTGAGTAGTGATTATTCAGTGTCATGGTGTGAAAGATCACACCATGTGAGCCAAAGGTGCTGATTATAGAGTGGTGTAAAAATAAAATGGGTCAGAGCCAAAAATATCTCAGCAACCTAAAGAATGAGACTATGCTTCACTTTGATGGTTTGCTCTCTTGGTTCTTTCAAAAGGAAAAGACTTCTATTTATTCATTCATTGAGTCAGTCCAGTAATCACTTACAGAGGGCCTTGACACCATTCCGAGTGCTGGAAGTACTGTGCTGAATTACATGGACATGATGACTGATTTTGAAGGAAAAAGAACTTTTATTTTTTAGACATAAAGACAATGTACTGTTAGATTCAAAGAAGCCCAATAAATAATAATGTTTTTCCAAGCCCTTGTTACAAAATAGAGAAACAGATAAAGAGTTAGGCAGATGGAGATCAACATGTCAGCTCTATTCCTGATATCCCTGATAAATGGGAGCAGATGACTTCTAACAGATGACTCTGCACCCCAGAATTAGGTCTGTACCTATCCAGGCATAGGTACAGCAGAGAACAGTCAGAGGCTTCACTGGCTGTCCTCCCGAGATGACCTGCCCCTGGAAAACTTGCAGGCATGGAGCAATAGAACAGAATCCTGGAATTTACTATCTAATGCAAAATTCATTGCCAAAGCAGTCATATCAATTACATTATTGCCAGCAGGGTAGGAGAGCTGCCACTACAATTCATCCTCCCGAACACTCAGTATGATATACTGATCACAGTGTGGTTTAATCGAGCACCCCTCCCTGGTACACTTGCTTTTTGCAATGCTTCTTTGCAGCTCCACTAACCAAGACTCCATGTCTCTATTCCTGGAATCTAGGCCGGGCTTGAGATTTACTTTAGCCAAAGGAATATGGCAGAAGTGATGATGTGCCTTTTCCAAGGTTAGACTTAAAAAGGACTTGCAATGTTTCTGCTTTCTCTTTTAGGAACCCTGAAGCTGGATGAGAGCAAGAATGAGATCAAGCCCAAGCGAGACTGCTCAGACTGAGAGATGATTCAGAGCAGAGCTGAATTCGTCCTGATAACATCATCCTTGTCCATCCAACGCCAGCCTATTCACAAGGAGATGGCTAACACGTGACAGTTGGGGAGAGATCAGCTTGGCTTGAGGCCAATGAGTAAAGTAAATAAGCTAATCACCCAAAGACCACCATTAAATAAATAATATTTAAAGGCATTTTTTTACACAGTTTATTGCTAGCTTGCTATTGTCATACTTATTTTCTGTAATTCATTATAATGTGATAGTTGTGAAATAGTATGCATATACATGTTCAACAAAAGATACAAACAGGACATTCCATGCCGTGAGTGTTTTGTTACGGCAAAACAAAACAAAGCAGAAACAAAAGAACACAAACTAAATGTCAAAGGAATTGAAAAAGTTAGAGTATATTGACACAATTGGAATATTACTCCTCATTAGAAACGATTACCTATAGATATAAGAATCATCATGAATAAATTTAAGTTAATGTTGTTAAGAGAGCAAGTCACAAAAAATAAAAAATGAAGAACTCCTTTAATATAAGAACAATAAAACTTAAAAGATACTAATTCAAAATACATATGTGTGAGGTAAAACTATCTTTAAAAAGGCAAAGGGCTGATTAATACAACATTCAGGGTATTGGTTACCTCTGATGGGGCAAGGAGGAGAGAAGATTGGGATGGAGCACACCAAGGTCTTCAAAGATCCTGAAAATGGGGGTGCCTGGGTGGCTCAGTGGGTTAAGCCTCTGCTTTCAGCTCAGGTCATGATCTCAGGGTCCTGGGATGGAGCCCCGCATGGGGCTCTCTGCTTAGCAGGGAGCCTGCTTCCCCCTCTCTCTCTGTCTGCCTCTCTGCCTACCTGTGATCTTTCTCTCTGTCAAATAAATAAATAAAATCTTTAAAAAAAAAAAAAGTCCTGAAAATGAGGTTTATTTTATGGCTTTCATTAATCCTATATCTAGGAGTTAGATTCTTTGTATGTATATTTTATAATAAAGAGTATTTTATTTTATTTTATTTATTTTCAGAGCATGAGTGGGGAGTGGGGGGAAGTGGGGACAGGGCAGAGGGAGTGGGAGAAAGAGAGAGAATTTTAAACAGGATCCATACCCAGTCCAGAGTCTGATGCAGGGCTCAATCTCACCACCCTGAGATCATGACTCAAGCCAAAATCAAGAGCAGATGCCTAATCTACTGAGCCACACAGGCACCCTATTATTATTATTGTTGTTGTTGTTGTTGTTGTTGTTGTTACTGTTATTGTTACTTAGGCTAATCCTTATCATTTTTAAAAGTTACAAAGTAATATTCCACTCTGTATTTTTTTAAGATTTTATTTATTTATTTGATAGATAGAGAGTGCATGTGTGCAAGTCGGGGGAGGTGAGGGACAAGCAGAATCTGCGTTGAGTGAAGAGCCCAAATTGGGTCTCAATCTCATGACCCTGAGATCATGACCTGAACCAAAATCAAAACCCCAATGCTTAACTGACTTAGCCATCAAGACCCTTATAGTAAATAGCATTTTATTTTTTTTTATTTTATTTTATTTTTATTTATTTTTCAGAGAGAGGGAGAGAGAGCAAGCACAGGCAGACAGAATGGCAGGCAGAGGCAGAGGGAGAAGCAGGCTCCCTGCCGAGCAAGGAGCCCGATGTGGGACTCGATCCCAGGACGCTGGGATCATGACCTAAGCCGAAGGCAGCTGCTTAACCAACTGAGCCACCCAGGAGTGCCGTAAATAGCATTTTAAATAAGGTATATCAAAGGGGAATAAAAATAGAAGTGAGGGAACCAGTTAGGAGGCTACTTTTAACAATCCACATGAGAGATGGTAGTTTGGCGTTATACATTAATTGTAGGTATTAATAAATTAGACAAATTAAAGATCTGTAGCTCTATCAGTTGCTATCCATGTGACAAGCTAAGTAGCCTCTCTGCTTGATTAGAGAACTTTATTAATGAGTTCAAAGATACAGAGCTCTAAGAACACCAGAGCTAATACACACTAGGCATTCGGTAAAAGCTATCTATTCCCATTAAATAATGAACCATTTGGTGTAGGTTTAAGCACCACATTTTAAGAATATTGAGAAGCTGGAGCATAGACAAATAATGATAACAAGTGTTTCTACAGACCATGTCATTTGAGACAGAGTTGAGGAATTGGACTTATTTATTCTAAATCTCTTTAAGTTCAGGAATCAATGGCAATTTTTGTGTGATCCTAAGGGGTAGAACTATGTATGAGCCAGAATCTGATTCCAAATGAAGAACTTTCAAACAAGAGCTACAGATAGTAAACAGTGGAGTGAACTGCTTTATAAACTAATGAGCTTCTTACTACTGGAAGGATTCAAGATTAAACTGAATAAAGCCTCAACAGTGCTGCTAATGGAGGAAGAGAGGATATCTGCCCATACCTAGTGGGGTTCAATGCGGTATTCCAGGGACACAAGATGAGAATCAGCCTTAGACAAATACGTAAATAAAATGTGGGCATGAACCAGTGCCTCTGTCAGTAGCCTAGAATATAGAACTAGTCAGTTAAGGTCTGAAATAATGGGAAATGCAAAACTATGGACTGGGAACCAATCAAATAATTGGAATAACAGTTGGAAGAGAGACAGAGATACCATAGAATGTGTTTCTAGGGGCCATTCTGTGTTTACAACTCAAAATACACAAGGCTTTAATCTGGCTTCTAGTGAAGAAAACCTCTATAGTCATCACAGTGTCCAGGGGATTTATATAATCCCAAACTCCACACCTGAGATAAACCAAACTGCGAGGCAAACAACATGGATACCAGTCTTAAAGTATGGTACTATATCTAGTCCTAGATTTGCAATTATTTAGGAATTCAAATAACACAGCAAGGAGGGGAAATGCCCTATTCCATAGCAAAGAAATACATGCTCCAATTATCAGTAGCCTCTGGCTGGAAATCTATTTTTGGCTTAAGCCCCTCCATAACAAATTGCATAATTTTATGGCACACTGATTTTATGTTGTCCAAAGTTCAAATGATCCAAGTAAAATTATTACTAAGCTACTTACTATTTCACTTAATAAACCAAAACCATCCTCAGGAATAAATTTTCCAGCATAAAGTTTATATTTCAATTTCTTCATTTGTGAAACTTTTTAAAAATAAAGAATTTTGGAATAATCTCACAAACTAATAAATCCCTAAAATCTTTACATAACTAGTCTTCTCTATCCCTAAAGGACAAGCAATTTCTATGAATCATTTATACAGAACCCCAAATTTAAGTTTGTCCTATGTGTAAAAATAATATTCCTCTAAGATTGTACATGTAGGATTTCTAATATTTTTAATTTGTGTTCTTAAATCTATCATTTTTATTAGATATAATTTTTTTCTAAGACATAAAATTATAGATATTTTCAAACATCTTAGTTGTGTTTATCCAATTATATTAAATAAATTATTTTTTTTTTTTGGCTAGAACTTTATACCAAATATTGTTTTGGACATTAGGGATTGAGCAAGAAATAGGACAGACATAATCTCTGCTGCCTTAAAGCCTATACCCTATGGATAATACAGATAAATCTAATAACCTAAAAGTTTTATGAGTAAAATGAAAATCATGCTACTGAAATACATTACAGAAGTTCTAATTGGGTCCTTAGAGAAGTTACACAACTTCCTGTAACTATGTGGTGAATCATACGGTATGAATCTAGTTCCGTATGTTAAGACATTAGGCTAAGCTCTTTAACTAACCTTCATGTACATTGCATAGAATTTGGAAAATGCAGAAAGATATATAATTGTATATTAGTATTTTGATTTTGTGGGATTTTCTTTTACCTTATTTATGTTTTTAAATAGAGAATATTCAGGTTCATGATCCAACAACAATTCTTTTATTGTTTGAAATGGTATACAGCAAAATGTCCTCCATTTTTTGTCCTCCAGTTACCCTGTTCCCTGTCCCAGAGGCACATGTTGTATTCAACTGTTTATATAGCCTTCCAGAAATATCCCATGCATTCTAAAATATTACTTCCATATAAAATGGAAAATGCTCTACCAATAGTCGACACCAGACTTTTTCATTACATCCATGTCTTAAGAGAGTTGATCATATCAATTGGTAGAGAGGCAAAAGATAGATAAATGATAGATGATTATTAGATAGATGATGATAGATAGATAATAGATAAATCGATGATATGATATGATATGATATGATATGGGTATGGAGAGTTAGAGAGTCTCAGGCATTGCTGGTGGGAGTATTAACTGATGCAAGCATATGGAGGGAAGGTTTCTGTTTCTGTATGAGATGATAGATGTAGATGGGTAAAGATAGAGATACAGAGATATAATTACTCTAACCTGAACATTAGTGCCCCCCAGAACTCATATGTTGAAATCCTAATCCCCAATGTGATGAGATTAGGAGTGGGAACTTTGGGAGATGGTTAGGTGATGAGAGTGAAACCTTAATCAGCAGGTTAAGTATCTTTAAAAAAGAAGCCCTAGAGAGCTCCTTCACCCCCCCTTCTGCCACTTTAGGTTACTCTATAAGCCAACCATTCTTCAGTATTTTGCTATAGCAGCCAAAATGGACCATGACAATAATCTTTTTCATGGCCTAAAATGGAAACTCCTCAACAAGCCTCCCCATGAATGGATACTTAGGTTGTTGATACCCTTTAGGTCCTATAAAAGATTCTGCAATCAAAATCCTAAACATGCCTGTAAGTCTGAAGATTGCGTACCTAGAAATGGAATTGTTGATACAAAGGGTAGATGCATCTCTTATTTTGGAAGACATGGCTAACCTTCCCTCCATATGCTTGCATCAGTTAATTCTCCCACCAGCAATGCCTGAGACTCTCTAACTCTCCATACCCTTATCAACTGTGTGTGCTATCAGAATTTATATTATTTGTCCAAACAAGTAGGTAAACAATATTACCTTGTATTTCTAGCATTACAGGTAAGGTTGAGCATATTTTCTTTTGTTTATTTGTTTTTTTGTTTTAATTTTAAATTTTTAATTTTTTATAAACATATATTTTTATCCCCAGGGGTACAGGTCTGTGAATCACCATGTTTACACACTTCACAGCACTCACCAAAGCACAT
>NC_081557.1:70132387-70157787 GCF_022355385.1 Mustela nigripes | reverse complement strand
AAAAACTGAAAGCTTTTCCGCTAAGGTCAGGAACACGGCAGGGATGTCCATTATCACCACTGCTATTCAACATAGTACTAGAGGTCCTAGCCTCAGCAATCAGACAACAAAACGAAATTAAAGGCATCCAAATCGGCAAAGAAGAAGTCCAATTTTCTTTTGTTTAAAATGGAATTTATTTATATAAACTTAAATCCCATGCCATTTGAACGTTAGGCTGAAGTTCTCATTCCTCTTGATTTGAACGAACTTGAAATATATTAAATAAATTAGGTTTTGGTCTATGATATTAAGGGAAGTACACTTTTCTGGACTTTCTTTTTATCTCTGGTAATGGTGCTTTATGTGATGAGAATAGAGATTGAAATTGTTAAATATTCACATTCACCAATCTTATACTTTCTGGACTGGACTCTGATTTTATCTTACTTAAATAAACCTAGCCAGCTATAAGATTATTAACACTAAGTCCCCCATGTTTTCTTCTAATACCTTTATGGTTCTTTTATATTTAAGTCCTTGATCCATCTGAGATTTTATGTGAATGGTGAGAAATAGGAATCTAATTATCTTTTGTTCTAGATGACAGTTATTAAATAACCTATTTATTCATGCACTATTATAAAATAAACTAAATTTCCATATGCATTTTGGTATATTTATGGATTTTAAAATTTCATTCCACTGTTCAGTTTGTCCATTGTTATGCTGCTACCATTCTTTTAATTATTGTATCTTTATTATATTATTTAATATCTGAAATGCTAGGTTTTCCTAGTTATTTCTTCTTTCCTTAAATTTCTTTTGTCTATTCTTCCTCATGAACTTAGAATTTTTTCACTTAGTTCAAGAAAAGAAATTTTTTTGGTATTTAAATGTAGTTATGTTAAATAGATGAGTTTATAATGTTTTTTTTTTCTTACAAATTCAACTAAACATCTAAGTTATTTGGGCAGAACAGACATTTCAATATTGAGTCTTCCCTTCATCCAAAATATGTCTTCCCAATAAGTCATGTATGTTCTTATGTCTTTTAATAATATTGACTTACACACAGCTTCAGAGATATTTTCCAGGTGTTTTACAAGTTGCTTATTGCTTACTGATGAGAATTTTTCCATCCTAAAATAATTACTGCTAAATTTATTTTTACACATTTATTTGATATCTGATTTGTTTAATTAACTCCTATTATTTTTTATAGTTTTTAAAAATATTTTATTTATTTATTTGACAGATAGATATTACAAGTAGGCAGAGAAGCAGGCAGAGAGAGAGAGGGGGAAGCAGACTCCCCAATGAGCAGAGAGCCCGATGTGGGGCTCGATCCCAGGACCCTGAGATCATGACCTTCGATGAAGGCAGAGGCTTTAACCCACTGAGCCACCCAGGTGCCCTTTAATAGTTTTTCAATTACCTCTTTCTTTTTAAGGCTTTTATACTATACATAAATATGGTTGCCCATATATTTTCCTTTTCAATAATGGTAGTTTTTAATTTCTGTTTTTGCCATGAGTTATTGGGAAACAGTAAAAGAATAGTGGTGACAGAGAAATTCGTGTCTGTTTTAAGTTTCAAGGACAATGTCTCTAGTGACTCAATATAAAGTATGAAATACATAAATATAAGAAATATTATGTTGTGGAAATGTCCTTCTATCACTCAGATGCTAATTTTAATTCAGGAAAGGACATTCAAGGTTTCTGTTTTGTTTTGCTTTTGGATCTCCAGTAAGAAGAGGTTTGTTGTTGTTGTTTTTTTCCCCCTTTTACATATTGATGTTAGAAAATAGAAAAGGACAGTGAAAAAAAAAGAGAAATTATAAATATTTTATGTTCATTAACTTATCATTCCCTCTAAAAACATTAAATGCATGAATATCAGGTATGTCTGTGTTCAGGAGACATCCAGTGATATTTGTCAAGAAAAGAGTTAAAAATTCTTTCAAGTAATTTCACATTACCCACATTCTTTCACCTTCCTAATGCTCCTAAATACCTAGATGAAAACTGTTGAAAAAAGTGTAGTGATTGGCATATTTGTTGGCCTTATCCATTTTTTAAGGAGTAAATTTGTATCTGTTGAAGCCGTTCTCTGTGCATGAAAGTACAGTGTTGAGAATTAGCAGGAAAGCTCTGGAGAAAGACTGCCTGGATTCTAATCCTTGTTCTCTCACTTGCTAGCTCTCATAGTTTTTCACCAATTAAAGGATGCACATTTTTTTCACATTTTGACATCTCTGAAATTGTTTTGCTTCTTGAAATCAGTGGCACAAATCATAATTAAAAACCAGAGCTTTTGGGGGTGCCTGGGTGGCTCAGTGGGTTAAAGCCGCTGACATCAGCTTAGGTCATGATCCTAGGGTCCTGGGATGGAGCCCAGCATCAAGGGTTTCTGCTCAGCAGGGAGCCTACTTCCCCTTTCTCTCTCTTCCTGCCTCTCTGCCTACTCATGGTCAACTGTCTGTCAAATAAATAAAATCTTAAAAAAAAAAAACAAAAAAACAGAGCTTTTTACAGACCTGTACCCCTGGGGCTAATAATACATTACATGTTAATTTAAAAAAAAATCCTTTTGAGGTCCGGTACCAAAAAAAAACCAAAAACAAAAAACAGAGTTTTTAAAATGTAATAATGATGTACCTTTTAAAGACTGTACAATAGAGTCAATAAATTAAAATATGTTGACCTTGGATATAAGTGCTATTGCCTATAAAATGTAATTAATATAATAGTCATTTATAGATTAATGCTAAATATGTTATTGCATGTAAATACACTTACGACTGTTCAAAGCATTTAGTAAGTTCTCAAAAATATGATATATTTTGTTATTGCTTAAATATTAAAAATCACATGTTCAAAGTGCTTGGAACTATATTAAATGTATTAAATGTACTCTATTGAGTACTAGAAAAGAACAACCTGCATAATTTTTAAGGTTTTCTTAAATTAAATCCACACAACAGCATCATAAAACATATTACAATCCCCATATAATAGGAAAGAAAGGGTAAATGTACAGTTACTTCCTAAAAACCAAATAATGAGTGTAGCAAAACAATGATTTGATCACAAACTTTTTTCTGACTCCAATTGTTAAGCCCATTCATATCTAAAAAAAAAAAAAAAAAAAAAAAAAAAAGCCTAAAATATATACTGTTGATAACTGAAGGAATAAAATTCCTTAATGTCTTCTATGTCATTCACGCTATTTATAACAGGAAAATTTAAATGCCTTGCAGTTGTAAACACCACTAATACTTTCATTCTATCTTGCTCTGATACCATATCCATGGCTAAGAGATTAATCCATTTGAGATAATCTATGAAAATTTTCCAGTTAAATCCAAACAATTTCTTTTTCTAAAACTTTACAACTTCAAAAGACTTTAAATCTTAATTTTATATATATATATATATATATGGGCATGGTCTGTGTGTGTATCATATTCTAGTAAATAACTGAGTAACAAATGGCAAGCAACATAAATATAAATGTCAAGGGCAATTTCCTTTGATTCTGACATAATTAATTTGGTCAGTTGCAAAGTTGATTACAGAAGAATGTCAACTGATTGCCTTTAACATATAAATCTTGATATAAATGGTATCCTATTTAATACATCAAGTTTACTAAAATGTATTTGTCTGCTGACATGCTGTGAAATAAGTTGCTAGGATCGATAACAAGAACTGCTGAGAGGCTGAGTTCCTGAAATCTCTGAAATATTCATCATCCATTTTTTAATCTGCTGTTTAGTAACCAAGCTTTTATACTGTGATGGCCAAACGGAATACGTAATTCTTGGGGTAATGAAATGCCAAGGAAAAATGCAGCCCATGACTTGCTTATTTAAATTTACTGTTTCATTAAAATGTAACGTTTTAACATTTGTTTATACAATTCTAACAGTGACCGTCCTCATCTTCTATCAATATCTTAATAACCTTCTATTTGTGCCCTAAAATTTACCTTCTTGTAATAAACCACTCTTCAAGAGTCTCACGTCTAATTAATTATTTGAACTTATTTGTTATATAAACTTATAATGAAGATGAAACCTATTAGAGCAGGCAGTTCATTGCAAGTTCAAACACGGAGCAGCCATGACTCAGTAATTCGGCAAGCAGAACTGATGCTCAAGAAGCGATGAGCCCAACACCAGTTCATGCCAATCCAGGACATCCTAACGACAGTTCTGGCTTTCCCACTCAAGATTCAAAACCTGAGGCAAGATTTCGGGTCTCTTAAAATTTCTGCCTTTATCTTTCTTCTGCCAACAGGAATTCATTATCTACTCACTAAGCAACAGCAAATAATTGCACAAAATAAACAGGGAGATAATTAATTAGTATCATAAGCACTAAGTGATTGCTTTAACACACCAAAATAGCAATGGAAGCCATTCTGTCCCCTTATTCATCATGGAAAATTTCTTCCTAAAGACAGGAGAGAAATGTGCTTGCAGTTAACAGGAGCACAATGAGCATAACTTTATCATGAAATTGGACCTCACTGCTAGGATTGATGACTCACACCACTGAGTTTTCCCTTACTGAGAAGAAACTCAGTGATATTTTGCTTCTGTTATTACCTATCATTCCTAAGGAACTTTATGGAAAGACTCCTCACCTGGGACAAACAAAGTTCTCATGTACTGAGATGAATTGGGGGAAGCTGAACTTCAATGATACAATCTTTGACACTTACCCTAACCATGCCCTAACCCAAAGTTTCACTGTTTTCACTGTAAACTGTTTTCTCTGTTTCCTCTGTAAATTAAAATTGTCAAGGCCTTTCCAATACTTTAAAAAAAAAAAAAGAGTTTAAGATTCTAGTCTAGTTTCTGAAGAAATAAGTGACTGAAATAAAAAGACAATCAAGAGGAGTGAGCAACAGAGATTCAATTTGGATGACAAGTACTGACCACAACAAGGGAAGGAGCTCCAACTTGAGTTTGTGTGACGTTTAGGAAGGACTAAAGGGTAAAATAAATCTTAGAAGGCTCAGGAAGGAGTATCGCCTTCAAAACCAAAGGATGCTGAGTCTGTTTGGGAAAAGGAAAAGTCACTAATACGGAGCTAATGTTAACTTTATATTCTGGACAATAGCAACATACCTCATAGCTGTGTTATTAAAATCACGTCTAGCTTTCAGGAGTGGATTATTCTCTTACTCCTTAGAAATTTGCAAGGTAGCACTGTAGAACAAGAAAAAAATTACATTTTTCTTTTCTTCCAAATATCATTAATGTATATAGCATCTTACACATACTTTTACAATCATATTAACCCAAAGAGACATATTTTCTCCACAAGAAACTACAGATGAGAAAAGAATTCTGCTACATTGAGTGTTCACACTATGAAATTCTGGCTACCAGTTCAAGAGAGTTACCAAATTCAAAACAGAATATGGAAAAATTATTTAGTTATCTACTTGCCATGACATAAGAAGAATTCATGAAATGAGTGCAATAAAATTGGAAGCTTTAATAAGCAATCTGGGAAATCTATGAGTTTGAGAAATTTCTTTCTCTGTTTTATAAAGTTGTTTGCAAAACATTTTCAGAGTAACTAAAACAACTTCTGCTATACTATTCTTTGAGACTGTCTGAAGTCTCTAAAAGTATTTGATAAAAGGTTATCTTGTATCTGTGGCAGTAATAGGACAAATACTGAACATCAAAATTGTGAATGTGACAAATACTGTGACACAATTGTACAATCACAGTGACATATACAATAAAGTATTAGAAATAAAGAAAAAACACTCTGACAAGGATGTCAAGGGCAGACACTTTCATATCAAAAGAGACAACAAAATACGATTACAGTACAGGAAGAAAATGTTAAAAAGGAGGGGGTGAACAGAAAAGCCTTGGAATCAAATGCCAAGATTTCAAGGAGAATTTAACAGAAAGCAAGACTGATGTGACTTTGGCTGCAACGATGACAATGACATAATCAACACACTCCTGAGGAAAAAATAATAATCAGTTTTATCAGGCAGAAGAGAAAAATGTCATCCAGAAGCCAATGACAGGGGTCACGGTAGGTGCCCCGCCATCAGAGACAACCTAGGGCTTGCCCCTTCTCTGAGAGGCAAGCAATGTGATCATAAGCTCCTTGGAGCAACAGGACAGATAACAAACCCAAAGAACACCATGACACATTTCTCATCCTTTTTCAGCCCGGAAACTGGGTTTGTACATAGTACTTTATTTATGTTAGAGGCATATTGCTGGAAATTAGATACATAGTAGTTCTCAATTAAAGTCTGTCTCTAGCCACAACTGTAATGCCTATATTTTGGCTAAGCAGCTTTGTGTAACCAATCTATGCAGCAGTAATAAGATTACTTTTAGGAAAAAAGGCAGTTCTTAGCAGTTGACATGTTAGACAGAATAAATTCAGGCACTGAGTTATGTTATGGCTGAGCTGGTTTGAGCTGGAGTGTTCTAAGGTGAAGAAAAGTACAAAGACAATGATCTAACAAAGTGTTAATGGGATATTAAAGGAAAAAAAAAGTAAAAATATTTAAAATCACTGGAAACCCAAGAGCAAAATACTTTTGATTACAAGATAATCGTGGTCATTATCAGAAAAGCAGCTGGAAAATCCCTGGAATCTGAGTTTCTCTTCCCCTCTGTTCAATTTAGATTCAAATTGATAAACACCCTGGCTCCCTCTCCATCCTTTGCTCCTAAGTAATTGGAAAACCTCATTCCAGCTTCAGAAAGAATCCCACCTTTGTTGCAGCTAAGCAAAAAATCTGAAGTTGAAAGAAAGATGAAAGGTGTCCCTATTCTACCCCTCAAGTCACCTTCCCTTTTCTGTCTCTCTCTGCGACGGGATACCAACCGCATCTTGCTTGCAACTGCCCTTTATACTTCACCGGGCAGACCCCGTTTCTGCCCGAATCCTCACATTCCTTGAAGTGGATTACCTACACAACGAAGGCTTTTCTCTTGTTATTAATTGTCTTGCATAAAAAAAAAAAATTCCTTTGAAATCTTACTACTACTTACTACTACTTACATACTACCACCAGGTTTAAAATTCAGAAGAGACACAGGCGGGAAAGAGGCAAACAACATCATGTTTACTCTCCCTACCCCTCCTCAGGCAGGATTGTGCTGTGATTAAAACTATCGTCCCTGAAAGTAGGCTTCTTGGCTTCAGATCCAGACTTGCTTAAAATTACTTGTGTGACTGTTGTCTATTTTTCATTATTTAATATTACTTGGCCTCAGTTTCCACATCTGTAAAATGGAGGTGGCTCCTACTTCACTGGAATTGTTGTGAGGGCTAAATGAGAAATTACATGCAAAATGCCCAATATTGTGCCCAGTACATAAAGAGTCTTTAATGAAAATTAGTGTAACGATGTTACATATGACTTTTTCTCACTGTCCTAAAGTTTACATTGAGGATTAAAAGTCGAAGAACAGGAACTCCTGGGTGGTTCAATCAGTTGAGCGACTGCCTTTGACTCAGGTCATGATCCCGGAGTCCCAGGATCAAGCCCCACATTGGTTTCCCTGCTCAGCAGGCAGTCTGCTTCTCCCTCCTTTCCTCCCTCTGCAGTCTCCCTCTCCCCTCTTCTGCTCTCTCGCCCTTACTCTCTCTCTCCAGTAAATAAATAAAATCTTTTAAAAAAGAAAACAACAACAACAACAACAAAACTAAGAACATTACCAAAGGTTTTCAGTATTTCACACCCTAAAATAAGGTACTAGACCTTCATTGGGTTGGATTGCGGACCACGTTCTGCCAGTATTAATAAAGCCCACTGCCAGCTTCCAGGCTAAATAAGGGAAGATAAGGAAGACTTCAGGAAGTTAAAGAGAGTCATAACAAAGACTTCTTCACAGAGAGAGTTTGTGAAGGGCTGTGGCTGAGAGAGAGTTGCTTTGTCTACAGCAAACCTCGGGAAAGGACCTCCAGAGAAATATTTACAGAGCTTGATGTGTCATGGAGACATCTGTTGGTACACAAGTTGTACTTGATTGAGGGTCATGGAGACATCTGTTGGTACACAAGTTGTACTTGATTCTTGACTAAAGAATTCTGAAAGGTAAGAGATTGACTTTAGTTGGCAGAGGAAGGAGAGGGGGGCCATAGAAGAACAAAGTGCCCATTAACTGATGACAGAGCCTAAGGTTCTAGATGTGGACCCTGCACTGATGGAGAGGACAGTGATCTATCTTGAATAGTACACCTACGCTGGAGACCTTTCTGCCTGGGGTGGAGTGAGCTCAGCAGAACAAGGCTAGAAGTGGAGCTGTGAGTGCAGATTCTGAGGAGGAGGCTATGGCTACGAGCCCGAGGAGGCATCTTTTGTGCCAGAGACTTCAGAGAGTTCCCTGGGACAGAAGGGGCAGGGAGAAGGGCAAGGTCCGGCTCTGAAAAGTCCTCAAAGATGCTCCATGAAAGAAAAACCCTGCAAGTGTGCATCTACCACACTGAAAGCTCTAGTGCCAAGTACTAATTGTATCCACTGGTTGACATTTTTTTTCTGTCCTTCATCTCCCCTTCCTTGGATCCCGACTATTCCTGGGCCTGGACTAAGACAACCCTATGCCCTAGGCTGGTGTGCTAAGACCAGGCCCACTCCGTGCTTGCGCTGTAGGCCTCTTTTAATAACAGTGCCCCTTCCCTCCCAAAAGTGTCCCAGTTTAGATAATATGCTATGCAGTCACCTTTCTGCGGCAGAGACAGAGAAATCTTAGTGAGGGAGGGATGAGGAAGAAAGAGTGATGGGGGGAAATTGTGAGCAGTCCATCAAGTCTTCCTTCCTCGCCTTTTCCTACTATAGAACTCTAAGAATGAACTAAGCCCTAGGGCAGAAGAGAGTTTTCCATTAGATGACAGTCTAGAATTGGGGAGAGGGTAGTTGTTTTGTTTTTTATATAAACCCTATTCCCAATGTAGGGTGTGGACTCACCACCCTGAAATCAAGAATTGCATGCTTTACCAGTCAGATGCTGAGCCAGTCAGGAGTCTCTAGAGTTTTTATATATAAAATTAGCTTAAGGTTTTAGTTCATGAAAGCAAAGGAAAAAGCTATTAAACCTGATGGAGACTTAATCTGTGGGGAGAAAGAAGTTTATTGAATAGGTTTCCACACTGTGTACTGGCGGAAAGTAAAACAACTTTCTACTCAGTCCCCTGTATCCAATGCCTTCAATACACAATTTAATATTGCATATATTATTTCGTATTTAACAAATATTAACCACTGTGTGCCACTGGAAATACAGTTGTGCACGGACAAGGTGTCTGCACTCACGGAGCTTGCATTAATTGATAAGAGATAAGAATAAACAAAAATACATGTGGAAATGAATCATGTAAACACAAAAATATCACATAGGGATAATTTATATAGAATTAATATAAATGGATATGATAGAGGATCAGTGGGTTGTTACTTTCCTTGCAATATCAAGGAGGTCTTCCCTGAAGAGACTGTAAATAGCCAAGCACTGAGTATAAAAGGGATCAATTATGTGAAAATCCAGAAGACCATTCCAGCAAAAGGAAAACATTCTTAGGGGAAACAAGCTTGAATTTTTAAAGACCTAAAGGAAGTCTACTGTGGTTGGAGCATGCTGGAGAAGAGAAGAGGAACAGTATATGTTTTCGTAATCTCAGATTTGTGGTTACATTACACATCAGTGATACAAACAAACAAACTAAAAAATCAACTAAAGATAATTTCTAAAGGTTTAACTTGAGCACCTGAGTGAGTAATGGTGTTATTTACTGAGACAGAGAAGACTGAAGAAGAAACAAGTTTGGAAGGAGGGGGCCTTATATGCATATGTTAAAGTGCATATGTTAAAGTGCCTATGAGAAAGCTGAAAGTTTGTATCTAATAGGTGACACAGGCCTCTAAACAAGAGACGACAACTAAGATTTTAATAGGTACCTGCGAAAATTTCTGATTCAAAGAATTCAGAACAAACAAGCAAAGATAAGTTAAAATTTGGAAGAAAAGTAGACTATTCATAAGAAACAAAACATTAAAAATGAAATAATAATTAAGATACTCAGAAAATTAAAACCTGGGATCAGTGAACAAGGATACTCTAAAACGCACACACACAGCATTGAAAACTAAGATATGGGACTGAAAATGAAAAATTGAAGAGACAGCCTAGAAGACAAAGCAAAAAAGGTGTTTGCTATCCTAGAAATTTGGATAAAAAGACAAAGTCAAAAAATAGTAAAGATAAGAAATTTAGAGGTCCTCAGGAATAATAGGCATTCCTGACAGAGAGAGAATAAAGAAATAAAAGGCTAAGACTTATTACGAGCTTAACATATGCCAGGTACTAAATGCTGGACTCAAGAGTAATTCATTAAATCCTCACAACAACCTGTATGACGGGCTATTTTTATCACCATCCTCACTTCTATGCAAAATCTCAGGTATCCAAATGTAATATTTATGGAAAATAGATGAAGACAATGAAGGCTACAAGAGACATATAAGAAAATTATGTCTAATATTGAATTTTATATAACTGAGAATGAAATAAAAATATTTCAGACGAGTTAGTTCTTGAAAAATTTAACTCCCATCACCCCTTTCCTTCAGAGCTAATAGAGGTTGTGCTTCAACAAAGTGAAGAAACACATGGAATGCGACAATTAGGCTTTTAACAGAATAAAGGGGAAAAGAAGCCCTGGGATGCTGGTAAGGGAGTTCTCTATAGAACCACCATGCACTCAGTGTCAGAGCAACCAGATTAGAAAGCTCAGAAAGCATCTTCAAACACTTGAAATGGATCAATTTTTATGTCATCTAAATATATCGCAATTTAGAAAACTGACAGGGGATTTGGGATTGAAACAATGCTAACTAAATAGAAATCATTTGATATGAAAATGAAACAACTATTAATTTATAAGAGGAAAAAAGATGAAGGGGACAGAAATAATAATCTTAGGAGCCAGCATGGCTCAACTGTGACTAGGGCTTACATAATCAAAATGCTGTAAACATGGACTAGAGCTGACTGAAATTATAGCAATAGCAGCACTGGGTGAAGGGGAATGGAGAGGATTCTTTGGTGTGTAGCAGGGACCAGTGAATGGTGAAACAAGAAAAAGGATATTCTCATTCTCTGTACTGGAGAATAAATCTAGCCTAAAGGAAAATCCAGATGTCGACAGAAGCATACTAAAATAGCCCTAAATGTCTTAAATAAGTTTTAAAGAGTAAGTAAAAAGAAGTATCTCTTACCTTGGATGGAGGAAGGAGTGCAAGTTGGGTGGGGTGAGGAGAGCTAAGAGCTTAAAGACTTTTATAAAATCATTTGACACCTTAAAGAGTGTATGTTATAACTTTGGTAAAAACAGAGACCAGAGAGGATAGGAAAGAGGAAGAAATGGAAGGGAGGAAAGAAGGGAGGGAGGTTCAAGAACCTGCTATTTGTGTTATTAATTTTTCCAGTACACAATTTAGTACATTATCAAATGAATAATTTTTTAAGATTTTATTTATTTATTTGACAGAGAGAGACAGCAAGAGAGGGAACACAAGCAGGGGGAGTATGAGCGAGAGAAGCAGGTCTCCCACTGAGCAGGGAGCCTGATACAGGGCTTAATCCCAGGGTCCTGGGATCATGATCTGAGCTGAAGGCGGACGCTTAAAGATTGAGCCACCCAGGTGCCCCTCAAATGAATAATTTAATCAGTGGTTTAAATTTTAAAATGATAAGAGTACCTTAAGTTACCCTCAAACTCCAAAATCAATTCTTTTAATTTTTTTTCCTATTTCCCTGATGCTATTAAACATTACTTATCCCCAAGTAAAAACCTTTGCTCAGCAAACACCATCCTTGAAAGTTAATTTTCATTATTCATTGTTTTTCTACCCATCTGTTCCATGTCAATTCAGGTTAAAAGGACTTGTGCAACTGAAATCTCCCCCAGAAAACAATTCCCCCAGCAGGTGTTACCCGGGAAGAGCATGAATTTCCCCTCTGATATCATGGAATCTGCCTCTCCTTCATACTGTATACCTTGTGGGAAATACCTTCTCCCACATGTTCCCATCCGAGAGGCCATTGAACTGAATAACAAGTAACTAATAAAGACACAGCTCTTATACCCCAAACTGAAGGCAAACACTTGCAAAAGTAGAAACTAAAATTGTTTGGGAATTATGAAACCTCCAGATGCATATTTTAATATCCTGGGAATTAATGTCTACTCTGAATGTGTAGCTACATTCCTTGCACGACCAAAGATCATGAAGAGCAACAATGCTAATGAATGTTCTTCTCAAAGCAAGCAGTGCGTGTCTTAAAGATCTCTCTTAAAGCATATATTTTCTAAGTTATTCATCATGCAAGCTCCACAGAAACGAGCTACAATTCTCAAGTTCACCTTTAGAAGGGCTCAAATCCCAAGTGTGCTCATATAAAAATCAAGACGGCAACAGAGAGCAGAGTGGGAACACAGATAAATTTTCAGAATTCTGCTTTGTCTTTAGGGTATTTGAATCAAAGAGGAGAAATCCACAGACTGTAACACCATTTGTTTGCAGCATAAATACCGTCAATGTGGTTCAGTCACATCTACAACACTCCATCTGCCAGCTGTGAGAAGGAAAAGTAAAGCAATTAGGCATATTATTAATCAAGGCTTGAAGTGGCAGGTTCAAGCACCACATGATTCATGATATGTAAAGAAAGATCTAGATGATGTGTTTTCTTTAAGTGAAAATCCATAAAATTCAGGATTATAAGTTTTTGACTTATTTATGCGATAGAATGACTGACCACCCAGTTAAAGAATTACACTCCAAATTTGTTGGAGTGGAGTTGCCTTTTTTCCTTAACAAACATGCACACCCACAAACCATTAATAATTTTCTGTCTCTTTTACATGCCACCACCCACATATTTCTCATCCCCAGCCCCATCACCTTCACAATGACGGGAAACAGATGAAACACCTAAAGGACAAGCACTAAAGAGACAGAATCTTTTTTTTTTTTTTTTTTTTAATAATTACCGAGCTTAGGGGGCGCCTGGGTGGCTCAGTGGTTTAAGCCTCTGCCTTCGGGTCAGGTCATGGTCTCGGGGTCCTGGGATGGAGCCCCGCATTGGGCTCTCTGCTCAGCGGGGAGCCTGCTTCCCCCTCTCTCTCTGTCTGCCTCTCTACCTACTTGTGATCTCTCTCTGTCTATCAAATAAATAAATAAAAATCTTTTAAAAAAATAAATAATTACTGAGCTTAGGCTGGCAGATAGGCAGCTGTCTCCTAGTATGATGTCAGTATTCCCACTTCCAAAAGAACTGCTCTTCTGCCCACGACCCTAAATGGTCAATAGTTAAAAGACAGTGATTATATCTTCATTTGTTTGGCTGGGACAGAAGATAGGTTCTGCATCCTATTATAATACAAAGGTCCATGGGCGGTATTATACGTTAAGCCTCCTCAGTCTTTACTAAAGTTTGTCATTTCACAAGAGCTGGTATTGAGAGAGGAAAGAGGTAGAGCACGTGGGAAGCACTGAGGGGTGGGGGAAACAGAATCTACCTATGGAGGAAGGATAAGAACACAGAAAAAGGATTGTAAGGTGCTAAACACAGATACTAGCAAGGTCCCCTCCCCCTGTGTTCTGGTTCCTTCTTACCTCTCTAGTCATCCCACCCTACATTTCTGTCACCCATAGTGGTACAGCCATTCTGGCTTCCCTCTTAACTTTTCAGTTTCCAACTCCTAATCCTCCTCGGAACTGTCCATATGCTGCTCTTTTGTCCATAATGCTACTCCACATCTATTTCCCTTTTACCTGGACAATGTCCAATGACTCTCTAAGCCTTAAATGCCACCTTCTCAAGGAACACTTCCTGATTTCCTCAAATGAAGTCAAACGTTTTCATTATGCAGTCTCCTAACTCCCTCTATGCCTACTTAAGAGCACTATGGAAACTACAATAAAGTTACAACTAATATCATATCTAAGTACATTTTCATAGCAAAAATCTAAATGTTTGCTTTTTGTGTTTAATATCCACTTCCTCTAATGGGATAGCTATTTCATCATGTGGGATGATTTTATTTCTTGTTTATTCTCAGTGATTGGTCCAATGTCTAGTGTGTATTATTCAGTCAATGAATAAAATATCATCTTCAGAATTTTGTAGAGCTCCAACTTTTTGACTGCCTTAAATTTAGGAGAAAACCACATGAAAAATTTAACCCTAGTCCAAAATTTCATGAGGAAAAAAAAATTCCCTACTGAAATATTAGCTTGTGGGTTAGGTAGCAATGTTTTAAGACTCTACTCTGTGGAAAGCATATTTCTAGATATGTGACTGATCTGTAAAAATTTCTGACCTCTGGGTTCTGCCAATCAAATATGGGAGTTAAATGAGCAAATGCAAGACATTAAAAACCTCCAACAGAGAAAATCCACACATGAATGTAAGCTAATGGAACTATCTTAGAGTCTGGTGATGAAGAGTACATATCTGAAGCCAGATGGCCTGTTTTAGAATCCACTCATTCCCAATTGTTACTAGCCAATTACTTCAGGCATGCTATTTTACCTCTCTGTGCCTCGTTCTCATTATCACTAAAATGACTACAAGAAAGCACCCTCTTTAAAGATTCATGTTCATTTTTTAAATATATGTCCAAAACAGTTAAAGACAGCCTGGAATAAATATATATTATTATATTTACATAATCTAGTAAATATATATCTAATATATTGTGATTTTAGTTTATAATAATTTATCATGTATACATAATTTATACCATATATTATTATTATTATTTATATTTATATAATTTAATATAATTATACATGAATTTATATATTATAGCTAACATTTATTGAATGCTTAGCTTTTTAAGATAAGTTCTCAGCCCTATAGAACTCAGTCCCCAAAAGCTAAGGAAATGCTGAAGTGAAGGGATTTGCCAGAATCTAGGTAACCAGAGAGGTTAATAAGAGTTCATCAGAGAAAGTGAATTTGAAGGAAAAAACCTGAAGAAGGGTGGCAACACAACTTAGTGTAGTAGAAGAAGAATATATTTTTTAAAGGGACAAAAAGAAGCCTAAAAATTCAGAAACAGAAGTAACTAGGTGTGCTTAGTTGAAAAGAAGATTCATTCTATCTGAATATGTGTACCATGAAATAAAACCAGTAAAATGAGCAACAGGAGTTGAAGGCCTTAGGGCAGATGCTGAAGAGTTTGATTCAAGAGCTAATTACAAGCTACAATGGTTTCCTGTGCGGGAGTAATCTGATTAAAATAATTTAGGGAAATGATAATTGTTGCTTTAATTAGAATGGATTAGAAAGGAAGAGAAATTGTCCAGCTATGATATGATCAGCAGCAGGACTCAAAAAGAGGACTATGAATACTGAGAAGGTATGTTTCTGGGAAGAGATACGACAGAATTGTATTACAGATATCTAATGTAGAATAACAGAGAGGATAAAACCTAAAAAGAATCAGGGTATACTGCTATCTTGTTTGTAACATAAATGTGTACCTTATTAATATTTAATGCAGTTTACAATTCAATGCTCTGTTATTTTTAAGGAGAGAAGAAAAACCTTCTCAGACCAGTGTTACTCAGTAACAGAATCTCCCACATCCCATTTTAGTCAAATTACTAGAATAACCCACAATAACTGGGGACAAATCAGACCTATCAGACACATCCGCCACTTAGAAGTCATTAGCTGTTAGGAGCTCAGCTGACTCACCACATTCATTTTACATAGCTTACCAAACAGCTGTCAGACTTCAATTGATTTTGTGTCACTCGAAATCCAAGAACTTAGAAGTTAAAAGAACCATATCATAAGGTTGACACCTTAATCTTACTCACCTCTGATTCTGTGACTGACATTATTAAGAGATTAATGAGCACTTGTTCAACGCTATTTTTATGCCTTATGAACATTGTGTTCACTATCAATTCTAGTTTATCATCTGTACATTTGGTCATTTTCAATTATCAAGTGACCCATATTCATAAAAACACTGCATGTTTTGAATATCTTATCTTTAAAATGGACAAGAATCTATACTTCAGGTGATAAATTATGTCCTGACACCTCTCAGGAGGAAAGGAGGGAAAAGCACTTTGCATTAAATACAATGTATTGAGTGCCAAAATCCACACAAATTGCTTAACATTTTATCTCATTTAATCTTTTCCTGAATTCTATGATGTAAAAATAACTATTCTCTTTTTTCCAGGTGGAGACACCGGGTTCAGGACGGCCAAGGGACACATTCAATGTCACATGGCTGTAAATGTCCAAGTTAAAACATGGCGTCTGCTTTGCAAGCCTTGAATACTTTCATATTATGCTGCCTCTGTCCTCCTCATGCAGTCTACTTCCAACCAGCCTTGTCCTCAGAGCACTGTCATGTGTCACACAGTACCACATCCACTGCCAAATTTCAGCCAGGTGGGAGAGATAAGCAGCCATATTGTCCACTAAGAAGACAAACAAAGGGGCAATAAACAGGCAGAGATGCACTGCCCTTCTGATCTAGAGAGAGATGCTACCTGCTCTTTTCACAGATGTTAATTTTTGCCCCAGGGCTTGTGTGATGTGCAGATATAGGCAGCCCAAGCCATGATGCTGAAGGTTTGAAATTTAATGGATGAGGCAGACTTCCAAACAGTGGACTCACATAAGAATGAGAAAACTGTTATGTTGGAGAGCACAAATGCTTTTTTTAAGAGGTGCTTTGACTCTGAGACACAAAGTGAGGGTTTTGGAGGGGAGGAAGGTGGGGGTTTGGGTGAGCCTGGTGGTGGGTATTAAGGAAGGTATGTATTGCATGGAGCACTGGGTGTGGTG
Organism: Mustela nigripes; assembly: GCF_022355385.1. Taxonomy (NCBI): domain Eukaryota; kingdom Metazoa; phylum Chordata; class Mammalia; order Carnivora; family Mustelidae; genus Mustela; species Mustela nigripes. The sequence continues at coordinate 70,140,920 of NC_081557.1, read as the reverse complement.
CATAAACAATGACTCTTGGAACACTGAAAAAATAAAATGAAATTAAAAAAAAAAAAAAAAGAGGTGCTTTGATGGAAGAGTTGAGTTTCATTAAAATAGCAATAGAGAGAAGGGCTTTCCTAATAAGTGGAGAAAACAATAGAAACAACTATTGCAGAGGTACAAAACAACTTGACATGCATGGAAGGATGAGCAAGCCAATCTAGATGTGATGGAAAGTGTGTTTGTGTGTGCATGTCTGTGTGTGTATGCGTTGTGCTCTGCCGTGGCTAATTTCATGACCCTGAATCTATAGCTTTAAATTTTAACTTTCTTGCATGAACAGAATGAAGTCACTGAAGGGTTTTATACAGAATAGTGACATAATAAGGACTAATTATTATTTTCACTGTTACTAGTATTGTTAAGAAATAATATCTCACTTTTGTTAAATGCTTATGAAATACCAGGGACTTTGCTAAGCACTTAATATGCATGTTTCCTTGATGTCCTATACTCATCTCATAGATTAGAAATAATCTTATTTCTGTTTGATAATGACAGAAACCAAGCCTCAGAAAAATTATCACTCACTCAAGTTTTTACTGATACAAGAGACAGCTCTTGGTATTACACCCAAATCTGTCTTTCGGTAGAAATCTATTAACTGCCATCCGCCATGCTCTACTCTCTGATTACATATGAAAATTGAGGTATGTAAAGAGGCAAGCAGGATCTTGATGAGACTTGTCCTATAGAATAGCCATTCACCAATAGGTAACAGATATTTTCATTTCCTTCCTGTCTTCACGAAAATTATTACAAAAACAGTGTAAGCCAGGGTGCCTGGGTGGCTTGGTTCGTTAAGCATCTGATTGTTGGTTTCAGCTCAGGTCCTGATCTCTCTCATGGGTTGTGGGATTGAGCTCCTGGTCAGGCTACTAGCTCAGTGAGAAGTTTGCTTTAAGGATTTTCTTCCTCTGCCGCTCCCGCCTTGTGCTCTTTCTGTCTCTCTCAAAACAAATAAATGAATCTTTAAAGGAAAAAAAGGGCAGTATAAGCCTTCTTCTCACTTTTCTGTAGCTTGCTATTCATGTAGTGAAACACTGAAAAAATAAGTACTCCTTGGAGATGGAAGAGGAAAATTGAGATTTCTGATCTTTTGCTTTCCACTTGCATTTAAAGATCTCAAAGCAATTTGCCAACAGTACCTCATTCATTCCTACCTCATCTCTGTTAGTGAAAGACAAAAGGCAATTTTACTGACTAAAGGATGTTGTTTCTACTAATCCACATCATTTCAATGGCTCAAAGAAGATATATACCAAGAAATTCTCTAAGGTATGGAGGAAATCAGTGATGCCATAGACTTTAAAACCTAGGACTAGCAAACTACAAGTCAGAGCTTTAACTTGTTTGATAATACAAAGGAAAAATCTCAGGGTTGAAAAGAAAAACAGTGAAATTACATTTTAGTCAATTCCTGAAAGGCGTGGTTTTATTTTTTATAAGCTTTCTCTTTGGCCCACTGTTTTTGTTTCTTTTGTTTTATGTTTTTGAAATAAGGTACTAAAGAGAGTGTTAGGATGGGAGTGTCAGTCATGCAGACTATGGCAATGTTCTTGAGAGTCTAGCGGATAAGAGCCTCAGTCTTAACCATACGTTTATCTGCCATCTACCAGCCAAATGATCTTGAAAAAGTCATTTATCTTTGCTGTTCTTAGAACAACACCGGTTTAAGACAACTATTAAATGAAGGCATGAAAGTAAATATTTCAAAGTTCCTTTTTAGTTTTCAGGTTTATTATAACCAATATGTTATAAATTGCTTTCTAGAAGAATTATTAACAATTTCCCCTTGTCCATTCTTTCAAATTCAAGAAAAATGTCTTGCAAATGTCAGTATTCAAAAATGCCTGAAGGAATAAGCCAGGTAATATAAATAAATGTTACAATATGGCTAAAAGATAATAGGGAATTCATGCCCCTCCCCAGACATTCAAAGTCACATTTTTAAAAAAGGATAATGTGAGCTGCGCAAAGGACATCTGCAGGTTAAAACATGTTCAAGCTTTTCTTATGCAAAAGTTAGATTATTTCATTTGATCATTCAGCTGTCTCCAGCATGCTTCACGTGTGTCTTTTTCATTTCAAACTTCTCAAAATAATTACATATCTCTCCAAATGAAAAACTTAGATTCATTTTCTTTCAGACTGCTTTAAATCAGGAATACATATTGATTGCCTTTATTCATGGTTTTTCTTGCTTGTTGATTTGATGGTTGATTTGACTCTGGCAACCCATCTCACTTTTATGAACATATTTACTCTTTAGGCTTTCATGAGCCTATTACCCTTGATTGTCCTAATCTGACTTTTTCTAGACCTCTTTTATGGGCTTCTCATCTTCTCTTACCAACTTCCTAATAATGGTGTTTACTCTGGCTCTTGTTTTAGCCCACTAGCCTTCACTCCACACGCTCTCCTTGAAGATCTCAAACACTCTTATGTGACTAATAATTATTCCAAAATATTTCTGGAACACTATATGTAAAAATTTGCTAATTATCTACCTCAACGTCTTATAGGTGCCTCAATCCCAATGCCTAAATCCCAAGATCCCACTTGTCATCTTTTCTGCACTACTTACACTTTACTGGTCTCAGCTCAAAACTCACCCTTCTTTTCCTTGCTTTATGATGCTGGATCTGGACTCTGTAAACACCATTCCTTTGCCAGCCAGTTCATGATTAGGCTTTGTTAATAATACAGGGAAACTACATAACTATAGTAGAAACAAGAGATTTCACTTCCAGATTCTAGTGTACAGTTTTTGCTTCATCACCAGCAGACTGGTGTGTATGTGGCCCCAGTACTCATCTTCATGTTCCTCAGAGAACTAGAGCCTGCACTCTCTAGCAAATTTTTCCAGCCGCCCACCTGGCCCTTCCTATGTTCCAATTTGTTCACAAATTGACCTCTATACATGCAGGGTAAGGAGAGAAGGAAGAAAGAGGAAGCCACTTCAGATTGGTAGGGAACAGGTTTAATAAGTAAAAAAACTTAAGTCAAGTCTTGTCTTGAGCACCTGCAAGACAAGTTGATCTTTGCACTTGTCTACCAGAATCTTAAAGGCTTATACAGGGACTTTAACTAAGTTTAGGCATGTATATTATCCAGATGGTCTCAACAACACCTTACTCTCTCAAACTATGACCTTGAAGCAGCTCCCATTGTGGGGGTGGTGGGCAGAACATAAATTCCAAAGACAGGGAATGGGGTGAGGAGTCTTTGATTGCCTGATTACAGCTTTCAGGTCAACCAGCTGTCATATCCTCTCAAAGACCTCCTCTAAAACATCTTAAGCCAGTGACCTCTGGCAAGTGTTTCTAATCCCTTAGCAGACCACTCTATAAACCACTTCTGATCTTCAATCTTTGACAAATTTGTTTACCACCAGCAAGCTTCATTTTTCTGTTTCAGCCACCCAAGTGTGAAAAGGTTTGAATCTCAGTCTTGGAGTAAGAGAAATCTGCTAAGTTCTTAGTCCTTCCTTGTTTGCTGTCCCTAAGCCCTAGAAAAACTGGCTACTTTTTGCTTTTGCTATTTCTATACCACTTAGAGTTCTCCATTAACATCTTTAACTAACTTTTGTTAGTTAATTATTCTTTTTATTGAATTTTCTCTCTCCAAATTACTGGTGTCCTCTGTCCTGACTGTACCCTGACTGAAGCATAATTAATATGAGAAGTAGTCCCAGGAGACAGACACTCAAAAATAAGACTTGGGGACAGGTTAAGTCCTTCCCTAGATTTGAACGTGATGCTAAACTACTTGCCAATGCAAAAAGATATGCTGCTATTCCGTGGCATGCAGTGGCATCAGTTAGTGATGGTGTCAGTGTACTTGCTTATGATGAAGTTCCAAGTAGTGCCTTAGATGTTCATGTGGCTGCTGCCAAATGTGGAACAGAATCTTCCGAGTCCTCAGTATATTTACAGGGAAACAACAGCAACAACAATAAAAAAAAAAAAAAATCTCCTATGGATTGATATTGTTGACAAATTAAATTCTAAATTTAGTTGAAGGATTAAAATATCATTAAATTCACATTCTTACCAAATTACATGAGTGAACATTAGGACATTGATTAGAAAACAATAGGGCCCTAAAACTTTTAATGAGGATATCTGGTTGGATCAGATAAAACTGAACATCTTGAATCTCTGAGACACATTGAAACTCCCTCATTAGTGGAAGTAGCTTGCACTCCTGTGTCTAGGGGCTACTCTTCCTTTGCATGAAAACTGTGGTAACTTCACCTGGGGCAGATATCTTGTAAGGATGTCCTCTAGGTGTCAGTTACAGGGTCTGATCCAAGAAAAAAATAGTTTATACTTCAAAGAATTATAAGATGGTACTAATAATTTTTATTAGAACCCTGGGGAATATATGTAGGAAGATGGAAAATAACACAAGACAAGCAAAATGCATTTATATGTTTGCATTTACTAAATAATCTGAATGTAATAAATTGGATTTATGCACCTAGAAGTGGTTCTAATATCTTGGTTGGTTGACTGAAACAGGATTTAATGGCTATGTTTAATGAGAATGAGATGTTAGTGTGTCCCTTGAATTGATGAGCAGGAAGGAATCCAAAGAGATGGGAATTTTGGAAAGGAATATTTGTGAGATCTATACAGCCTCCCACCAAGACAACCCAGCAGATACTCCCTTCATTATTCATTGTCAAATGCAGTACCAAGGACAGCTCCTTATCCTTGAAAATCTCTGGTTCCTCTTCTTCATTAGCCAGATATGACAATGCAAGATACAGCAATTGAGAGGGGCTCCTGCTTTCAATGAAGATGGTAGGATTCCCAGAGTGGCAGAGACCAATGGGCACCACCTAACTGCCAAAGACAAGAGGAACATGTTTGCCACCAAGGTCAGCAGAGATATGCAGATATTCATAAAATTTTGGCATTCCAAGATCTCTGTCAACAACACAGTGTTCCTAGGAGTGAAACAAATGGAAGACCTAGTAAGGACACCATTAGAACCATGTAATAGAAAAATAATAATAACCAAATAATAACCAACTAATGATAACCAAAAACCTAATATGAGTCAACACAATGTTAAGTCATGACCTTTCATTCACTCTGCATAACAAAGGCCATTCAAAGACACAGAATCTCTGAAGTGAAAAGGAATCTGAATGTCCTTGCAGAGGGACCCTGCATCAAATCTACAGGTGTGTAATTATTCCTTGAAGGCTTTCCTTGAAGTTTCCAAAGGGAAAAAACTGGGGCCAGTTACTATAATGACAGCATATGGGGAAAAGAAAATAATTAAACTTTATGGGGATTACTGAACATGGTGAATTGTCAGTAGTTTCTTGGTGTTCCAAAATGCTACTGTGCTCCATGAGCCAAAGTGGTGGTTTATAGTGGTAAGGAAATAAATAGAATCTTAGTCAAAATCTGAATGGTAGTGGGCTCATGCAATCCAGAGAAGAATCCTACAAAAATTCATTGACCTATTACTTCAGTGAAATTTCTAGGGGTATGAGTATCCTTGCTTAGGGGAAAAATGAGTTAGTATCTCTTATTACCTATCATGAAATAATAGGTACAACAATGGTCAGTTTTTATAGATTTAAGGGGCAACAGATACCACATCTGATTGTGCTATTTTGATCCATCTATCAAATCACCAGTAAGTGTGCCAGGCTTGAGAAGATAAGGTTCCACAACAAGCTCAGACTGCAGCAAAATGCTTTCCACTATGGCCTTCTTAATGGGCAGATCTAATTACTCTTGAAGTGTCTCTGCCAAATGAAGATGCTAAATGGAGCCTTTTATAAATGCAAATAGGAGAATCCTAAAAACCATAATATCAGAGCAACTTTATGTTTCTTTTGCAGATGATTATTCTCCTTTTTAAAAAGAACAGCTCTGGCTTGCTACTGGGCCTTGGTAAAGCATAAGAAAGCCTATCTATTCAACATCGGTTGGCCATGCAATCTGAGTTTCCTATCATGAACAGTGTCTGATTGACCTAAGTATAACTGTTGAGCATGATTGACACCAATTTATCACCAAAGAGAAGGACTATAAAAGAAACTAGCTTCACACAGACACAGAAGATACAAGTTGCTTGAGCAGGTGTTTCAGACTCTTTTAACGATGATTCATGCTACATTTCTTTTCCCTCACTTTGATACCTAAAGCGTCATAGAGAGATCCATAAACCTTCCTTGCACATAATGCTTTTGCCAGCACCACCATATGCAGACCTGTAGACCATGATATTTTGCAAAATGTTGGGCCTGATTATGCACTGTGATAATATTCCAAATACTGTTGCTTCTGATCAGGCAAATCTTTCAAAGTTAAAGGGTGTGTAAATGGGCTCATGCCCATGAATCACTGCTCTTTTCTCTTTGCTTGGTATGTGTCTATATTTATTTATACTTAGACTTCTTTTCTCCCTCTCTTGCCCTTCCTAATTTTTAAGCAAGATTTTTCAGGTCAACTTTAAATTGTAATCTTTAGCTCTGACCAAGAGGCCCTACATGTTTTCTCTCAGTTTGACTAGACTTTAGACAGCTTTTTTTTTTTCTGACTATACGCCCCCACTACTTTCCATTTCTTAGAGCATTTATGTTGGAAAATTTGTTATTATAAATTCTTTTCCTGCCCCTTTCACATGTATATATATTAAAAAAAAAAACTTTTCGCCAGTTTTGCAAGTTGGAATGTATTTCTAAAGTATCCAGGAGCCATCCTTTTGAAATGTAATCATCAAAGAATATAGCACCCCCATCTCCCAGTCTCTGTAGAATAGAAGCTTAATTTCTTTAACATTCATTTGAGCTATTGCAGTAGCCACCTAAAGGTTTCCACTCATCTCTTTCAAATTCATCTTCAACTCTTGCCTCTGAATATTCTATTAAAAAAAGAAATATGGGCATTTCACTTCTTTTCTACTATCCTTCAATTGTTCTCATAACTTAAGGTGATACTTCTCAAACCAAGCATGCCTATTTCCACACTTACAGAGATGTACCAAGGGAAATTTAAAGCATTAACATGGCACATCTTTTTAGACCACTGAATTTATTCAAATATGTTTGGAAGTAATTTAACGGGCAAGTACTTCTTAAAGTATTACTATTTTAGTAAGTAGGTACGTAATGAAGTGGAATCCAAAATTCATATGGAATTTTAGACTAACTGATGAAATATCAATGCAGTATTATAGCAGTCTCTGTTGTTAGGTGTACTTCAGTGAGAAAAAGTAAGATGTATCAACAGACAGAATAAAATCCAAGCTCTGTAATATTACATGGATTGCTTCTGCGACTTGTCTTCTACCTATAGCCCAATCTCACCTCCCAGAACACTCTTAAAATTTACCTTTGACATTTAGAATCACTTTTTCTTCTACAAATGGCACATAATTATATAGCTTCATGTTACCATTGTACATTTTCCCTTCACTTAAATTGTTCTCCTTGTAACTCCATACACCAAGAGACTTCTTCCAAACTTATTATCTATTCATCCTTTAATATGAAATATATCTGTCATCTTCATGTTTCTTTGTCCATGGGAAAACTAAGAGGATCCCTCCTCTTTGCCCACTACTACAACTGTACTTGCCATATTGCATCACAATTATCTACTTAAATATCACTCTACTTATTTAAACAGTAAATTTTTAGGGGGGTAGGAACCACATGTCATCCATGTGTTATTCAATTATGTATCCCTAGCACCTGTTTGTCACCTGCTTAATATTTTAAAAACCCTGCTTGAGCTGATAATGAACTCTATAACCAAGCACTGTATTAGATGCTTTCACACATTTAAACCTGGGTTCGATGATAATATCTTTACTTTTTAAATTAAGAATCCAAGGCTCTCAGCATCGGTGAATTAACTTTAAACCATGCATTCTCACTGGCCCTGATAATTTCTCCAAGGGGATAAAAATTGGTTCTTGGGAAGAGGAATATATCTTACTAATGACAAGGACTCCCCACCTGACAAAATATTATTGCCATTCAGTTGTCTTGAGTATCACACAAGTACCAATGACATCAAATTCATGAAACATTGCACAAAATGTACATAAGACCAAACTACTGATCTGTCATAAATAGATGGCTATGATTAGAGGACTTTCTCTAGATGGATTTTGCTTAATCTTAAAGTCTTATAATGAGAACCTATATATTTCTATTGTTTGCCATTGGCTGCCTTATGAATGTTATTTGATCCCCAGTGCTTTTATGTGTGACAAGGACTTTGAAAATAAATAACTGTATACACATTATCATTTAATTTTACAAATGTTATTCAACCAAATATTATTTTCCCTATAGGAAAGGAAAATGTTGATAATATTTGAATGAATATCTAACAGCTAGTTAAAAGTTCTTATCTCAGGTAGTTTGAGGCGGGGGAGGAGTCAAGATGGCGGAGAAGTAGCAAGCTGAGACTGCTTCAGCTAGCCGGAGATCAGCTAGATAGCTTATCTA
>NC_081557.1:69968270-70122387 GCF_022355385.1 Mustela nigripes | reverse complement strand
ATGTGCTTTGGTGAGTGCTGTGAAGTGTGTAAACCTGGTGATTCACAGACCTGTACCCCTGGGGATAAAAATATATGTTTATAAAAAATAAAAAATTTAAAAAAAAGAAGTAAAACTTTTACTGTTTGCAAATGACATACCATCTATAGAAAAAATTAAAGACTTCACCTCCCCAAAAAAACTATTAGAACTAACAAATGATCTGAGTGAAGTTGCAGGATTTGAAATTAGCATACAGAAATCTAGTGGATTTCTATATACTAATAACAAAATAGCAGAAAGAGAAATTAAGAAAATAATCCCATTTACAATTAAGAATAAAGATTAAGAATTAAAAATAAAATACATAAGAATAAATTTAATACATAAGAATAAATTTAATCAACTATGTGAGAGGCTGGTATTCTGAAAACTGTAAAACATTAATGAAAGAAATTTAATAAGACATAAACAAATGGAAAGATATATCATGCTCATGAATTGGAAGAATTAATATTGCTAAAATGTTTATGCTACCCAAAGTAATCAACAGATTCAATGGAATTCCTATTAAAATGCCAAAAGCATTGTTTTTGCAGAACTAAAACAAGTAATCTTAAAGTTTGTATGGAACCACAAAAAATTTATGAACAGCCAAAGAAATCTTAAGATGAATGAAGCTACAGGTATCACAGTCCCAGATTTCGAGATATACTACAAAGCTACACTAATCAAAATAGAACAAAAATAGAAACATAAATCATTAGAATAAGATAGTGAATCTAGAAATAAACCCTTGTTAATATGGTCAATTAATCTATGATAAAAGAGGCAAGAACTTAAACTGAGTAAAAGACAGTTTCTTCAATAAACGTTGCTGGGAAAACTGAAGAGCTACATGCAAAAGAATGACACTGGACCACTTTTTATACCATACACAGAAATAAATTCAAAATGGTTAAAAACTTAATTAAGTGTGAGATGGGAAACAGTAAAACTTCCAAGAGAAAGGACAGGCAGTAATCTCTTGGACATTGGCCTTAGCAAGCTTTTTCTGAATATGTCTTCTTAGCAAGGGGAGCAAAACGAAAAATTAACTATTGCTACAACATCAAAGTCAAAAGCTTTTGCACAGTGAAAGTAACGATAAACAAAACAAAAAGGCAACTTGCTGCATGGAAGAAGATACTTGCAAATGATATTTCCAAAAAAGAGATTGATATCCAAAATACGTAAAGAACTTATGTAACTCAATGCCGAGAGAGAGAAGAAGGAGAGGAGGGAGGAGGAGAAGGAGATTTAAAAATGGGCAGAAGGTGACCTGAAGAAACATTTTTCCCAAGAAGGCATACAGATGGCCAAAAGACACATGAAAAAGATATTCAACATCACTAATCATCAGGGAAATGAAAAGTAAAACAGCCATGAAATATTGCCTTACACTTCTTTGAATGGCTAGTATCAAAAAGACAAGAAATAACAAGTGTTGGTGATGATATAGAAAAAAGAGAACCCTTATGCACTACTGGTGGGAATGTAAATGAGGGCAACCACTATGGAAAACAGTATGGAGGCTCCCCAAATAATTAAAAATGGAAATACCAAATGATCCAATAATTTTACCACTGGGTATTTACCCAAAGAAAATTAGAACAGTGATTTGAAAAGATATGCGCATCACAATGCTTACTGCAGTATTGTCTAGAATAGCCAAGTTATAGAAGCAACCTAAGTTTGCATGGATAGATAAATGGATAAAGTTATAAAATAAATAAGCCACTGGAATGAAAAATACAAAATGGGGAATATACTCAGTAAAAATATAATAACATTATATGGTGACAGTAACAACACTTATCACAGGGAACATAGATTAATGTACAGAATTGTCAAATTACTATGTTGTGCATCTGAAACTAATGTAATAGTGTATGTGAAAATTTTTTCATACCTACGAAAAACCTAAGGAGACATGACAACTAAATATAATTTGGTGTTATGGATGGGATCATGGAACAGAAAAAGTACATTAGGTAAAAACTAGGAAAAAGCGAATGAATTGTGGACTTTAATAATAATATGCCAATATTTATTCATTTATTATAACCAATGTACCATACTAATTTAACACCATTATTACAGGACAAAATGTGTGTAGGATTTATGGAAACTTGCTGTAGTATCTTCACAATTTTTTAACCTAAAAAATAAAGTTTATTTTTAAAAAGTATGAATTGAACAGGGTTTCACATCAAACAACTATTTCAGGAAAAATTAGTCAAAAGTATAGTAGATCTAAGCAAATATAAGACTTCATGATCTTTCATGTTTATAATATTCTCATATTCATTCCAAACATATAAATCTACCCTCTAAAGACTCTCAAAATCTTTTGTTAATAATGTGTAGCTTTAGTCATTTTTCATGCTAATCAGTGTAATTTCTAAGACAAGGAAAATTAAAACAGAAAAAGCCTGTGAATGACATTCTAGTGTCACAAAATTAAAATGTGGAAAGGTAAAAACCAGAAGTCAGATCATCTGACAATGTGTCTATAAATTAACCATGGACAGGTAACTCATAATTGTGGCATTTCCTTAGATGATATAGATGTGTGAGCACATCATCAGTAAGTGAACAGTTTCAGTTTCACTTTTAGAAGTATTGCAGACTCATTTGTCAGTTGTACATAGATGACAAACATACCCTGTGTTTGGAGAAATAGTTTCAAAATCAAATATTTTCTTCTATAGGTTCCATAAATCACTGAAGTATTCAAAAAAATAATATTTAAAAGAAAACCCCTTTTGTTTAATTAATATGCTCATTGCATTCTAGATATTATAATATTAAACCATCCTCCATAGCTGAAACAAATCTCGCATTGTTTTGTTTTGTTTTTAAAGATGTATTAACTTACTTGAGACAGAGACGGAGGGGGCAGTGAGAGAAGGACAGACAGTCTTAAGCAGATGTCCTGTGAGCACAGAGCCCCACATGGGGTTAGATCACATGACCCTGAGATCATGACCTGAGTGGAAACCAACAGTTGGTCACTTAACCAACTACACCAACCAGGTACCCCCTCACATTGGTTCTTGATGTTGCTTAATGGACTACAGTTTTAAATTTTCAATATTTTGACATTTCTGCATAAATATTTAAACACACAATTTTTTATTTGTACAGTAATTTTGTTATTTTTAAGAATACCATTATGTATGTGTTTATACAAGAATGAATCTCATTGATCTTAAAAACAATATTTCACAGAAAAGTCATTTTAATAGAGAAGGGAGGATATTTTTTATTTTATTTTATTTCTTTTCAGTGTTCCAAAATTCATTGTTTATTCACCACACCCAGTGCAATGTGTGCCTTCCATAATACCCACCACCAGGGACGGTCTTTTAGATAACTTTCTCACTATCTTACCTGGATATTTCTTTTTCTAATTTTACTTCATTTTAAAGTTAATTTTAATAATTTACAGTTCCTAGGGATTTCCTACAATCCAAAGAATAGTGACTTGACAGTGATTAATAACTAAATTCAAGAGAAAAAAAGTAGGAGCAAATAAGTCTTCCAGGAGCTGAAGAAGAGAAAAATGGGAAGTGACAAATCAAGAAATATCTAAGGATAATTTTTTTCTCACTATAAAACAAGGTGTAACAGTAAGAACTAATACTTTTAGATTCTTGGAACTAACTTTATGTGCCAGGTGCTGTTCTGAGTAGGTGTCCATTTACCATTGTTTAGGTGGTATACTACACAATTGAAGTGACAGCATTTATACTGAATGGTACTTCTGGAGTCTTGGTGCCAGTCACCTGAGTACCAGACACAGTGACTTTGACCAAAGCACTTTATAGATTAACATATGTAACCCTCAGAACAATCCTAAATAGTAAATAGCATTATTTTCTCACTTTACAGATAAGGAAACAGAGGTAGAGAGAGATTAAGTCCCTTGCCTAAGATTCTACAGCTACAAGGGGTAAAGCCAAGCTTCAGTCCAGCTCCAGAGCATGACACTATTACACAGAAGATAGTTTTGTTGAATTAAACTAACCGGCACAGAATTGCAGACAAACTTTTCTATAGGCGAAGAGGAAAGGAAGAAATCAACTCAAACAAGGTGGAGGAATGACTCAATGAAGGAGATAATAAAAACTATCTTGAAGGAATGAGTGGGATTAGAAGAAAAGGTAGAGGAAGGCCTCTTCAAATGGTGGTAATAATGGTAACAAAGCAGGACCACATCCTCTTCTACCTATGCCAGTATGCGACGGAAAGAAATGTGCAAAACAAGATGAGAATTATTGTAACCTACTAGGAGGTGAGTGTACTTCAAAGCATTGCATATATAAAATTAATTTGTACAAAGGATTGCAGAAATCTCAGAAAAAATAGAAACATCGCATGGGATTAGGAACATTAAAGTAACTGAAGAGTTTTGCTAAGATTTGGACACTTAATTAGAAAAATTAGAAAAGAAATCCAGTTGCAAAGTGACATCTATATTCACTGTGGTCCATCAGCTCCAATGCAGAAAAAAAGGCTCTCAAGAAAATTACCAATATGGGTACCCCTGGGTAGCTCAGTTGGTTGAGCGGCTGCCTTCGGTTTGGGTCATGATCCAGTCCTCCTGGGATCGAGTCCCACATCGGGCTCCTTGCTCAGAGGGGAGCCTGCTTCTCCCTCTGCCTCTGCCTGCCACTCTGTCTCCCTGTGCTCACTCTCTCTGACAAATAAATAAATAAATAATTTTTAAAAAAAGAAAATTACCAATATTATATGATTGACTCATAATGTGATTATTTTTTTTAAAAAAAGATGATCTTCTGGAAAATGCATGAACCATATGTAATCATTTTGCATGTTCTCAGTTCAACCTTATACAGTAGGGTGCCCACATATTTCAAGTGATAAAATTTCCCAAAAGGAAAACTTGTTCTCTAAACTAGGTATGTGTAAACACTGGCCTCACCTTCATATGAATTAATAATGTTAAATGCATGAAAAGAGACAGTGGTATTATCCGGGCCCTAAAACCTTCAGTGTGTTTTGTAGCTCAGCTCCTGATCCAGAGTGGCTCTGCATTTAGGCCACCAGTTTCAGGGGATCTTCTAACATCAGGTAAATGGAAAAATAAGACAGAAAACTTATTTTTTTATAATTAATGGGTGGGACAAAAGAAAAAACAAAATCCTTACAGCCTGGACAAATTACTTGAAACTTCATATACTGGCATATAACAAGTTCTCTCCAGGATTTTAAAAAATTGTGGACTGAAATGTATGTCAGGAAAGAAAATGAGACTTCCACTCAGCTCCTTGGAAGGCATATGATATCCACTAAGCTGTTATTTGCAAGTCTTTATAGACGCATATGTCCATGTTACACATAAGTAAGCAAATTTATCCTTTCTTTTAAGACAAAATGTGTGTTAAATTTTATTCATTCATTCATTCACTGATTCCTTCCTTCCTTCATTCATTCAAAAGACCATTCCACATGGGGTTGCAATCTTGGCTTTTGAGTGGAATTTTACCTTCCCCAATTTCCCTTTAGTTCCAACTTTCTACTTCTTTTTCTGTTTTGATTTGTTTTAAAGCTTTTTTCGCATTTTTTAATTTTTTAATTTTTTTATTGACATGTAATGTATTATCTGCTTCAGGGGTACAGGTCTGTGAATTATCAGTCATACACAATTCACAGTGCTCACCATAGCACATACCCTCTTTAGTGTCCATAGCCTAGCAACTCTATCCATCCACCACCACCCCCCAGTAACCCTCAATTTGTTTCCTGAGATTGAGTCTCTTATGATTTGTGTCCTTCCCTAGTCCCATTTTGTTTCATTTTTTCCCTCCCTACCCATCATGACCCCCTGCCCTGCTTCTACTGAAATGTCAATGCCCCATGTCAGTCTGTATTTTTTTAATCCAGGCATTTTAGTTCTTTACCAGGCTACATTGCCTTGTATACTATTGTGCTGATGCCTCTAATCCCCCAAGGTATCCACAGTCTCCAGAATGTGTAGATGATAGAATTCACTGTAGGAACAGGAGGTATGTACACCACTGAGTGTGTAGCATGGGAATTTTCCAGTTCATTCTCTCATATCCACCATAATAAACATCTTCCTCCTGGAAAAATTTCAGAAAGTCTTCTTTTCTGTTTGATCTTCATCTTCCTGCTACTTGAGATCTCTTTCCCTCATTCTTCTCCATTCTATTCCATCTCTCTTATCTAGGACATTTACCATCATTCCTAAAATTCTATATCACTGGTGAAAAAGAGAAGTTTAGTTTCCTCTTGGCTCTGTCCCAAACGTGGTTCATAATCAAAAGCCTCATTAAATTATATACCTAAAACATGGTAGTTCTCTTTCTGAGAAATACTTAGTATTATCAGATTTTTTCGGTATTTTGTTATTTTTTTTAAATTAATTTTTTATTTTTTATAAACATATATTTTTATCCCCAGGGGTACAGGTCTGTGAATCACCAGGTTTACACACTTCACAGCACTCACCAAAGCACATACCCTCCCCAATGTCCATAATCCCACGCCCTTCTCCCAAACCCCCTCCCCCCAGCAACCCTCAGTTTGTTTTGTGAGATTAAGAGTCACTTATGGTTTGTCTCCCTCCCAATCCCATCTTGTTTCATTGATTCTTCTCCTACCCACTTAAGCCCCCATGTTCCATCACCACTTCTTCACATCAGGGAGATCATATGATAGTTGTCTTTCTCTGCTTGACTTATTTTGCTAAGCATGATACGCTCTAGTTCCATCCATGTTGTCGCAAATGGCAAGATTTCATTTCTTTGGATGGCTGCATAGTATTCCATTGTGTATATATACCACATCTTCTTGATCCATTCATCTGTTGATGGACATCTAGGTTCTTTCCATAGTTTGGCTATTGTGGACATTGCTGCTATAAACATTCAGGTGCACGTGCCCCTTTGGATCACTACGTCTGTATCTTTAGGGTAAATGCCCAATAGTGCAATTGCTGGGTCATTGGGCAGTTCTATTTTCAACATTTTGAGGAACCTCCATGCTGTTTTCCAGAGTGGCTGCACCAGCTTGCATTCCCACCAACAGTGTAGGAGGGTTCCCCTTTCTCCGCATCCTCGCCAGCATCTGTCATTTCCTGACTTGTTGATTTTAGCCATTCTGACTGGTGTGAGGTGATATCGTATTGTGGTTTTGATTTGTATTTCCCTGATGCCAAGTGATATGGAGCACTTTTTCATGTGTCTGTTGGCCATCTGGATGTCGTCTTTGCAGAAATGTCTGTTCATGTCCTCTGCCCATTTCTTGATTGGATTATTTGTTCTTTGGGTGTTGAGTTTGCTAAGTTCTTTATAGATTCTGGACACTAGTCCTTTATCTGATATGTCGTTTGCAAATATCTTCTCCCATTCTGTCAGTTGTCTTTTGATTTTGTTAACTGTTTCCTTTGCTGTGCAAAAGCTTTTGATCTTGATGAAATCCCAATAGTTCATTTTTGCCCTTGCTTCGCTTGCCTTTGGCGTTGTTCCTAGGAAGATGTTGCTGTGGCTGAGGTCGAAGAGGTTGCTGCCTGTGTTCTCCTCAAGGATTTTGATGGATTCCTTTCGCACATTGAGGTCCTTCATCCATTTTGAGTCTATTTTTGTGTGTGGTGTAAGGAAATGGTCCAATTTCATTATTCTGCATGTGGCTGTCCAATTTTCCCAGCACCATTTATTGAAGAGGCTGTCTTTTTTCCATTGGACATTCTTTCCTGCTTTGTCGAAGATTAGGCGACCATAGAGTTGAGGGTCTATTTCTGGGCTCTCTATTCTGTTCCATTGATCTATGTGTCTGTTTTTGTGCCAGTACCATGCTGTCTTGATGATGACAGCTTTGTGATAGAGCTTGAAGTCCGGAATTGTGATGCCACCAACGTTGGCTTTCTTTTTTAATATCCCTTTGGCTATTCGAGGTCTTTTCTGGTTCCATATAAATTTTAGCATTATTTGTTCCATTTCTTTGAAAAAGATGGATGGTACTTTGATAGGAATTGCATTAAATGTGTAGATTGCTTTAGGTAGCATAGACATTTTCACAATATTTATTCTTCCAATCCAGGAGCATGGAACATTTTTCCATTTCTTTGTGTCTTCCTCAATTTCTTTCATGAGTACTTTATAGTTTTCTGAGTATAGATTCTGTGTCTCTTTGCTTAGGTTTATTCCTAGGTATCTTATGGTTTTGGATGCAATTGTAAATGGGATTGACTCCTTAATTTCTCTTTCTTCTGTCTTGCTGTTGGTGTAGAGAAATGCAACTGATTTCTGTGCATTGATTTTATATCCTGACACTTTACTGAATTCCTGTATAAGTTCTAGCAGTTTTGGAGTGGAGTCTTTTGGGTTTTCCACATATAGTATCATATCATCTGCAAAGAGTGATAATTTGACTTCTTCTTTGCCGATTTGGATGCCTTTAATTTCCTTTTGTTGTCTGATTGCTGAGGCTAGGACCTCTAGTACTATGTTGAATAGCAGTGGTGATAATGGACATCCCTGCCGTGTTCCTGAACTTAGTGGAAAAGCTTTCAGTTTTTCTCCATTGAGAATGATATTTGCAGTGGGTTTTTCATAGATGGCTTTGATGATATTGGTCGTGGTGAATAATCTTTTTAATGTACTGTTGAATTCTATTGGCTAGTATTTTGGTGAGTATTTTCGCATCTGTGTTCATCAAGGATATTGGTCTATAGCTCTCTTTTTTTGGTGGGATCCTTGTCTGGTTTTGGGATCAAGGTGATGCTGGCCTCATAAAATGAGTTTGGAAGTTTTCCTTCCATTTCTATTTTTTGGAACAGTTTCAGGAGAATAGGAATTCGTTCTTCTTTAAATGTTTGGTAGAATTCCCCCGGGAAGCCGTCTGGCCCTGGGCTTTTGTTTGTTTGGAGATTTTTAATGACTGTTTCAATCTCCTTACTGATTATGGGTCTGTTCAGGCTTTCTATTTCTTCCTCGTTCAGTTGTGGTAGTTTATATGTTTCTAGGAATGCATCCATTTCTTCCAGATTGCCAAATTTATTGCCGTAGAGTTGCTCATAGTATGTTCTTATAATAGTTTGTATTTGTTTGGTGTTAGTTGTGATCTCTCCTCTTTCATTCATGATTTTATTTATTTGGGTCCTTTCTCTTTTCTTTTTGATAAGTCGAGCCATGGGTTTATCAATTTTATTAATTCTTTCAAAGAACCAGCTCCTACTTTCGTTGATTTGTTCTATTGTTTTTTTGGTTTCTATTTCATTGATTTCTGCTCTGATCTTTATGATTTCTCTTCTCCTCCTGGGCTTAGGGTTTCTTTCTTGTTCTTTCTCCAGTTCCTTTAGGTTTAGGGTTAGGTTGTGTACCTGAGACCTTTCTTGTTTCTTGAGAAAGGCTTGTACCGCTATATATTTTCCTCTCAGAACTGCCTTTGTTGTGTCCCACAGATTTTGAACTGTTGTATTTTCATTATCATTTGTTTCCATGATTTTTTTCAATTCTTCTTTAATTTCCCGGTTGACCCATTCATTCTTTAGAAGGATGATGTTTAGTCTCCATGTATTTGGGTTCTTTTCAAACTTCCTTTTGTGGTTGAGTTCTAGCTTTAGAGCATTGTGGTCTGAAAATATGCAGGGAATGATCCCAATCTTTTGATACCGGTTGAGTCCTGATTTAGGACCGAGGATGTGATCTATTCTGGAGAATGTTCCATGTGCACTAGAGAAGAATGTGTATTCTGTTGCTTTGGGATGAAATGTTCTGAATATATCTGTGATGTCCATCTGGTCCAGTGTGTCGTTTAAGGCCTTTATTTCCTTGTTGATCTTTTGCTTGGATGATCTGTCCATTTCAGTGAGGGGAGTGTTAAAGTCCCCTACTATTATTGTATTATTGTTGATGTGTTTCTTTGATTTTGTTATTAATTGGTTTATATAGTTGGCTGCTCCCACGTTGGGTCATAGATATTTAAAATTGTTAAATCTTCTTGTTGGACAGACCCTTTGAGCATGATATAGTGTACTTCCTCATCTCTCATTATAGTCTTTGGCTTAAAATCTAATTGATCTGATATAAGGATTGCCACTCCTGCTTTCTTCTGATGTCCATTAGCATGGTAAATTGTTTTCCACCCCCTCACTTTAAATCTGGAGGTGTCTTCGGGCTTAAAATGAGTTTCTTGGAGGCAACATATAGATGGGTTTTGTTTTTTTATCCATTCTGATACCCTGTGTCTTTTGACAGGGGCATTTAGCCCATTAACATTCAGGGTAACTATTGAGGGATATGAATTTAGGGCCATTGTATTGCCTGTAAGGTGACTGTTACTGTATATGGTCTCTGTTCCTTTCTGATCTACCACTTGTAGGCTCTCTCTTTGCTTAGAGGACCCCTTTCAAGATTTCCTGTAGAGCTGGTTTGGTGTTTGCAAATTCTTTCAGTTTTTGTTTGTCCTGGAAGCTTTTAATCTCTCCTTCTATTTTCAATGATAGCCTAGCTGGATATAGTATTCTTGGCTGCATGTTTTTCTCATTTAGTGCTCTGAAAATATCATGCCAGCTCTTTCTGGCCTGCCAGATCTCTGTGGATAAGTCAACTGCCAATCTAATATTTTTACCATTGTATGTTACAGACTTCTTTTCCCGGGCTGCTTTCAGGATTTTCTCTCTGTCACTGAGACTTGTAAATTTTACTATTAGGTGACGGGGTGTGGCCCTATTCTTATTGATTTTGAGGGGCATTCTCTGAACCTCCTGAATTTTGATACTCGTTCCCTTTGCCATATTGGGGAAATTCTCCCCAATAATTCTCTCCAGTATACCTTCTGCTCCCCTCTCTTTCTTCTTCTTCTGGAATCCCAATTATTCTAATGTTGTTTCGTCTTATGGTGTCACTTATCTCTCGAATTCTCCCCTCGTGGTCCAGTAGCTCTTTGTCCCTCTTTTGCTCAGCTTCTTTATTCTCTGTCATTTGGTCTTCTATATCACTAATTCTTTCTTCTGCCTCATTTATCCTAGCAGTGAGAGCCTCCATTTTTTATTGCACCTCATTAATAGCTTTTTTGATTTCAACTTGGTTAGATTTTAGTTCTTTTATTTCTCCAGAAAGGGCTTTTATATCTCTCGAGAGGGTTTCTCTAATATCTTCCATGCCTTTTTCAAGCCCGGCTAGACCCTTGAGAATTGTCATTCTGAACTCTAGATCTGACATATTACCAATGTCTGTATTGATTAGGTCCCTAGCCTTTGGTACTGCCTCTTGTTCTTTTTTTTGTGTTGAATTTTTCCGTCTTGTCATTTTGTCCAGATAAGAGTATATGTAGGGGCAATTAAAATACTAAAAGGGTGGCAACAACCTCAGGAAAATATGCTTTAACCAAATTAGAAGAGATCCAAAATCGTGAGGGGGGAGAAAGGGGATAAAAAAAGGTTCAAAAAGGAAGAAAGAAAAAAAAAAGAAAAAAGAAAAAAAAAAGAAAGAATTTAAAAAAAAGAAAACACCTAAGAAAAATATAAAAAAGAAAAAATATATATATTAGATAAACTAGTAAAAAATCGTTAAAAAAGAAAAAGGTAACAGTTAAAAAAAAATTTACCCAAAGGCGAGAAAAAAAAACAAAAAATGAAAAAGAAAAAAATTAAATTAACTGCAAGACTAAAAAAAATCACAGGGAAAAAGCCATGAGTTCCGTGCTTGGCTGTCTCCTCTTCTGGAATTCTGCTGCTCTCCTTGGTATTGAAACCGCACTCCTTGGTAGGTGAACTTGGTCTCGGCTGGATTTCTTGTTGATCTTCTGGGGGAGGGGCCTGTTGTAGTGATTCTCAAGTGTCCGCCCCAGGCGGAATTACACTGCCCTTACCCGGGGCCGGGGTGAGTAATCCGCTCGGGTTTGCTTTCAGGAGCTTTTGTTCCCTGAGCGCTTTCCATAGAGTTCCGGAGGACGGGAATACAAATGGCGGCCTCCTGGTCTCCGGCCCGGAGGAGCCAAGAGCCCAGGGCCGCAATCCTCAGTGCGCCCTCAGAGAACAGCGCCCAGCTACTCCCGTCTGCCTGACCTCCGGCCGCATTCCGATCTCACCGAGCCTTGACCGGTTCAAGGTCACCCTGAGCTACGAGCTTACTGTCGGCTCTGTCTCTGTAGCCGGCTTTCCCTTTCCAATACCCGCAAGCTCTGCGACATTCAGACACCCCCGATCCTTCTCTGACCCTGCGGGACCTGAGGCCATGCTGACCCCACGTGGGCTTTGCCCTGGGTAGCCTCTGGAGTGATGTCCCTCAGCGGAACAGACTTTTAAAAGTCCTGATTTTGTGCGCAGTTGCTCCGCCGCTTGCCAGGAGTCGGCCCCTCCCCCCGGGGTCTATCTTCCCGTCGCTTTGGATTCACTTCTCCGCCGGTCCTACCTTTCAGAAAGTGGTTGTTTTTCTGTTTCCGGAATTGCTGTTCTTCTTCTCTTCGATCTGCCGATGGATTTTCAGGTGTTTGCAATCTTTAGATAAGCTATCTAGCTGATCTCCAGCTAGCTGAAGTAGTCTCAGCTTGCTACTTCTCTGCCATCTTGACTCCTCCTCCGGTATTTTGTTATTTGAATGAGTACAAACTAGAGTCTTATTGTGGTTTTGATTTGTGCTTCCCTGATCTCCAAAAACAATATATTTTTATGTACCGTAAAATTATTTTATATTTTATTGCATTTTGGTTTCAATTCAAAAGGTTCTTGTGCCCCTACACAAGGGCATGTGTTTGACATGGACATTGTAAAATCTAAACACAAGAAGAATTTATATTTTTGTCTGAGCGCCTATAAAATGTCACTCACAGCATCACTGAATTTCTATTTTTTTAATTACAAATATGCCATAATTAGTCTAATTTCTGTGATGTGCATAACATTTGAGAATAAACTTTCTACTTCATCAATCAAAATGATATTTAGATGATTATATACACATATATATCTTAATCACAAAGCTTTACTCATGATTCAAAGATTCCTCTTAAACTTTTAAAATCAAAGTTATTTTGGAAATTATCACACTTTTTTCAAGTTGATGCAAAACTATAATTAAAACTTAACATCAATTATAAAATAAAGGCATACAAATATGTATATATATTTATAATACACATACTTAAATGCTATTGAAAGAATACTGAAATCAGTCAACTATGCTGTGACACAGAGCTCCTTGTTGCAGAGATTATATGATTTGACCACAGAACCCCAAGTCAAAAAATAAAAAGAATACATGTGAAATAGAAGAAGGTCATCAAAGTGCAATAGATTTTAATAAAGGAAAGTTACAGTCAAAAAGAACACAGGGAGAATAAACCTAATTTTTTGTGAACATGGAACCATAACTTACAATAGCTCTCTGTTGTCTAAAAACGAAGTATAATTTCGTTAGGTTGGTATACAGATTCCCCATAGTCTTGTCCACGAATGCATCTCCAGCTTATATTCTATTCAATATTCAGTGAATGTCTGTGTAGTTTCAGGTCTTCTTGCTCTCTGGTCATACAAATTCCTTGTCTGTTTAACAGGATTTGGCTGAGTTAGAAATTAAATTCTATATAAGAATGATGTGTAAACGGAGGCTACAGTTTTTCCAGCAGATATTGATAATAAGTAAAAACTGAGTCCACTTCTTATTATGAATAGTGCTGATTTGACAGTTCTGGTACAGATTTTTTGTGTGTACATATGTTTTTATTTCTCTTGTATATGTATCTCTTGTATATGTATATTGCTGGGTCATGTAGTTAACTACCAGATCAATCGTCCCAGTGAGTGTGAAGTGGTATCTTTATAGTTCTGATTTGCATTTTCCTATTGATTAATAATATTGATCATTTTTATGTCTTATGTATGCATGTTTCTTTCAAGAAAAAGCTATTAAAATATTTTTCATTTTCAATTATATTTTCCCATTTTTATAATGTGAGGGTTCTTTACATATTCTAAATATTAGTCTGTCATCAGAATATCAGAAATATGATTTGTAAATATTTTCTCACTTTCAGTGGGTGTTTTTTTCCCTTCTTGATAGTGTCTATTGAAGAATAAAAATTATTAATTTTGATGAAATTTAGTTTCTATTTTTCTTTTGTGGTTTGTACTTAGGGAGTCATATCTAAAAGACTATTGGTCTAATCTAAACCCATGAAGATTTTTTCATAGTTTTTCTCCAGTTTTGTAATTTAAGCTGTTACATTTAGATCTTTGACATATTTTGAGTTCATTTTTGTATAAAGTGTGAAGTAGGGGTCCAAATTCATTCTTTTTCACAATGATATCCACATACTTTGATCTATGTTCATCTTTATGCCAGCACCACATTGTTCTAATTACTATAAATTTGCAGTATGTTTTGAAATCTGAAAATGTAAGTGCTCCAACTTTGTTCTTTTTAAAATTCCAGTATAATTAACATAGAGTGCTATGATAGTTTCATGTGTACAATATGGTAATTCAACAATTCTATAAATTATGCAGTGCTCATCACGTTAAGTGTACTCTTAATCTCCTTTACCTGTTTTAACCATACACTCAACCATCTCCCCTCTGGTAACCATCAGTTTGTTCTCTGTAGTTTAGAGTGTTTTTTGGTTTACCTCTTTTTTTCTTTGTTCATTTGTGTTTTGGGGGTGTTTGGGTTCCTTTTTTGGGTGTTTTAGATTTATTTATTTATTTGAGAGAGGGAGGAAGAGAGAGAGCATATGCCATGAGCAGGGGAAGGGCAGAGAGAGAGAAGAGAGAAAAATCTCCAGCAGACTCCCCGTGAGCATGGAGCCCAACATGGGGCTCCATATTATGACACTGAGATCATGACTCAAGACAAAATCAACAGTCAGTCACTTTTATTGAGCCACCCAGGCACCCCTGTTCATTTTTTTTGTTTCATGAATTCCCCATATGAGTGAAACAATATTGTATTTGTCTTTCTCTGATTTCACTTAGAAGTATACCCTCTTGGTCTATCCATGTTGTTACAAATGGCAAGATTTCATACATTTTTTATGACTGAGTAATATACCAGTTATTCTTTGCCCATTCATCAGTTGATGGACATGGGCTGCTTACATAAATTGGTCATTGTAAATAATGCTGCTATAAACATAGGGGTGTATGTATCCCTTTGAATTAGTGTTTTTGTGTTCTTTGGATAAATACCCAGTAGTGCAATTGCTGGGTGATAGGGTAGTTCTATTTTTAACTTTGTGTGGAATCTCCATACTATTTTCCACAGTGGTTGCACCAGTTTGCATTCCCACAAACTTTATGAATGTTGTTTGTTCTCCACATCCTCACCAACACCCATAGTTTCTTGTGTTGTTATTTGCCAGTCTGACAAATGTGAGGTGATATTTTATTGTAGTTTTGATTTGCATTTCCATGATGGTAAGTGATGATGAGCATCTTTTCATGTGTCTGTTGGCCATCTGTCTTCTCTGGAGATATTTCTGTTCATGTCTTCTGTCCATTTTTATTTACTTATCTTTTTTCAAACTTATTGATTCATCATTTACCTCTAACACCCAGGGCTCAGCACAAGTGTCCTCCTTAATAATCATCACCCATTTATCCCATCCCCACCTACCTCCCCTCCAACAACCCTAAGTTTGTTCTCTGTAATTAAGAGTCTCTTATATTTTGCCTCCATCTATTTTTCTCCCTTCCCCTATGTTCACCTGTTTTGTTTCTTAAACCCCACACAAAAAATGAAATCATATGGTATTTGTCTGTCTCTTACTTATTTGTTTCACTCAGCATTAATACACTCCAACTCCATCCATGTGATTGCAAATGGCAAGATTTCATTCTATTTGATGGCTGAGTAATATTCCATTTTGTGTGTGCGTGTGTGTGTGTGTATCATATTCTCTTTATCATATCTTCTTTATTCATTCATCACTTGATGGACGTGGGGTCTTTCTACTGTATGGCTATTGTTGATAACGTTGCTATAGACATCAGGGTGCATGTGTCCTTTTGAATCAGTACTTCTGTATCGTTTGGGTAAATAACTAGTAACAATTGCTGGCTGTTGGATAGTCCCATTTTTAACTTTTTGAGGAATCTGTATACTGTTTTTCAAAGTTTTTCTGCCCATTTTAAAACTGGATTATTTGATGTTGAGTTGTACAATTTCTTTATATATTTTGGATACTAACCATATATTAGATATGTCCTTTGCAAATATCTTCTCCTATTCGGTAGGTTGTCTTTTAGTTTTGTTTACAGTTTCCTTTGCTGTGCAGAAGCTTTTTATTTTGGTGTAGTACCCACATTTTATTTTTGCCAACTTTGTTCTTTTTTCACAATTGTTTTGATTAGTTATGGTCCTTGCATTTTCTTTTCTTTTTTTTTTTAAGATTTTATTTATTTATTTGACAGAGAGAGATCACAAGTAGGCAGAGAGGCAGGCAAAGAGAGAGGGAAGGACGCAGGCTCCCTGCCAAGCAGAGAGCCCGATGTGGGGCTCGATCCCAGGACTCGAGGATCATGACCTGAGGTGAAGGCAGAGGGTTTAACCCACTGAGCCTCCCAAGCGCCCCAATCCCTTGAATTTTCTTGTGACTATTAAGATAACTTACTCATTTCTCCAAAAATAGAAGTTGGAATTTGCTAAGGATCGCATTGAACCTGTATATTAATTTGGAGAGTATTAACATTTTAAAAGCATTGAATCTTCCAATGTATAAATACAAGAAGTCTTACCATTTATTTAGGCCTTATTTAATTTCTTGCAATGATGATCTGTGGTTCTCCATTTACTAAAAGTACACTTTGTACTTTTTATTAAATTTATTACTAAGTAAGTATTTCACTCTGATGCCCTTGTAAATAGAACTGTTCCCTTAAATTCATTTTTGGATTAAGTATAAGTAATGCATTAAAACAACATTAATTTTGAATACTGATATTATATCTTGAAATCTTGCAGAACTAATTTATTAACCCAAAGTTTTTTGTGGATTCCTTAGGATTTTCAATTTATACAGCCATATCATTTGCAAACAGAAATCATTCCACATAATAACTTTCATTTAGAATGTCTTCTATTTCATTTTCTTGCCTGTCTGGCTGAAACTTTAACTCCAATGTTGAATAGAATTCCTAAAAGTGGACATTCTTGTCCTGTTCCTAATCTTAAGGAGAAAGTACTTAGTTCCTCACCATTATTATTATTTTAGCTATGTTTTGTTTTGTATTTTGTAAATACCCTGTCCAATGCTGAGAAAATTCAATTCTTAGTTTGTTAAGTGTTCTTATCATGATATAGTGCTGGATTTTGTCAAATGCTTTTTCTGCATGCAAAAATACTGTAGTTTTCACCCTTTATTCATTTAATATGGTATATTACACTGACTGATTCCTGTGTATTGCCCAAACTTTGCATCCTAGGATAAACTCCAATTGGTCATGTTACTATATTAGCTCACTTTGACTGCTGAAACAAAATTACCACACACTTACTGGCTTAAAATATCAAAAATATATGATCTTATAATTCTATGGATTAGAGCTTCAATATGAGTCTCACTGAGCTAAAAGCAATGTATCAGCAGAGCTGTATGTCTTTACAGAGGCTCCAGGCTCTTTGTTTACTTACACTTTCCACTTTCTAAAGGCTTCTTATATTCTCTGTCTCATGGCACCCTTCTTCCCTCTATTAGCCAAAACAATAAGTAGAATTATTCCTATATCTTATCACTCTTGACTTTGCTTCTATGATCACATCTCTCTCTGAACCTTGTCATCAGGATCTCCCTACTCCTTATCCTTCTACACTCCTCCTTCTCCTCCTTCTCCTCTTCCTCCCCGCTCCTCCTCCTTTCTCCTCCTCTTCCTTCTCCTGCCTCCTTCTCCCTCCTCCTGCCTCCTTCTCCCTCCTCCTCCTCACTCTTCTCCTTCCTCTTCCCTCCTTCCCCTACCTCCTCCCTTCCTCCTCCTCCTCCTCCTTTCTTCTTCTTCTTCTTCCACCCTTGTGATAATCAGTTTTACTCGAATAATCTAAGACTTCTCTTTCTTAAGGTATTAAGATGTTTTAATTAGAAATTTTAATTCCATTTGCAACTGTATTTCCTTCCCAGTGGAGCTTAACATATTTAAGACTCCAGGGATTAGAATGGGAGTATCTTTGGAAGCCATTATTCCACCTACCATAGCAGTTAATCCTTTTGGAATGTTGCTAGAATCAGTTTCCTAGTATTTTGTTGAGGATTTTTACATCTATATTCACAACAGTTACTGCTCTGTAGTTTTCTTGTAATGACATTGTCTGGTTTTAGTATTAGGGTCATACTGTCCTCACAGAAAGAGTAGGTAGGAAAATGTTCTCTCTTCCTTTGTTTTTTTGAAAGGGTTTGAGAAAGATTGGTGTCAATTCTACTTTAAATATTTGATACATTTTGTCAGTGAAGCCACCTGATCCTGGGATGTTTTTATAGAAAGTTTTCTGACTACTGCTTTAGTCTCTTTTACTTGTAATATATTGGTCAAGTCACACTCTTTAAGACTATATTTATAGTTTGTGTCTTTCTAGGAATGTATTCATTTCATCTAGATTATTCAATGTGTTGGCATACTTTTTTAATATTAATGTATTCTTTTTGCTGTAAGATTGGAGAATAATATTCTCCTTTTTTTTACTGATTTTAGCAATATAAGACCATTTTCTTTCTTTGGCCAGTCTAATTAAAAGTTTGTTGATTTTGATGATCTTTTCAAATAACCAACTTTTGTTTCTTTCTACTCTATGTACTTTTTTTCCTTTCCTCTATTTCATTTCTTTCCACTCAGATTTTTATTATTTCTTTTTTTTTCTTTTCTGTTTGCTTTTGGTATAGTTTGTTCTAGTTTCCAGTTTCATAAAGTGGGAGGTTAAGTTATTGATTTATGATTATTCTATTTTTTAAATATAGGTGTCTAATGCTATAAATTCACTTCTCATCACTGCTGCAGCTGCATCTCATAAATTTTGGTATGTTGTGTTTTTGTTTTCATGCATTTCAAAGTATTTTTTAACTTCCCTGTGGTTTCTTCTGTGTCTCATTAATTATTTAGTTATTTATTCTCCATACATTTGTGAAATTTCTAAAATGCCTTCCATTTGTTTTATTTCTATTTTCATTTAATTTTTGTTAGAGAACATAATTTGTATCATTTTAATCTTTTTATATTCACTGAGACATTATTATGGCCTAACACACAGTTTTACCTAGGAATATTCCATGTGCACTTGAAAAGTCTGTTGGTGGTGGTTGGAGTTTTCTACAGAAGTCTATTAGATCTAGGTGGTATATATGGCCATATGAGTCCTTTAATTCCTTGTTGATCTTCTATCTAGTTGTTCTATCCTAAAAGTGGGATTGCATTCTTCAATGAGTATTACTGCTGAATTGTCTATTTATTCCCTCAGTTCTGTCAGGTTTTACTCTTCTTACTTTAAGACTCTATTATTATTTTTGTATATGCTTATAATTGTTATATTTTCTTGATAGATTGACACTTTTAGCACTACAAAATGTCTTTCATTGTCTCTAGAAACAAGATTTGCTTTAAAATCCATTTTGATTAGGGCGCCTGGGTGGCTCAGTGGGTTAAGCCGCTACCTTCAGCTCAGGTCATGATCCAGGGTCCTGGGATCTCTGCTCAGCGGGGAGCCTGCTTCCCTCTCTCTCTCTCTCTGCCTGCCTCTCCATCTACTTGTGATTTCTCTCTGTCAAATAAATAAATAAAATTTTTTTAAAAAGAAAATCTATTTTGATTAATGTTAGCATAAACACTCCAGCTCTCTTTGGGTTACTATTTGCATAGTATATCTCTTCTAGTTCATTTACTTCCAACCCATTTGTGTCTTTGAATTTAAAGTGTTTCTCTTGATCTTCTTGGCCCACAATTTCTCCCACAGGGGTAAGTCAGAGCATAGCGAGTGAGTGCCCAACTTCTCCAGCCATGCAGAACACTGCCTATGTGGCCCATTTCTTTCTCCTTCCATTTAGAATGTTGAGGTGCTTGGCATTACCAAAGGGATGGAGGAGTTTGGGGATACAACAGAGTTTGGTACTAATTAAAAGGCTGTGACCCCTGGGAATAAAAATATATGTTTATAAAAAATAAAAAATTAAAAAAAAATACGTTATGAGCAAAAAAAAAAAAAAAAAAAGGCTGTGGATCTGAAGATTGCCAAAGCAATCCTAAGTAATAAAAACAAAGCTAGAAGCATTATAGTTCCTAATTTCACTATATTACAAAGTTATAGTAATCAAAACAGTATGTCACTGGCGTAAATACAGATACACAGACCAATGGAACATAATTGAAAGCCCAGAAATAAACCCACACATTAGACTCAAGCAATGTTTGGCAAGTGCGCCAAGAACACAAAATGGGAAAAGGATAGTCTCTTCAACCAATGGTGAGAAATCATTCTCATACACTTGTTTTTTAAATATCATTTTCTTTAGGTTTTTGAACATATTTAAAATAGCTAAACCCTTTGTCTAATAAATTCACTTGTGGGCTTTCTCGGTGATATTTCCACAAGCATTTTATAGAACTTAACTTCTTTTTTTCCTCTCTAGCAACTGTTCTTTTTTGTTTCTTCTCATAACTTTTGCTGAAAAGTGGTCATTTTAAGTAATATAAAGTGGCCATTTTGCAATCGATTAGATTTTCTCCCCAGGGTTTTTTTGGCTGTTGTTGCAGTTTATGTTGTTACTACTGCTTCTGAGTATCTGTTCGGTAACTTTCCTAAACAGAGTCTGTAGATTTTGTGTGCTTTGTATGGGACTCTTGAAGTCTCTGCTTAGTTGGCTTAATTATCACATAATAATTGAATATAGAATTTTTGTTTTGTTTTATTTATTTATTTATTTATTTATTTATTTATTATTGTGTCATGTTAGTCATCATAAAATACATCATTAGTTTTTGATGCAGTGTCCCAAGATTCATTGTTTATGTACAACACCCAGTTCTCCATGCAATACATGCCCTCCTTAAACACACCACAGACTCACCCATCCCTCCATCCCCCTCCCCTCTAAAACCCTCAGCTTGTTTCAGAGTCTATAGTCTCTCATGGTTCATCTCCCCCTCCGACTTCCCCCAATTCACTTTTCCTCTCCTTCTTCTAATGAACATAGATTTCTTTAAATGCCTATAACCACTGAGTTCCCCGATTTTCCCAAAAGGTTCTGTTGTCTGTTGAGGCTTGCTTTTATACATCTTTTATACATCTGTCTTAGCTGTCACTTCCTGCTTCTCTATAGAATCTCTAAATCAGTCAGAGGTCTTTCCTCACCATGCACAGACTCATGTATGAACACAATTCTAAACATGTGAGAGGACTTCTGGATTCACATGACTTTTCAGTTTCTCTGGATATACCCAGAATCTTTTCCTTTTAAGTATGTTGATCAGTTTGCCATTTGCCCCAGTAGTTATCATTGTCTTGGGCAATTGCTGCTGATTGTTTTCAACAAACACCCCTGAAAATAAAATGCTGATTTATACGGAATAAGCCCTGAGTCAGATTAAATAAGACAAACTTTATTTGGGTGGGATTGTCCAGTGAACTTTCATACAGATCAAATAATGACAGGTGAGAATAGGGCTTCAGAGGAGCTCCAACCACATGCATGTTCTCTAGTGGCTGCTAGAATGCTTTTCAACATGTCGACAGGACTGCTGGTTTTCAAGAACTAAGAAAAGAAGGATGATAGGTTAAGTTAAAAAATCACAAAGCTGGTCTCCTCGGTGGCTCAGTTGGTTGGGTGACTGCCTTTTGCTGAGGTCATGATCCTGGAGTCCTGGGATCAAGTCCCACAGAGGGCTCCTGGCTCCATGGGGAGTCTGCTTCTCCCTCTGATCTTCTGCCCTCTCGTGTTCTCTTTCACTTTCTCTCTCTCAAATAAATAAATAAAATCTTTATAAAAAAAAAACTAAAAAGCTAATTGTCTTTATCAAAACTGAAATATTTTTCTTCAATGACTATTCACAAGATTGTTGCAGACTTTTGGTTAATTTTAAGTTCTGGAAATTTTGATTTTTATCAATTTTCTCCAGGGTTCTCATTGCTTTTATAAAGGATAAATTTTCCAAAGGTTGTTTGTTTGTTTGTTTGGGTTTGGCTTTTGAGAGAGAGAGAAAGAGAGAGAGAGGGGAAAGGGCAATAAGGGCTGAGAGAGAAGGAGAGAGAATCTTACGCAAGTTCCATGTCCAGGGCTCAAACTCATGATCTGAGCTGAAATCAAGAGTCTGATGTTTAACTGACTGAGCCACCCAGATCCACAATTTTCAAAGCGTTTTACACCATCATTCCTACTGATGTCACTCATTGTTTTTTACAGAGACACTAATGCTACTTGGTACTCTGTAGTATCTCATTTTAATATTAAGAAGCTCTTAGATAAGTTTTTCATGAAACCCTTGTAAAGAGTATATAGAAATGTGTGTTGGATAAAAGCACAATCAAGCAGATTCATACATAACTTAATATGACCAGTCAGTTGATTAATAAATTAATTTAATAGTGGAAGGAGGTCTTCTGTGGCTCAGTTTTTACTTTTATGTCATTCAGCTTCTGAACAGTTTGTATAAATTTTAATAAATAGATTAGGTTTTTAAGTCAATTTTTCAAAAATAATTTTAGATAAGGTATCTTATTTTTAAAATATTTTGATAGTCTGAAACATTGAGCAAAAATATTTAAGTACTTTTAAAATGCTGATAGGCTGAAACAGTAACATGGCCCAATAAAGCTTGTATTTGCCTTTTAAAATTAATTGCATGTTGTATATTAGAAGAAAAAAGTTAATGGTGATCTGTAGTGGAAAAGAAAGAAGAGAGAAAAAGAAAGAAGGAAGAAAAGAAAACTAATAGTTTTAGCTGACCATTGAAGTGCTATGTGTTAAACAATAGAGCAAGCTTATTACTGGCATAAACCATATATACATAAAATTGCTCTCAGAAATAATAATTTATCAAAAGCTATTTTTTAAACACATAATATGTGCTATCTACTCTGTTAGATACTGCAGACACAAAGATTTAGAGGAAAAGTATAGGCTTTGCCTTCAGTGAAATCACTAATAGAGATAAATGAAAACAAATCATAAAACAATGTAAGTGTTACATAACAAATAAGTACAAAGTGGTTGGAAAACATTCAAGCAGAAGGATTAATTTTATTCAGAGGAGAAGTTTGGTGAGTGAGTACACTTTGAGCAAGCATACAAAAATTTGGAGAGCTTTCCTGGGACTAGAAATATATTGGCTTATATTGAGCATTTAGTATGTTTCTGAAGTAAAAAATCACAATAAAACAGGCATATTTGGCTTTGAAGATCACAATCTAGTGAGACACTTCCCACCAGAAGGAAAAGCTCCTTAACTTCCTTCAAGTGAAAATTATCCGAAGGATCTTAGTAATTAAGTTGGCAAAAGTACCTCTGCAGATGACTTCCCTCAGTTTCACAGCAGTGAAAAGTAAAACTTCAATTCATGCTCTAACAATTTCTGTAGAAATATATTTGGGTGAATTTGAGAAGAACAAAAAAGATTAAAGTCATATGCAACTACTCATAAAACTCTAATACAAAGTCAATACAATCATCGGACTTTTAATTAAAGCTTTGAAAGTAGTTCTACCTCCATAATATGCTGGATTCCTCTGAACTTCTTATTACACAAGCATTTTTTCATTGAATTGCTACAGCAACTGTAAGCACCAAACAAGATTTATAATATCACAGATTGGATGACAGATAATGGTAAAAGCTAAAGATAATAAATAATTATTGGTACCATCTGGACTCTTTGAAAAACGTCCTTTTAAAGAGTGCATTCTGGAATCCTACAAAAATAGAATTTGTGCAAAGAACATAAAAATGTTAAATTTAAATTAGATGAGAGAAAGAATACTAAGAATTCAGAGGGAAGTATACAGATCAATTTAGAAGCAATTGACACAAAATTATTTGCAAAACAGGATAGTTTTTCAGATAAGCATTTACACAAGTAAATTAAGT
Source organism: Mustela nigripes (assembly GCF_022355385.1). Classification (NCBI taxonomy): domain Eukaryota; kingdom Metazoa; phylum Chordata; class Mammalia; order Carnivora; family Mustelidae; genus Mustela; species Mustela nigripes. The sequence continues at coordinate 70,098,324 of NC_081557.1, read as the reverse complement.
GTTCTATTAATCTCTTCATATCAAAGATAACAAATGTCACCTAATCTATGTCATCATGTCATTCTGATAGTTTTTCTACCTTACAACTGAGAAGTTTGGTTACTATTGACGTTGGTACACATATATTCAATGTGAAAAAAATAGTAATTGTATATGCATTTGGTTTATTCTGTTCAGGTCTTTCTGCATCGAGAGAGTTAATCATATAAAAATGTTAGTAGATGGCTTTGTAATGATATTAGGCATGTGTTTTCTTGGTGTCTGGCTCTTTCCTGAGGAGAGAGGAAAAACAGTCCAGAATACCTACACACACCTGTATCAGGGTTTCTCACAGAAACAACTTACGGAAAGAAATGCCAAGAAAAAGAGTTTTAAGGGAGGCAGTTGCAGCAAGTCACACGTTAATATTTGCCAAGTGCCTATTGTGGGATGCCCCTATTGGATGGGGCACCAGCAGTGTGGATGGTGAAAGAATTTACCTAAGGCAGAACAAAGGAGATAGAAGTTTACTGAATACACTGCAAGGAAGCAGCAGGCAAGACAACAAAGGAGAGACAATGAGGTGGTGGTGAGGGGCCACAGGTATAGTACAAAGTGAAGGAGTATGAAATTTTCCCTTTTTAGGTGATCTTAGGAATTGTGGTTATAATTGGTTATAATTGATTAGTTATAATTGGTTATAATTGGTCAGTTAAAGCCAATGGGTATTTTGAGGAGGGTCACTTAATGAGCCTGTTTGTATCAGCTCAGTGGTCTCTGTGGGTCCTTTTTGCTTGGCTCCAGTTTCAATTGCTCAAACCTTTTGCCTAAAAGCAGCCTCTCACCTTTACAATAACATACACACATTTTACACATAATACTTTGCATGCACCATATTTTCTGTAATTCACAATGAATGTTCAAAGATGATTATTGTCATTTCCAAATAAGAAAACTGAGTTAAATACTTACCCAAACTCAGATCTCTCTGTATTGTTTCCATAATATGACACAACTAATGAAAATCTAGAGCAGTAGCTGAATTGTTGAAAAGAGAGGATCTAGAGCAGATTGGAAGCTAGAGAGATGTGAATAATATCAACATGGAACAATCAGAACATGTTGTACTGGGTAAGAAGGTAAGATTCAGGAAAACTCATTTTAGAGACACTTAGCATTCTCCCAAAGCAAGACTTAAATGTAGGAGGACTATCAAATTTGTTATCTAATAAATCCCTCTTTACTTCTCAGATTTGCTGCTGCAATTTAGTAAAAACCTTCACTGCAGTAGCTTCAATAGAAGATGTCAACTCCTGAAGAAGTAAAACTACTTTTGCCTTTTTAAATGATAAAACTACAGCTACTTTGCTAGCCATTGATCACTGTTGCTACTATTTGTTTACAGCCAATAAGTTATTTGCCCATCACTAGCACACCAAAACATTTTTCATTCATTCACAGTTCACTTCAAACCATTGAGCAAGAATTGTTTGTCACCAGTGAGAAAATAATGTTGAAGAAATTAGCAGAACTGCCTGTGAGTTTGAGGACAGGGATAGATATGTTTCACAAGGACTGTAGATATGTCTTACTCTGAGATATGTCAGATTTTAATTTTTCGTAACTTGCTTATTTATATGCAGAGAAATCTCAGGTATGTGCATGCACACATAAGTTTCCAGCTCAAATAACCAGAAGTATAACAAACATTATCTCTACCTAATCTACCTAATATGTCTATCTCTGCTGTCATCTGTCTACTGAATGTTTTATAAGGACAAACTCAATGTGCTAAAAATTGAGTTTATTCTTTCCTTTCTTTCTCTCCTCCCGCTGCAAACACCTTGCCCTCTTAGCGACTGACACTAGTAAGGGCACAAAGCTAGAATCTATCCTTCATATATTCCTCCCTCTCCCTGAACTCTGCAACTCTAACCCCCAGTTCCATTTATGTTCATCTCTTATTCTAATCCCAAGGGATCTCTTCAGTCTGTCTATTTCTGACTCCATTACTACGCTAGCCTGGCCATCATTATATTTTGGTGGACTTTTGAACAACTTCCTGACAGTTTTTCCCACTTGAACTGATCTTTTAAAATGCTAGTATAATTATGTGTTTGCTTATGCATTGTATTTACCAGAGTCCTAAAGAAGGAATGCAGTCCTTGCTGATATGTCCCTGTCTCCACAGCACTTAGAACATGGTGAATACTCTGTTAATTTTTGGTGATGAATAAACCCAAATACATTCATTCACTTTTAAATTGCACTTGAATGATCAGTTCTAAAAGACAATATTCTTACTATATTTATTTTTCAGATTTGAAGTTATGTAAAGGGCATATTAGGCTATCATCTGCACATTATTAACTACGCATAATTGAAATATTCCTTACTAAGGGGACCCTGGGTGGCTCAGTGGGTTAAAGCCTCTGCCTTCAGCTCGGATCATGATCCCAGGGTCCTGGGATCGAGCCCTGCATCAGGCTCTCTGCTCATTGGGGAGCCTGCATCCTCCTCTCTCTCTCTCTGCCTACTTCTTTCAAATAAATAAATAAAAATCTTTATAAAAAAATATTCCTTACTCATCTCCCACATATATGTTATATTACACTTAATTTTAGTATTTTTTTATTACCAGTCTAAGTAATAATAGAATGCACTCTCCACTACCTAGCTTCCAAACTTCATGGAACTCAACTTTGGCATTGATTTTTTATAGATTAGCAAAACAGATGGTTCTGCTGGATTCATTTACCAAGATTCAAAGAAAATTACATTTTTCATTGTTCTTGAATTAGTACCAATTATTATGATAATGTTAAAACAATGGGTACTGAAGTGAGAAACACGCCTTTAAAATGTGTCTGTCCACAAACATATCTGTAAATCCCTTCAGACAGCTGTACGTGTGTGTATGTGTGTGTTCTCCTGTATATATGTCGGTAAATATCTCATATAATTTTCTTAAAACATACACTTCCCCACATAAGTGAGTTGTTCAAAACTATCTTCTGAACTTGAGATTCTACCATGTCTTAGTAATTGGTACTGCACTTACCTCATGTTACAAACAATTGTAAAACAGGACAAATTATATAAGGCAAACTGTCATTATATTTTTTTCTTTGTTGACATTTGTGCTGATGAAGAATAAAAGGTGGGTAAAACTTCTCACAACTTAACATCAATTGCAGTGTCAATACAATACAAATAGCATTGTATTCACTACTGTGCATTCACAGCATATTATTATTGTTATTATTATTTACATGTATTTTAATTCTACTTATTGTCCTTGTAAAGCAGTATGATTTTTAAGTTTTACTAAATTTGATAATGTGTATCTATTTTATTAATAGTTTTTGTATATGAATAAAGCACTTTTGTTACACTAAAATACAATGATTGTTTCCATAAAAAACATTTATCCAATAATTCAAGCTGTGTATGATCTAATTTTTTTTTCCATGGAACATCAGTTTTACCTAAAATATGACTAAAGAAAAAAGGTGATTGGCTATTCAGATTTGGATATTTTGCAAACATTTTCTAAAAACTTAATACAGCAATGCTATCTCTTTAAGAAAACTAACTATTTATGGCCAATGAGAACATTTTAGTTTTAAAATAAAAATTGTAATTTTTGAAATCTTGTATCTGCCTCGATGAACATGACAACTTCTTATGTAATGAGGTAATGACTTTTCCTATGGTAGGATGAATGTAAATTTCTGATAAGGTATAAGAAAATGTGTCAATACTTAGAATATCTTCATAACTCATGAATCAATATTTTCCAAATTATCAATATGTGATGTTACAAAATCCTGTATGGGGAAAAATTTATTCCACCTATAAGACAGACAAATGGATTTTAATATATCCAAAACCAAAAGGTTGTAGGTATAGTTTTAGATTCCACATTATAACTAACTTCCAAGAAACTACTACTTGTCAATTTTGTGTTAGTATCGAAGGAAAATATTTATAATTATCTGGGGAAAAAGCTATTACAATTCTCAACACTTTTACTTTTCAATTACCCAACATATAGGACATTATTAGTTTCAGATGTAGAGTTCAGTAGTTCACTGGGGACATACAGCACTCATTATCATCAAGTGCTGATTATATCATGTGCCCTCCTTAATGTCCATCACCCAGTTACCCCAGCCCATCCACCCAGCCCATAAACCCTGTTTATTTCTTATAGTTAAGAGTCTCTCATGGTATAACTCCCTCTCTGATTTCTTCCCATTCAGATTTCCCTCCCTTCTCCTATGATCATCTGTGCTCTTTCTTATATTCCACATATAAGTGAAACCATATGATAATTTGTATTTCATTGATTGACTTATTTTGCTCAGTATAATACCCTCCAGTTCCATCCATGCCTTTGTAAATGGTAAAATTTAATCCTTTTTGATGGCTGAGTGATAGTCTATTGTATATATGCATATATACATCTTTATCTATTCATCTGTCAATGGATACCTTGGCTTTTTCCATAGTTTGGCTATTGTGGACATTCCTGCTATAAACATTGGGGTACACGTGCCCCTTTAGATGGCAATATTTCTACCTTTGGGATAAATATCAGTAGTGCAATTGCTGGGGTTTAGGGAAGCTCTATTTTTAACTTCTTGAGGAATCTCCATACTGTTTTCCAGAGTGGCTGTGTAAGCTTGCATTCTCACAACAGACTAGGAATATAAGGGAAAGAGGATGAAGAAAAGAACTCGAGAAGCAGAGAGATGGGGGCAGGAGAAGCACTGAGGAGGATGTCCAACAGTGCTAAGTTTATTCAAAGCACTAAGGCCATATATATAGTGATAAGAGAAACAATACACCTGTGTCCAGTTAAACAACCATGAGTTCCCATAATAAGTTTCACATTTAAATATAAGCAGACCTCGTGACACCAAATGGCCGATGCTGTATTGATACAGCAAACCTGAAAGTAATTTATGGGCTGTACTAGGGCAGCAAGGACGAGCAACGAACTTTTGACCTCAACCAAATTGTTCTCATTTGTTTAGCAAGTGTATGGGAAGTCAAGTGTATGGGAAGTGTAGGTGAGTGCACAACACATAGCACAGACGCTTTCTCAGTGCTACTCAACTTTTCCCATCCTAAACCTTTTGTTAGGTTATTCGGACTTCAAAGGAGGCACAAGTCAGGGCCTGGTTTGTTCCTCGTCCCTTATTGCAGCCTCCCACAAGGGTTCCTCCACATCCTCACCAACATTTGTTGCTTCTGACTTGTCAATTTTAGTCATTCTGATAGAGGTGTAAAGGTATCTCATCATTGTTTTGATTTTTATTTCCCTGATCCCAAGAGATATTGAACATTTTTTTCATGTGTCTATTGGCCAGTTGGATGTCTTCTTTGAAGAAATGTCTGTTCATACCTTCTGCCCTTTTCTTGACTGGATTATTTGTTATTTGAGTGTTGTATTTGAAAAGTTTTTTATAGATCTTGGGTAGCAGTCCTTTATCTGATATGTCATCTGCAAATACCTTGTCCTATTCCATGGGTCATCTTTTAGTTTTTTTGACTATGTCATTTGCTGTGCAGAAGGTTTTTATCTTGATGAAGTTCCAGTAGTTCATTTCTCCCTTTGTTTCCCCTGCCTTTGGAGACATGTCTAGCAAAAAGTTGTTGCAGCTGAGTTCGAAGAGATTGCTGCCCGTGTTCTTCAGTAGGATTTTAATGGATTCCTCTCTCACATTAGGTCTCTCATCCATTTTGAGTTTATCTTTGTGTATGGCGTAGAATATGGTTCAGGTTCATTCTTCTACATGTGACTGTTCCATTTTACCAACACTATTAGTTGAAGTTCCCCCCCCGCCCCGGATATCTTTCATGCTTTGTTAAAGATTAGTTGACTGTAAAGTTGAGGGCCCATTTCCGACTTCTCTATTCTCTTCCATTGATCTATAGATCTGTTTTTGTGCCAGTACCAGACTGTCTTGATTATTACAGTTTTATAATATAGCTTAAAGTCTGAAATTATGATGCCACCAGTATTGGTTTTCTTTTTCAACATTCCTCTGGCTATTCAAGGTCTTTTCTGGTTCTATATGAATTGTAGGATTATTTGTTCCAGCTCTGAAAAATGTTGCTGCTCTTTCTCAACACTTTTAAAATTACATTATCTGTGTGATACTTCACATACAATAACCAAAGCAAAAATGAATGCAAAATTAGATATGATAATCTAGCTATCTTCTGTTAAGTCAAATACTAAAGAATTTCCAAAAAAGGAAAGTAAAGCAATTGTATTCTTTTCACTAAATCCTTGTTTTAGAAAATATAGAGAGGGGGAGCCTGGGTGGCTCAGTGGGTTAAAGCCTCTGCCTTCAGCTCAAGTCATGATCCCTGGGTTCTGGCATGGAGCCCCACATTGGGCTCTCTGCTTGCAGGCATGGAGCCTGCTTCTCTCTCTCTCTCTCTCTTTGCCTGCCTCTCTGCCTACTTGCGATCTCTCTCCTGTGTGTGTGTGTGTGAAATAAATAAATAAAAGCTTAAAGAAAAAAGAGAGAGAGAGAATACAGTGGGATTGAGCACCACATTGGGCTCTCTGCTCAGCAAGGAGTCTGCTTGGCCCTCTCCCTCTCCTTCTGCCCCTCCCTCCACTTGTGTTCTCTATCTTTCAAATAAATAAATAAAATCCTTTAAAAGAGAGAGAGAAAGTGAGAGAAATGGCAACAATGGAAACAGATGAAAAGATGATTTGTATGTTGGAATCAGAAGACAAGAACTGTGAAGGAGCCATCTAAACATATTCAAGGATTCAGAAAACTGATTCAAGGTTTAAGAAAAGTGAACACAAAGGAAATATCAGCAGCCTAATGAACACTGTAAAAAGAGCCAAATAATAGTCTATAGTGGAAAAAGACAACATAATAAATTTAAAAATAGACTTAAGAATAGATTGGGTGAATGAATCTGAAATAACTAGATGAGTAAAAACTATCCACCCAGAGGAACAGAAAAGAGAGAGAAAAGGGAGAAAAGAATAGAAACATAAAATGAACAGAGCTTCATTTTACACTATATCTCAGAGAAGTGTAAACAATAGAAAGTTGTTTAATTACTTGCAGTTGGGGACACCTGGTTAGCTCAGCCCAAAGAGCATGTGGTTCTTAAACTCAGGGTTGTGAGTTTAAGCCCAATGTCGGATGTAAAGATTACCTAAATAAAAACTTAAAAAAAAAATCATAGGCAGTTGGAGTTTCAAAAGAAAAGAAAAGATAGAATGGAACAGAAAAGAAAAATGTTGACAATATATGGCCAACATTTTCCAAATTTGGTAAAAATACAAGTATCTATACCACCTTTAGGCAGAAAGTCATATCTATGCAGGTAATACTCAAATCACTGAAAACCAAAGGTGAACAGAACAAGCATAAGGAGTGGGGGAAATACAGACTACAATCAGGAGAGCAATGAAAAAATAACATGTAATTTCTTAATGAGGGGATATGAAAAAGGTAGCTAAAATAAATCAAAAGGCATCTTTATAGCACCTGAAGAAGATATCTGAGAGAGGATCCAAAAAGCACGAATGAGTTATAAACTGGACTTCATCCAAATTATAAGTGCTGTTCACTGAATACCCCATTAAGAAGATGAAAATGTAAGCCTTACACATGGAGAAAACATTTCAACTCATATATCTGACAGAATATGAAAAAAAACTTCTATAAATCAATAGTAAAAACACATTCAATTTTTTAAATGGGCAAAAAATTTGACCAGACACCTAACAAAAGATGATGTCCAAATTGTTTATAAGAATATTAAAAGATTCCTAAAATTAGGTAGATGCAAATTAGACCATGTGATGTTACATCACACTCTCTATCATTGCTAAAAGCAAAAAGGTTCATCACAAAATTGTAAAGATGTGGAGCAAGTGGAGTCTCATTTATCATTAATGAGCATATAAAGTGAATTGGTGTAATCACTTTGAAAAAGAATTTGGCAGTTTTTTATAAAGCTACATATATAGACATATCTAGTCTATAATTCAAGACATATAGCCCACATTACCAAGAATTGGAAACATCTCAAATGTTTATCAACAGAAGTATGGACAAACAAATCATTGTATATTGATACAATGGAATACTTAGCAATACAAATAAATCTCAAGTCCATTACACTGATCAAAAGAAGCCAGACACAAAAGAGTACACACTCTGTGATTTCACTTATGTAGTAGATTGAAATGAGAAACATAAGTAAAAAACTGTAACTGTGAGGAATAGTTGTTAACTAAGCTTGTGGTAATTATCTTGCAATGCATACATATATCAAATAATTACTTTGTACACATAATCTTACAAATGCTATTTGTCAATTAAATCTCAATAAAACTGGAAAAATATGTTACCTATGGGGATCTAGGAAGTCTTTTGTGGTGGAAGATATACTGTATCTAGACTGGAATGCTTGTGACACAAGTATATCCATTTGTCAAAGTCCACATAATATATACTAAAAGTTGTTCTTGCACAGAGACTTGAAGAATGTTAATTTTACCTCAATTAAAAAAAAATTATCTTCCTGCAAGAAGCATCTTCTAGTTGATCCTAAACTCTGAATAAACAATCTGCAAATATGAGTCACTAATTCAATTCTACTGGAAGCTAAATGTATGCAGTTTAAATACCTGTTTCTTCATATATGAAATTGTACAATTCGAACATATGGGTTTGTAGTACAACTTTCTCATATAAAATTTTATATTTTCACACCTACTAAGTGTTAAGTTCAATAACTTTAAGGTTAAATAACCCAGATTGAATAATAGCTTCAAGATTGTTGGTGTCGTGCCAATTGAAAGAAACCGGCCAGAAAAGAGCATACATGGGTGTAATTCTACTTCCGAGAGAGTTAGTAAGAGCCATATCTATAGAGACACAAAGTAGATCAGTGGTTGCCTAGGGATTGGGGAAAATGCGTGGATGTTGGGGAGAAATAAGTCATGACTACTAATGGGCACAGGCCCATTTGGGGGACAATGAAAATGTTCTAGAATCAAGTGTGGTGATGGTTGCACAGCTCTGGGAATATACTAGAACCATGGAATTGTCTACTTACATGGGGGAATTGTATGAAGTAAATGATATCTCAACAAAGCTGTTACAAAACTCTGTATGTGAAAAAAAGAAGATTGTTGGTGTCATTTATGCCATTTATTTTAATATATCCATAATACTCCCCCAAATAAGGTTTTTTTCTAAGAAAATCAGTAATGGGTTCAGATATCAGGTTATGCATTTTCATCTGCCTTTTACACAGCATCAAGATGATGTCATAAGAGGGGGAAGGAAGGATAAAAGAAACATACCTACCAAGAGTAAAAAACCTTAAGAGGTGACTGAAGATAAATAAAATCTAGATTGGAGGAAACAAGCACAAAAATAACACAGGTTTAGAAAACTAGATTTATAATGGGAGATAGTATTAACAGTCAACACTTTAATAATATACATTTTTCCACACTTCTTACTTTGATTGCATGAAATATTTATAAGTATTCAAAAATTGTGTTTTAATATTAGTATCAAAGAGGTTTTTCAGGTTTCTAAGAGATACTTGATCTAAGTGTATAACTCCATAATTCTGTTTGTTTGCACAAGAACAATGCATCATTGATGATATTAATTCCATGAGACTCAGTGTAATCCTAAATTATAATTTGACGTTAGTTTTATTTCAATTAGTATGCCCAGGACAGCATAAATAATTTTATTTATACATTTAATTCAAGTTCACGTAACACACTGTAGAAAAAAAGTAAAATTTGACACAGGAATGATAAATTGTTTTATATTTAGACACAGAATTGAATATGATCTTCATGTTTTGAAATTTTTTTTTGACCTCTAAGTATTTTCTGCTTTTGTAGTGAGAAAAGTATAATCTATATTCCTCCTTTTTGTAACATTCCATTAACTGTACACCTAGAATCCTATAAACACAATTTTTTAAAATTCTAGTTAGTTATCATACAATGTAATATTTGTTTCAGGTATGGAATTTAGTGATTCATTACTTAATATTACACCCAGTGCTCATCACAAGTGCCCTCCTTAATTCCCATCACCCATTTAGCCCCTCCTACACCCACCTCCCTCCAGCAATCCTCAGTTTGTTCTCTATAGTTAAATCTCTTATGGTTTGTATCCATCTCTTTTTTCCTTCCCGTATGCTCACCTATTCTGTTTCTTAAATTCTACATATGAGTGAAATTATATGGTATTTGTCTTTCTCTGACTGAACCCCTTTGCTTAGCATAATACGCTCTAACATCCATCCACATCCACATTGCAAATGGCATGAGCATAAAATTTTAATATAGAACAATTAAAGAAGGAAAAAGGATTAATTTTGTCTCCTTTTGAACTTGTAATAGAATCTTACAGTATGATTTCATTTATTTTTGCTTCTTTGCTTAACATTATATCTTAAACCATTATTTTATTAATGGGACCTTTTGGTTTATTTCATCGCTGTGTTTCTTTTTTTTTTATTGAACAAATATGCTATACCTTAATTACCCATTCTCCTATCGATGGACTTCTGGGTTAATTCTAGTGTTTTTCTTCTCATGTAAGAATGCTATGAAAATTCTGGGGTTTTTTGTAACTAAACATATGTATTTCTTTAGAGACTATACCCACTTAAACTATTTGGTCACAGTAGATGCATTTGCTTAGTTACATAAATAATGCTAAATAATTTTCCAAAGAGGTGGTACCAATTTAGATAGAGAATGAGAATTGAATTTGTGTTACAAACTTGTCAAAACTTGATATTATAAGAACTTTTTTGCTAATTGTGAATTTAATTTTCATTTCTGTGATGGCCAATGATATTGACAATTATTTTATATTTTTTAACATTTTAAATATTTCATTCTATGAATTTTGTCTATTCAAGTATCCTGACCACGTGTCCTTTCCTTATGATTTGTCATTTTCTTAAATATTCTGTACATGTGTTGTGTGTGTATATATATATAGTTGTATATACATATCTGTATATATTTATATAGATATATATGTTATATAACAATTTTCTTTACTGCAAATATCTACTACATTTGCCTCTTCAGTCTCTTATTGATGAACAGAAGTTCTTATTTATTTATTTATTTATTTTAAAATTTCTTTTCAGTGTACCAGAATTCATTGTTTATGTACCACACCCAGTGTTCCATGCAATATGTGCCCTCCGTAATACCCACCACCAGGCTCACCCAACCTCCCACCCCCACCCCCTTCAAAACCCTCAAATTGTTTTTCAGAGTCCATAGTCTCTCATGGTTCATCTCCCCCTTCCAATTTCCCCCAAATCTCTTCTCCTCTCCATCTCCGCATGTCCTCTGTGTTATTTCTTATGTTCCACAAATAAGTGAAACCATATGGTAATTGACTCTCTCTGCTTGACTTATTTCACTCAGCATAATCTTTTCCAGTCCCGTCCATGTTGCTACAAAAGTTGGGTATTCGTCCTTTCTGATGGAGGCATAATACTCATAGTGTATATGGACCACATCTCCCTTATCCATTCGTCTGTTGAAGGGCATCTTGGTTGTTTCCACAGTTTGGTGACCGTGGTCATTGTTGCTATGAACATTAGGGTACAGATGGCCTTTCTTTTCACTACATCTGTATCTTTGGGGTAAATACCCAGTAGTGCAATTGCAGGGTCATAGGAAAGCTCTATTTTTAATTTCTTAAGGAGTCTCCACACTGTTTTCCAAAGTGGCTGCATCAACTTGCATTCCCACTAACAGTGTAAGAGGGTTCCCCTTTCTCCACATCCTCTCCAACACACATTGCTTACTGTCATGTTAATTTTTGGCCATTCTAACTGGTGTAAAGTGGTATCTCAATGTGGTTTTGATTTGAATCTCCCTGTTGGCTAGTGATGATGAACATTTTTTCATGTGTCTGTTAGTCAGTTCTATGTCTTCATTGAAGAAGTATCTATGAACAGAAGTTCTTAATGTAATTCACCTTATCAAAATTTCCTTAATGGTTAGTGCTTTAATGTAGTCTTTGTGAAAAACCTTTGACTATCACAGATGACCTTTTTTTTAACTTTGTAAGACAGTAAACTTCATTTTTTTTTTTTACTTTTTGCATTTAGATCTAAAATATCCCAAGTATTGGTTTATGTATACAGTATGAAGTAGAGGTAAAGATGTACATCTTCTATATGGATATAAAGTAGATCCACCGTCTTTAATTGATAAGACTGTCTCCCACCTCTGTCCATTGGCACTTTTGCCACAAACCAATTGTTATCATATAATGATAACCAATAATAATATAATATAATAACTAATTGTTATTATAATGTGGTTCCCTTTTAAACGCTATCATTTCTTTACCTTTCCAGCAATTTTTAAAAATTTATTTTTTTTATTTTGATTGAATTTTGATAAATTAACTTAGATATATTTAACATCTTTACAAAACTGATGCTTCCAAATCATGAACATGATTTATTTAGTCTTCTTTAATTCTTATCAGTATACTGTGTTAGTTTCTGTGTAGAGGATCTGCACACCTAAAATTAGATTTTAGGCACTTAATATGCTTTAGTGCAATTGTAAATAGTAATTTAAATTATTTTGTCTTTTTTTAAATTATATTATTTTAATCACCATACAGTACATCATTAGTTATTGATGTAGTGTTCCAAGATTCATTGTTTATGCACCACACCCAGTGCTCCATGCAATTCATGCCCTCCTTAATACCACCAGGCTCATCCATCTTCACAGCACCCCTCCCCTCTAAAGCCCTCAGGTTTTTTTCTCAGAGTCTACAGTCTCTTGTGGTTTGTCTCTCCCTCTGATTCCCCCCCCCTTCCCTTTTCCCTTCCTTCTCCTAATGTCCTCCATGTTATCCCTTATGTTCTACAAGTAAGTGAAACCATATGAGAATGACTTTCTCTGCTTCTCTTATTTCACTCAGCATAATCTCCTCCAGCTCCATCCACGTTGATGCAAAAGTGGATATTCATCTTTTCTGATAGCTGAGTGATATTTTATTATATATATGGGCCACATCTTCTTTATCCATTTATCCACTGAAGGGCATCTTCACTCTTTCCACAATTTGGATATTGTGGACATACTTCTATGAACATTTGGGTGCATATGGCACTTATTTTCACAACATCTGTATCTTTGGGGTAAAACCCAGTAGTGTAATTGGTGGGTCCTAGGGTAGTTCTATTTTTAATTTTTTGAGACTCTTCACACTGTTTTCCAAAGTGGCTACACCAACTTGCCCTTTCTCCACATCCTCGCCAACATTTATTTTTTCTCACCTTGTTAATTTTTGCCATTCTAACTTGTGTAAGGAAGTGTCTCAATGTGGTTTTGATTTGAATCTCCCTGAAGGCTAATGATGGTGAACACTTTTTTCATGTGTCTGTTAGCTATTGTATGTCTTCTTTGGAGAAGTGTCTCTTCACGTCTTCTGCCTATTTTTTGATTGAGTTATTTGTTTTTTGAGTATTGAGTTTGAGAAGTTCTTTATAGATCTTAGATATCAACCCTTTTACTAATATGTCTTTTGCAAATATCTTCTCCCATTCTGTGGGTTGCTTCTTAGTTTTGTCTCCTTGCTGTGTAAAGCTTTTTATCTTGATGAAGTCCCAAAAGTTCATTTTTAGTTTTGTTTCCCTTGCCTTTGGAGGTGTGACTTTAAAGAAGTTGCTGGGGCCAATGTCAAAGGAGTTGCTGCCTGTGTTCTCCTCTATAATTTTGATGGATTCCTGTCTCACATTGAGGTCTTTCATCCATTTTGAGTTTATCTTTGTGTATGGTGTAAGAGAAGGGTCAAGTTTTATTCTTCTGTACATAGCTGTCCAATTTTCCCAGCACCACTTATTGAAGAGACTATATTTTTTCCATCGGTAATTTTTTCCTGCTTTGTTGAAGATTATTTGACCATAGACTTGAGAGTTCATATCTGGGCTCTCTCTCTTCTGTTCCATTGGTCTATGTGTCTGTTTTTTGTGCCAGTGCCATGTTCTCCTGGTGATCACAGCTTTGTAATATAGCTTGAAATCAGGAAAAATGATGCCCCAGCTTTGTTTTTCTTTTTCAGCGTGTCTTTGGTGACTGGGTTCCTTTCTGGTTCCATACAAATTTTAGGATTATTTGTTCCAGCACACTTAAAAATTCCAATGGTATTTTGATTGGGATGGCATTGAAAGTACAGACTGCTCTGGGCAGCATGGACATTTTATCATTGTTTATTCTTCTGATCCATGATCATGGAATGTTTTTCCATCTTTTTGTGTCTTCAATTTTTTCATAGTGTTTTTGTAGTTCCTAGAATATAGGTACTTTATCTCTTTGATTAGGTTTATTTGAAGGTATCTTATGGTTTTGGGTGCTACTGTAAATGTAATTGATTCTCTAATTTCCCATTCTTTGTTCATTGTTACCATATAATAAATCCATTGTTACCATATAAGAAAGCAACTGACTTCTGTGCATTGATATTGTATCCTGCCACACAACTGAATTATTGTATGAGTTCTAGCAATTTGGGGGTGGAGTTTTGGGTTTTCCACCTAAAGTATTATGTCATCTCCAAAGAGAGAGAGTTTGGCTTCTTCTTTGCCAGTTTGAATATATTTTATTTCTTTTTGTTGTCTGATTGCTGTTGCTAGGACTTCTAATACTATGTTGAACAAAAGTGGCGAGAGTGGGCATCCTTCTCATGTTCCTGATATCAATGAGAAACCTTTCAGCACCTCCCCATTGAGAATGATATTCTGCTGTGGATTTTTTATAGATGGATTTTATAAAGTCGAGGAATGTTCCCTCTATCCCTATACTCAGAAAAGTTTTAATCAGGAAAGGATGCTGTATTTTGTCAAATGTTTTTCTGCATCAATTGAGAGGCCCATGTGGTTCTTTTCTTATTAATTTGTTATATCATATTGATTGATTTTCAAATGTTGAACCACCCTTGCATCCCGGGGATAAATCACACCTGGTCATGGTGAATAATCTTTTTAATGTACTGTTGGATCCTATTAGCTAGGATTTTTTGAGAATCATGGCATCCACGTTCCACAGGGATATTGGACTGAAATTCTTCTTTTTGATTGGGTCTTTGCCTGGTTTGGTGATCAAGGTAATGATGGCCTCATAGAATGAGTCTGGACATTTTCTTTCTATTTCTATTTTTTTTTAACAGCTTCAGGAGAAGAGGTATTATATCTTCTTTGGATGTTTAGGAAAATTCCCCAGGTAATCCATCAGGTCATGGACTCTTGTTCTTTGGGGGAGGTTTTTGATCACTACTTCAATCTCATTTCTAGTTCTTGGTCTGTTCAAGTTGTCAGTTTCTTCCCATTTCAGTCTTAGTTGTCTATAGGTTTCCAGGAGTGAATCCATTTCTTCCAGGTTACTTAACTTATTGGCCTATAGCTGTTGATAATATTTTCTGAAAACTTTATTTATTTTCTTGGTGTTAGCCATGATCGCTCCCATTTCATTCATAACTTTATTAATTTGGGGTCCTTTCTCTTTTCTTTTTGATTACTCTGGCCAGTGGTTTATTGATCTTATTATTCTTTCCCAAAGAACCAACTTCTAGTTTCATTAATGTGTTCTACTGTATCTCTGGTTTCTAATTCATTGATCTCTGCTCTAATCTTATTTATTTCCCTTCTCTTGAGCTGGTTAGACTTAATTTGTTGTTGATTCTCCAGTTTTTCAAGGAGTTAAGAGAGTTTGTGTATGGGGGATTTTTCCATTTTTTTGAGTGATGTTTGGATGACTATGTATTCCCCCTTCAGACTGCCTTTACCATATCCCATAGGTTTTGGACCTATGTGTCTTTGTGATCATTGTTTTCCATGAATTGTTTAAGTTCTTCTTTGATTTCCTCATTGACTCAAAAGTTTTGGTCAGGATGGTCTTTAGCTTCCAAGTGTTTGAATTTCTTCCAAACTTTTTCTTGTGATTGAGTTCCAGTTTCAAAGCATTGTGGTCTGAGAATATGCAGGGAATAATCTCAGTCTTTTGGTATTAGCTGAGACCTGATTTGTGACCCAGCATCAGGTTTATTCTGGAGAAAGTTCAAGGTGCACTTGAGAAGAATGAGTGTTCTCTTGTTTGAAGGTGGAATATTCTCTATATATCTATGGGGTCCATCTGGCCCAATGTGTCATTTGGAGCTCTTTTTTCTTTGTTGACTTTGTGTTTAGATGATCTGTCTATTGCTCAGAATGGCATGTTAATATCTGCTACAATTGACATATTCTTATAAATATGTCTTTTTATTTTGATTAATAGTTGGCTTATGTAGTTGACGGCTGCCATGTTGGGTGCATAGATATTTATAATTGTTAGATCTTCTTGTAGGATAGACCCTTAAAGAATGATGTAGTGTCCTTCTGTATCTTTAACTATATTCTTTAGCCTAAACTCTAATTTATCTGATATGAGAATTGCTACCCTAGCTTTCTGATGCAGATTAGCATGAAAGATTATTCTCCATCCCTTCACTTTCAGTCAAGAGGTATCTTTAGGTTCAAAATTAGTCTCTTGTAGGCAGCATGTAGATGGGTCCAATTTTTTTAATCCAGTCTGCAAACTTGTGCCATTTTATGGGAGCATTTATGTCATTCACATTGAGATTACTGAAAGATAGTTGGTATTGTCATCATATTGCTTGTGAGGTCCTTGTTTCTATAGATTGTCCTGTAAATTTCTGTTCTATATCACTCTTGAGGTCTTTCTTCATTTATAGACCCCCCTCCTTAATATTTCGTGTAGGGCCGGCTTGGTGGTAACATATTCTTTTAGGCTTTGCTGGTCTTGGAAGCTCTTTATCTCTCCATCCATTCTAAATGACACCTTTGCTGGATAAAGTATTCTTGGTTGTATGTTCTTCTCATTTAGTGCCCTGAATATGTCTTGCTGGCCTTTTCTGCCTTACCTGGTTTCTGTTGACAGGCCTGATGCTATTCTGATGTTTCTCCCCTTGTATGTAAGGCATCTCTTCCCCCTAGCTGCTCTTAAGATATTATCTGTGGTTTTTTGATTCTCGAGTTTCACAATTACATGCCGGTAGGTTGCTCTACTCTCATTGATCTTGGGGACTATCCTCTTTGCCTCTAGGACATGAACACTTGCTCCATTCCCCCAAATTAAGGTAATTTTCAGCTAGGAGTTGCTCAACTATATCTCCTAGTCCTCTCTTTCTCTCCACCCCCTCAGGGATACCAATAATTCTAATATTGGAAGGTTTCACAGCATCATTTATTTATCTTATTCTCCTTTCATGGATCCTACGCTGTTTGTTCCAAACCTCCTCCTGATTCTTCTTTTCTATTAGTGTGTCTTTTAGATCACTAATTTGATATTTGGCTTCATTTACCCTAGCTTTCAGAGTATCTAGATTAGATTGGATCTCATTGATAGCATTTTTAAGTTCTGTCAGATAAACTCTCACTTCTGCCTTTAGAGAATCTAAGTTGCCACTAATGATATTCTCCAACCTAGCCATTGTTTGCATAACCCTGAATTCTATTTTCAACATTTTGCTTATGTCCATATCCATTAGTTCTGTGACAGATATCACAGTCTCTGAATTTTTCCTCTGTTGGAGGTTCTTCCAACTAGTCATTCTAGTGAGAGCTGGTTGACTGTATGTATAGCTGAAAATATCAACAATGATCCAGGTAAGGTGCACCCTGGAAAGTTTTGGAGCATTCAGAAGTCATCGCCAAAGAGAAAAGAAAAAAAAAACAGCCAAAATGAACCCCAAGAGTAAGATTTATAAAGTACAAAAAGACCAACAAAAGAAAAAGAAAAAAAAAATCCAGCCAAAATGAACCCCAGGAATAAGATGTATAAAGTACAAAAACAAAAACAAACAAACAGAAATGCCAACAGAATAAAAATAAAAACACAAAATAAAAAGGAGAAGGTGATTATAATCCCTCAATGTGGACGATAAAGGGTATTTCGGTTCTTCCTGGGTATATCTTGTTATTTTTGTTAGAGGATTCAATTTTCCAGAGACACAGGGAAATTAAAACTGGTGTATATATAGAGAGGTAGTATTGAATAGAGAAAAAAGGACTGCATTGAAGCTTCTATATATATGTATTTAAAAAAAAGAAAAAAGTACATGTATGAAAAATTTTAAGTTAAAAAGTTACTATGGAATATGTTGTATTAAACATATGTTGTATTAAACATAGTTGAAATGGTAAGTAGGTAAACAAATAAAAGAACAAGAATCATAAGCATTTAAAAAAGAGAGAAAATTTGTAGCTAAGAAAGCTGCAGACTCTGAGGCAATACCAAGTGCTTAATATATTGTTTTCTCCTGATTTTGTGGTTTTACATTTTTATGGGTATCCTGTTGCTGTTGTCCTCTGTTTTCTCATCTTGTCTTCTGTGGGAGGGTCCTACCACATTGTTTTCCAGTCAGTCCTGCTTGCGGTGGAGTTGTCCCACCCCCTATGAAGGGGCTGGGCTCTGTGTAAACCCGTTTTTCCAGCTTTTGTTCTCTGGAGGTTTTTGTTCTCTGGCAGCTTTTCATGCCTTTTTGGAGGGCCAGAGCAAAGTAAATTGTCCACCCCCAGACCTATACCTCAGAGAGAAGCTACAGTGTGCTCCTCTCTGAAACCTCCAGAACATATAGACCCCCCCTTTGTAACATTGCAGACTCTAACAAGTGATGTGCATCCCAGCCACCATCTCAGTAGTCATCTGAGACCCCCACTTGTCTCTGCATCCCTGTGCCACCAAAACCACAAGTGACACTGGTCCTGGTGAGCCCATTCCTGGTGGCTGCCTTTCTGGGGGCTGCTGATTCAAGTCCATACTGCCTGCCCTCTGTCTGGGTGGTGGTGGAGGCAGTGGAGGTGTCTGTGGTGGTTGTAGCAGCCACCACCCCCAGCGACCACCAACTCAAGCCCGTGAATGGTCCTCTCAGGCATGAGCAGAAAGAAGCTGCAGCCGTTCTGAGACCCTGAACTTAGGTCCACACCTGCAGTCTCCCAGTCCCATATAATTGTCCCTTAAGTCCCTTTGTTCTGTGTGAGTGCTGTTATCAATCCCTTCCTGTCTCACAGTCATGGGTCTCCAAGCTGTCCCTGGTCCCCAAGTGCCAGGTATTTTTTGCACTGGGGTATTACTTTCCAAAGGCTTACTTCTGGTGGCTCCCTCCCCCTTCTTTTTCTCCTCTGTACCTCACCACTGATGATCCTCTGCCCCCTAGAGATCCAGAAGTGTATAATCTTACATCTCAAGCTGATGTCCTGTGTGTTCAGAGTGCTTTAGTAGATACCTAGCTCAAATCAGGAGACCAGTTGAAACAGGGTCTCTCACTCCTCTGCTATCTCTCCCCCAACCATTTTGTCTTTTAATTGTTTGAGCTTGCATATAGAAACACAATTACTTTTGGATATTGGCCCTGTATTCAAGAAAACATTTATTTTATTTTATTTTATTTATGTGAGAGAGAGCAAGAGAGAGAGAGAGAGATCAAAGAGGACCAGACTTCCCACTGAACAGGAGCCCCATCCAGGGCTCCATCCCAGGACCATGACCCTAGGCAAAGGCAGACACTTAGCCACTTAACTTGACCCCAGGCATCCCTCAAGAAAATTTCTATATTCATTAATTATAATAGTTTATCTGTAGATTTCTAACTATATATTCAACCATGACATCTGCAAATATGTTTTTTTTCTTTTCCAATTCTTATAACTTTACATTTTCTTCCTTGCCTTATTGCTTTAGCTTTACCCAGAATACTCTCGTAAAATGCTGAATAGAAGTGTTGATAGATATTCTTGTTTCACCCCCATTCTCAGGAAAAAGCTTTCATTATTTCACCCAAACAGATATACTTTATCATATTAAGTAAAGAGAAGTATTTGGTGTCATAAGCCTAACCAAAGTAGCTTTCAATAAGAATCATACTATATCTATATTATAAAAAATTCTACAGAATATCTATTTTCTGTAACATTAGGAAAAGTTCTGGTAGCTATAAATCATCCTTCTCTATATCTTCTATTATGTTCCAATGTGTCTGCAGTATCAATTTAATTTCTGAAGCAAGTCATTCAAAGTTATTGGTTAAAAGTATCAGGAGAGACTTGCCTTGATTTGTAAGTCCATCACAATATGGACAATCACTTCTTTCCTTAAATGTGACTTAGCACTTCTCCAGAGTTGTATATTACCAAACAAGTCTAATGACACTTTGTAAAGCAGTCAAATACCACATACTAACAATAAAATCATCTGTACATGAAAAACTCCTTACTTCACTAAGGAAGTAATATGACTAATTGCATAATATGCTGTTCTACAGCCATATCCTCCTGAGAAAATGGTATAACAATAGGATCATTTCACCAACCTTTATGCCCTACCACAGATAATGTCTTATCAGTTTTTATCTTTCTCATTACTAGATGTAAATGGAAGAAACCAGGTGATCAATGTACTTTTTTTCACTTCAATAACCAGAGTAATTCATAGTAGTCTCAAAGGACAATCATAATGACTTAATACGTTCTTCTTTACAAGTTTTATTTAAAGCTATATCATGGAGAATTGGGCCTATAATAGTCAATGAAAAAAATAATTACTCTCTCTAGGACTCTGTGTCAGTTTCCCATCCATATATGGATTTTTATTAATTTTCATTGTAATTTCATGTATGCATGAAGAAACTAATACTGTATTGCAATTTTAAAGGGAGAGAAAATAAGGGCAAATATCTTACTTGAAACAACCTACGTGGTACTATAAGGAAAAGCTATTTTCTAGACCTATGTACTATTCTCCAGCTTTTTACTTCACACCCTGAGAAGTACAGGTAATCAATAAATGCTGACTAAGTATGATGATAACATTACATGTTAGAGAAAATGCATTGAACTAAAAATACATACATAAACTCTGTGTGTGTGTGTGGCTTGTGCAAGAATACTTTATTGATCCCTGCTACAAAAAGACTGGTGAGATCTTGACTAAGAGAAAACATTCATTTGATTTATTCATAAATGCCTTTCCTTTGAAAAATTGTCTATCAGAATAAGCTACCATGATTGGAAATGTTTGTAGTCAGAATAAAATTTCAGATAAAACAAAAAAAAAACTGCAATAAAAATAAACATTTTTTTGCTAATAGGTTGAATCCAAGCAATATTGATTTTCTAAAAGAAAATGGCTTATTTAGCAAATGCTTGCCAGCAGAGGCCCAATCAGTTGGTAAGTGATGAAGTTCAAAATTTAAAAAAAAAAAATGCTTTAGATCACTCAGTCTTTCTAAAAAGCCTGACTTTTTGAAAATAGAATAAATTTAGTTTACTTAAATGAATAAAGAAAAATCAACTTTTATTGTTTATAATCCTGTTTTGGATCCACCACTTCTGGTCCGCTCCCAATTTCAGGGGAAAAAGTCAATGTCATTTTCAGACACTTTTATATTTACTGTGATAATAGAAGAAAATACTACTCTTGAGTGCCTCCTATGATCCTGGCACTCTGTCTCACCATTACAACCTAGAGGAGAATAATTATCGGTATCGTTGATAACAAAGATCGTGCTAGCTGTCACATTCAACTCTTAACTCCACTGCTAAGTGGTTAAGTGCTAGTTTACTTGGTATCTGATAATGCTACTTCCACCCCCAACCCTACCACCCACCCCATGGTTTCTCTTACAGATTCATAGAAAATGAAATGTGTGTTCTCAATCACCTCCCTGCCATCACCTAAAGAAGGGCTTTATAATTTTACCAAAAGGATACTTACTATGATAATAACATCATTCCTACTAGGTGAAGCTAGGATCTGGGATGCAAACAATAGGCAACTGTATATAGACACCAAAATTTAATATTCATGAGTCACAAAATATTATTTTTTTTTAATTTGTCTTCAATCATAATAAAATGTAAAATTGATCTTATTCTCAAGACACGTAAAAACAGATAGCAAAGTAAAGTTGGCCATCAGAACCTTATTTGCCAGCCCCTACTCCAGAGAACAGAATGGAAGTAGCAAGTGATGAATCAGAGGATCTATTTAAAAGACTATTACAGAAGTTGATGTAATAGATGATGGAAGCTTAAATGAATGTTTTGCTTTAGGGATAAAGACAAGTAAATGAAAGTTAGATATATTTCAGATAAAACTGTTATAAGACCTGGTAATGTATTAACTTTAAATAGACCATATCCCATATTTTTTTTTTGTTTTATAGTTAAGATACTTCACATAAAATCTCAGGATATTGAAGAATTTATTTGAGCTTTCTGTTTGTTTTGTTTTGTTGTGAGTTACTCAGGATACTGCTGGTCTTGAAATTAAGGCCATGTTTCTTGTTACAAATAATATAAGACTCTAACCCTTTACAGCTAAGTGGAGTGGTTGGGGTTGGGGAAGATCTCATAGAGGACATGGGATTTGAATGGGGTCTTGAAGGCTGTCAGCAAAAGACTAGGAAATGCCTTACAATTAAAGAAAAGAACCTATGCGAATGTGTATGTAGAGTTATAACAATATGCCATATTGGAGAATTTTCAAACACTTCTGAAAGAGAAAAAGCTATAAAAGAACAAAATATAAAAGATAATGTTGAACTTCAGTGTAGAGTACATTTTTAGGACATGCATAGTTACTTTAAATCAAGGTTAAAGTATGGAAAAAGCACTAAATATAAGTTAGAAAAGAAAAAGTCTTCCTTCTGTAAATATCTGCTCTGGTGAGCTAAAAATTCATAAAGCTCATAGCCTGCCTGAAGGCAATAATAAAACAGAAAAAAAAAAAACTAGTAAGACCTCATTATAGATACTCTAGCAGTTAGAACCGTATTTCATGGAACAAAAATGCAGCATTAAAGCCTCACCAGGACAATTTAGAATGCTCTTTTTTAATTTCATGTAATGCTTTTCTAACTATTCCAAAAATTGAACTAGCTGATTGATTCATGACTCCAATTTTCATAATTTGTAATATCAACTTGTTCTGCATAAAAAATCCCACCACTCAAATCCTCATAAATAAATATTCTATGATTAAAATGTACTCTTTTAGGGGCACCTATGTGGCTCATTGGGTTGAGCATCTGCCTTTGGCCCAGGTCATAATCCCAGGGTCTTGAGACTGCATTGGGCTCCCTGCTCAGGCAGGAGACTGCTTTCCCTCTCCCTCCACTGGCCCCCTGCTTGTGCTCTCTGTCTCTTTCTCAAATAAATAAATGAAATCTTAAAAAAAATAATAAAATATATTATTTTCTAAAGCAAAGGGACATCTTAGATGAAGATGAAATATGGGAATAATAAATGTACAAAAGTTTAAATTCACTGGGATAGATACAGTTTCTAAAACAAAAGGAAATATTCCAATATTGAGCACTGGAACATTCTGGCATGTGAAAGTTGAGTAGTGGAGAAGGTAATCTCACTCTCCTTTTGTCTCCAGTACAGATGACGATAACATGTGCCCAGTGACTGCTGAGTTAAATTGTTTCTTCTCCACATCATACCAAGAACAAGCTGTCTAACAACTTAGACTTATACAACACAAGTTTTATTAAAAAACAAAACTAAATAAAAATCATTTCTGGGGTGCCTGGTGGTTCAGTCAGTGAAGTGTCCAATTCTTGCTTTCTGCTCAGGTCATGATCTCAGGGTCATGAATGTAAGCCCCACGTCAGGCTCCACACTCAGCATGAAAGTTTGCTTGAAATTCTTTCTCTCATCCTCCCTTGTCTTCTGACCTCCCTCAAATAAATAAATAAAATCTTCAAAAAAAAAAAGTCATTCCTGGGTGACAGGTAATAAGGAGAGCACTTGTGTTGAGCACTGGGTGTTATATTTAAGTGATGAATCACTAAATCTTACTCTTGAAATGATATCACACTATATGTAAACTAATCAGAATTTAAATAAGAACTTTAAAAAATTAAAAAATTTACTCCTCTAACATTTCTGGATAAATTTATCATTTTAACATATTATGATTTAGGAGAGAAATTTTATTTTAATGTATTACATTTTTTCTATACCATCGATGAATCTGGTGCATTGAAAGAACAGCAACTATAATTCAAAAATAATTCACTGCTATTTGTGCCAAATAAAAATCAAGCAGAGCACAAAAATCATAATAATGTGGCATAAATTGTTCTAAGGCAAATAAATATATACAGTGCAAACTTTTGCAAAAAATTCATGTTTCATATCAATCTGTTTTATACCCTTTAGTGTTATAGGTAATAAAGATCAGTTCTGGAAATCAAATAAATGTATAGTTCCATCAGCTACTCATTCAAACCTGCCATTTACAGTGGAATTAGAGACTGAGATTTCTTTCAAAATAAAACTTGTGGAAACCCTTCAGATTCACAGCTTGCATGGAGCAGCCCCCTTATGAGAACGAAGTTTGTTTTCTCTTCATCTATTAATGCACTGTAAATCACTCCTGCTCCTATTCCCCTCCCATCTCCCTCTCTTTCCCTTCATATCTCTCTCTCTTTCTCTCTCTGTCTCTGTATGCATGCATGGATGGATGGATGCACCTGTTCACATATAATTCATATATGTGAATGGTATAATCAAATATGACAATATTATTCTTCCCTTTTCTTTCCCTTTTTCAGGGGGAAAGACATATAAAATACAATGTCATTAATAATAATAATTAATAATCAATAATTCCTCAAACTTTTTTTATCGACATGTAGTTGACATACAACCTTATATCAGTGTTGATTTTACAACATAAGGATTCAATATTTATACACATGATCACCATAAGTCACAATATCATTGAATATATTCCCTATGTTGTATATCTCCATGACTTTTATTTTATAACTAGAAGTTTGTACCTTTTAATCACCTTGATTTATTTTCCCCAGCCCCCAACGCCCTCCTTCTAGCAACCATCACATTGTTTTCTGTATTTATGAGTCTGTTTCTGTTTTGTTTTGCTTGTTTATTTGCTTTACTTTTTAGATTCCATCCAATAAGTGAAATCATACATTTGTCTTTCTCTATCCGACTTATTTCAATCAGCATAATACCCTCTAGGTCCATCCATATTGTAGCAAGTGACAAGATGACTTTCTTTTTTATTGTTCTCTAATATTCCAGTGGGGGGGGGGGGGCAAAGGGGGTGTATACCACATTTTTATCTATTCATCTGTTGATGGTCACTTAGGTGTCCATATTTTGACTCTATGCTGCAATAAACACAGTGGTGCATCTATCTTTTCAAATAAGTGTTTTTATTTCCTCCCAATAAATACCTAGAAGTGGTATCTCAAAAGAGATATCATAGGTAGCTCTATTTTGAACTTTTAGAGGAATCTCCATTTTTTTTTCCCATAGAGGCTCCACCAATTTGCATTCCTACTAATAATGCATGAGGGTTTATTTTCCTCATATTCTGACCAGTATTTTTTATTTCTAGTCTTTTTGATACTAGATATCTGACAGCTGTGAGGTAATGTCTCGTGGTTTTGATTTGTATTTCTCTGATGATTACTGATGGTGAGCATCTTTTCCATGTCTGTTAACCATCTGCATGTCTTCTTTGGAAAAATGTCTATTTATATGTAATGCCCATTTTTACATTGGATTGTTGGGTTTTTTGATATTAGGTTGTGTGAGTTCTTCATATAATTTTAATATTAATCCCTTATTAGAT
This sequence comes from Mustela nigripes, assembly GCF_022355385.1. NCBI lineage: Eukaryota > Metazoa > Chordata > Mammalia > Carnivora > Mustelidae > Mustela > Mustela nigripes. The sequence continues at coordinate 70,072,589 of NC_081557.1, read as the reverse complement.
ATATCATTTGTGAATACAGTTTTGCATTCAGTAGGTTATCTTTTCATTTTGTTGGTTTCCTTCACTGTGCAAAAGAATTTTTTCTTTTTTTCCTACAGAAACAGTTTTTTGTTTTTTATTATGTTCAGTTAGCCACTGTATAGTAAATCATTAATTTTTGATGTAGTATTCAATGATTTATTAGTTACATATAACACTTAGTGCACAACACAAAACATGCCCTCCTTAATACCCATCACCCTGTTACCTCCTCCCCCCAACCCAAACCCAGCCCCTAATACCCACAGTCCATTTCCCAGGGTCCATAGTCTCTCATGGTTCATCTCCCTTTCTGATTTCTTCTCCTTCATAGTTCCCTTCCTTTCCCTATGGTCCTCTGTGCTATTGATTATGTTCCACAAATGAGTGAAACCATATGAAAATTGTCTTTCTCTGCTTAACTTACTTCACTTAGCATGACCCCTCCAGTTCCATCCATGTCAAGCAAATTGTGGTTATTCATTCTTTCTGATGGTCAAATAATATTGCATTGAATATATGGACCACATTTTTACCCATTCATCTGTTGAAGGGCATCTCAGCTCCTTCCACTTCTTGGCTATTGTAGACATTGCTGCTATGAACATTGGGGTGCATGTGGCCCTTCTTTTCACTGCATCTGTATCTGTGGGGTAAATACCCAGTATCTAATTGCCAGGTTATAGGGTAGCTCTATTTTAAGATCCTGAGGAACCTCCATACTGTTTTCCAGGGTGGCTGTACCAGCTTGCACTCCCACCAATAGTGTAAGAGGTATCCCTTTCTCTACATCCTTGCCAAGATTTGTCATTTTCTGTTTTGTTGATTTTTGCCATTCCAACTGGTATAAGGAGGTATCTCAATGTGGTTTTGATTTGTATTTCCCTGATTGTTAATGATGTTGAGCACTTATTCATGTGTCTGTTAGCCATTTGCATGTCTTCTTTGGAGAAGTGTCTCTTCATGTCTTCTGCCTATTTTTTGATTGGGTTATTTGTTTTTTGGGTGTTGAGTTTGAGAAGTTCTTTATAGATCTTGGATATCGCCCTTTATCTCATATGTCATTTGCAAATATCTTCTCCCATTCTGTGGGTTGATCAAGTTTTATTCTTCTGTACATAGCTGTCCAATTTCCCCAGCACTATTTATTGAAGAGGCTGTCTTTTTTCCATTGGATATTTTTTCCTGCTTTGTCAAAGATTAGTTGGCCATAGAGTTGAGGGTCCATTTCTGGAGTCTCTATTTTGCTCCATTTATCTATGTTTCTTTTTTTGTGCCTATACCATGCTGTCTTCATGATCACAGCTTTGTAATAGAGCTTGATGTCAAGCAATGTGATGCCCCCGCTTTGTTTCTTGTTTTGTTTTGTCTTGTTTTTTGTTTTTGTTTTTGTTTTTTTGTTTTGTTTTGTTTTGTTTTTCATCATTTCCCACACAAATTTTAGGATTATTTGTTCCTGTCTTTGAAAAATGCCAATGGTATTTTAAAAGTGATGGCACTAAAAGTGTAAATTGCTGTGGGCAGGGTAGGCATTTTAACAGCGTTTATTCTTCCAATCCATAAGCATGGAATGTTTCTCTTCTTTTTGTGTTTTCCTCAATTTTTTTCATGAGTTTTCTGTAGTTTCTAGAGTATAGATCATTTACCTCTTTGGTTAGGTTTATTCCTAGGTATCTTATGGTTTTTGCTGCTACCATGAATGGAATCAATTCCTTAATTTCTTTTTCTATGCAAAAGCATTTTAGTTTTATATAGTCCCCATAGTTTATTTTTGCTTTTGTTGCCACTGCCTTGGGAAACAGATCCAAAAAAATATTGTTAAAACTGATGTCCAAGACCATATAGCCTGATTTCTTATAGGAGTTTTATGGTTTCTAGATTTACATTTAAGTCTTTAACCCATTTTGAAATTATTTTTGTATATGGTAAACAAGTGGTTCAGTATTGGGGAGGCTGAATGGCTCAGTTAGTTGGGCATCTGCCTTCAGCTCAGGTCATGATCCCATGGCCCTGAGACCAAGCCTGGCATTGGGCTCTCATTAGGGAATCTGCTACTGCCTGCTGCTCCCCCTGCTGAGTGCTCTCTCTCTCTCTGCCAAATAATAAATAAAATCTTTTTAAAAAGTGGTTCAGTCTCATTTTTTGCATGTAGTGGTCCAGTTTTTCCAAACACTGTTTGTTGAAGAGCCTGTCTTTTCCCCACTGTATATGCTCACCTCCTTTATAAAAGATTCTTTGAATATATAAGTGTGAGTTCATTTCTGGACTCACTGTTCTATTCCATTGATCTACATGTCTGTTCTTAGACCTATATCATACTGATTTGATTGATATAGCTTTGTAATACAGATTGAAATGAGGAAGTGTGATATCTACAGCTTTGTTCTTCTTCCTCAAAATTGGCTTGGCCATTGAGAATCTTATGTGAGCCTCTTGTGAGGGTCTTTGGCTATTGTGGGTCTTGTTCCATAAAAATATTAGGACTATTTGTTCTAGTTCTGTGAAAAATGCCATTGGTATTTTGATAGGAATTACACTAAATCTGTACCTTGCTTTTGGTAGTAAGGACATTACAAAAATAAGTTTTCTGATCCGTGAATATGCAATATCTTTCCATTTATTGGACTCTTCAATTTCTTTCATCAGTGTCTTATAGTTTGCAGTATACAGGTATTTTAGCTCTTAGTTTAAATTTTTTTCAAGGTGTTTAGTTATTATTGGTGCACCTATAAATAGGATTATTTTTTTGGTTTCTCTTTCTGAGAAATATATACTCACTGGGCTTGAGAAAAGAATGGAAGACTTCAAAGAGGCTCTTAACACAGAGACAATATCCATTCATTGTTAGTGTACAGAAATTCAACAGATTTATGTATATTAAATTTGTATTCTGTAACTTTACTAAATTCATTAATTAGTTCTAACACTTTGTAGGAGGAATTTTTTAAGTTTTCTGTATAGTACCATATCTCCTTCAAATAGCAAGTTTTACTTCTTTTCCAATTTGAAACATTTTATTTATTTTTCTGTTCTAATTTCTGTGACTAGGCCCTCCAATATTATGTTGAGTAAAAGTGGCAAGAATTGATATCCTTGCTTTGTTCCTGATTTTAGAGGAAATATTTTCAGCTTTTCACCTTTGAGTATCATGTTCACTATAGGTTTGCATATGTGGTCTTCATTATATTGAGATGTCACTTCTATGCCCACTTTGTTGAAAGTTTTTATTAAAAATTAATGTAAAATTTTATCAAATCCTTTTCTGCATCTGTGAAGATAATCTTAAGGTTTTTTAATCCCTCCTTTTGTTAATGTGGTGTACTTGTTGACTAATTTGGAAATATTGGACAATCATTCCATCATTGGAATAAATCTCATTTGATCATGGTGTTTGATCATTTTAATGTATTTTGAATTCACTTTACAAATATTTAATTAAGGACTTTTATTGAAGAATATTTCCCCTAATTTTCTTTTTATGTGGTGTCTCTGTCTGGTTTTGGTATTATGGTAACGTTGGCTTTGTAAAATGGGTTTGGAAGTCCCATTTCAATTCCATCTTTTTAATAGTTTGAGAATTATGCATATTAATTCTTCTTTAAATGTTTGGTAGAATTCATCTCTGAAGCTGTCTAGTCCTGAACTTTTGTTTGTTGGCAGTTTTTTGATTACTGATTAAATTTAATTACTAGTAATTGGTATATTCAGATTTCTTACTTCTTTCTGATTCAGTGTTTGGAAGATATGCTTCTAGGAATTTATTCATTCCTTCTAAGTTTGATTTCCTTCTAAAAGCATGAAATTTTGGGAGGGACCTAAAATGGTGACATGGTAGGAGTACTGTAGGCTCATCTCATCCCTCAAACACAACTGGATAAGTATTCAATCATTCCAAGTACCCCAGAAATCAACCTGAAGAACTATAGAACAAACTCCACAACTACAGGGAGAGAAGAAGCTACATCAAAGAAGGTAGGAAGTTCAGAGATGCGGTTTGGGGGAGAAATGGATTGCAGATGCTGCCTAGGGGATGGAGCTGTGGTAGCAGAGAAAAGCTAGAGAAAGAGAGAGAGGAGCACACAGGGGAACACACAAGGAGAACATTTTCTCAAAGCCATTGACTGGGGAAACAAGGTGGGCTGATTTTTGTGAGTTTTTGCAACCAGTAGGCAAACTCTGAACACTGGCTTCTTCCTTAAACCAACTACCACAACTCTGCACTCTGGCACAACTGCCCTTGTCAGACAAACTTACCTTAGTCCCGGTACAGCAGACCCCCTTCCCCAGAAGGCCAGCAGAAACCACTGGACACATCACATATAACAGAGAGTTTTGAAGGGCTTTAGTCCTAGTGGAAATCATATCAGGTCTCATTTAACAAACAGACCAGCACGCCAAGTTAAAACTTGACACATTCTGGCGAAAGACCAGACACTTCCCATTGCAGGAAAGGAGAGTCTCTCCAGACCACTGACCTGAAGGATTAAACAACCAAAATACAACAGCAGAATGCATGCAGTGCACACAAGATTGCATTCCCTGAAACTCCAGGCACTGGGCAATATATGACCTTTTCTTTATAAGGTGGATACTCTCAGGAGCAAGAAACATAGGGAGCTTTCTAACACGGAGAAGAAGGTAGATACTTAGACAAAGTGGTAAGACAGAGGAATTCATTCCAAATGAAAGAACAACAAAAGGTCTTAGCCCTGTCTCTAAGTGAGAGAGATTTAAGTAACATGTCTTATGGAAAATTTAAAGCAACAATCATAAATATACTCACTGGGCTTGATAAAAGAATGGAAGACTTCAGAGAGGCTCTTACCACATTAAAAAAAGAATCACTCAGAAATAAAAAATGTAGTAACTGAAATTGGAAACAGCCTTGATGCAATTAGCACAAGGAAGAGGAAGAGGAATAAATAAGTGATATAGAAGACAAAGTAATAGAAAATGGTGATCAAAAGAGGGAAAGAAGAATTGTGGAGTGGGAGAATAGACTTAGGGAATTCAGTGATTCCATCAAATATAATATTTATGTCATATGAGTCCCAGAAGAAGATGAAAGGGAAAAAGGCGCAGAAATTATTTGAGGAAATAATAGCTGAAAAATCCCTAATCTGGGAACAGAAATAGATATTCAGATATAGGAGGCACAGTGAACTCCTATCAAAACCAATAAAAGCAGACCAACACAAAGACATGTTATAATTAAATTTGCAAAAATATAACAATAAAGAAAAAGATCTTCAAAGCAGCAAGACAAAAGAAGTCTCTAACTTACTAGGAAAGACCCATAGGCTATCTGCGGATCTCACAACAGAAACTTGGCAAGCCAAAAGAGAGTAGCATGAATGGTGCTGACTGGGAAAAATCTGCAGCCAAGGCTGAAGCAAGGCTACCATTCAGAATAGAAGGAGAGATAACGTGTCCCAGACAAACAAAAACTAAAGGATTTTGTGACCAGTAAATAGCCCTATAAGAAATATTAAAAGGGACTTGGATTGGAAAGGAAAGACCACAACTGACAAATCTGAGAAAGGAACAGAGAAAATCTCCACAAAAAAATGACAAGAAATAAAATGGCATTGAATATCTATCTGTTAATAACTCTAAATATAAATGAACTAAAAGTGCCAGTCAAAAGACATAGGGTGTCAGAATTGATAAAAACAAGACCCATCCATGTACTAACTACTAGAAATTCGTTGCAGACCTAAAGACACCTGCAGTTGGAAAGTAAGGCATTGGAGAAATATTTACCATGCAAATAGATGTCAAAAGAAAGCCAGAGTAGTAATACCTTTATCAGATAAAATAGACTTGAACCAAAGATGATAACAAGTGATGAAGAAGGGCACTATATGATTATAAAGGAAACAATCCAACAAAAAGATCTAATAATTGTAAATATTTATGCACCCAACATGGTAACACCAAATATAGAAAATAATTAATAACAAACATACAGGAACTCATTGATAATAATACAATAATAGGAGATTATAACATCCATTTACATCATTTAAAGATTTACAGATTATCTAAATAGAAAATCAACAAGAAACAATGGTTTTGAATGACACACAGAACCAGATGGACTTAACAGATATATTCAGAACATTCCATCCTAAAACACAATGCACATTCTTTCCACGTGTACGTAGATGTTCTCCAGAATAGATCATATACTAGGTCACAAATCAGGCCTCAAGAAATGCACAATGATTGAGATTACATCATATTTACTGACTATAATTGTATGAAACTTGAAGTCAGTCACAAGAAAAAATTTGTAAAGACCACAAATACGTAGAGATTAAACAATGTGCTACCAAACAATGAATGGGTCAACCAGGAAATTAAAGAATAAATTAAAAAATATAAGGACACAAATGAAAATGAAAACACAATGGTCCAATACCATTGAGAGGCAGCAAAATTGGTCCTAAGAGGAAATACATAACAATACTGGCCTACCTATAAACAACCTAAACTTACACCTACAGGAGCTAGATAAAGAACACCAAATGAAGCCTAACACCAACAGAAGAAGGAAACTAATAAAGATTAAAGCAAAAATAAATGATATCGAAACTGAAAAACTAATATATCAGGTCAATAAAAACAGGGGCTGTTTCCTTGAAAAAAAATTAATAAAATTGATAAATCCCTAGCCAGACTTATCAGAAAGAGTAGGCAGAACCCAAATAAATAAAATCACAAATGAAAGAAGAGAAATAACCAACACCACAGAAATACAATTATAAGTGAATATTATGTAAAACTATATGCCAACATATTGGACTACCTGGAAGAAATAGATAAATGCCAAAAAACATATAAACTACCAAAGCTGAAACAGGAAAAATATAGAAAACTTGAACAGACTGATACCCAGCAAAGATACTGAATCAGTAATCAAAAAATTTCCACCAAACAAAAAAAAGGCTTCACAGGTGAATTCTACCAAACAATTAATGAAGAGTTAATACCTCTTCTTCTCAAACTATTCCAAAAAACAGAAATGGAAGGAAGACTTAAAATTCATTCTAGGAGGCCAGCATTTCCCTAATACCAAAACTAGATAAAGACTCCACTAAGAAAAAGAACTACAGGCCAACATAGCTGAAGACCATGGATGCAAAAATGCTCATTTAGCATAACAAATCCAACACTACATTAAAAGAATCATTCACTGTGACCTAGTGGGTGGTGCTGGGCTGCAAAGGGAAATTTAATAATCACAAATCAATCAACGTGATACACCACATTTATAAAAGAAAGTATAAGAACGAGTATAAAATCCCTTCAATAGATGTAGAAAAAAACGTTAGACAAAGTACAATATCCATTCATGATGAAAGCTCTCAGCAATGTAGGTTTGAAGGGACTGTGTACCTCAATATAATAAAGGCCATATATAAAAAATCCACAGCTAATATCATACTCAATGGAGAAAAACAGAGGTTTTTCCTTCCCTGTCAGGAAGAAGACAGGGATGACCACTCTTACCACTGCTAATTAACATACTACTAGAAGTCTTAGCCATAACAATCAGTCAACCAAAATAAATAAAAGACATCCAAATTGGCAAAAAAAGAAGTCAAACTTCTACCATTTGTAGATGACATGATACTCTCTATAGAAAACCCAGACTTCACTAAAAAATTGCAAAAACTACTACATGAATTCACTAAAGTTGGAGATACAAAATCAATGTACAGAAATATGTTGCATTTCTATACACCAGTAATGAAGTAACAGAAAGAGAAATCAAGAAATCAACCCCATTTACCACTGCACCAAAAATAATAGTATACCAAGGAATAAACATAACCAAAGAAGTGAAAAATTTGTACTCTGAAAAACCATAAAACACTGATGAAAGAAATTGAAGATGACACAAAGAAATGGGAACACATTGCTTGTTCATGGATTGGAAGAACAAACATTGTTATTATGTCTATATTACCTAAAGCAATGTACACATTTAATGCAATCCCTATCAAAATACCAACAACATTTTTCACAGAACTGGGATCCACAACCCCAAAATTTCTATGGAACCACAAAAGACCCTGAAAAGCCAAAGCAAATTTGAAAAAGAAAAGTAAAACTGAAAGCATCACAATCCAGACTTTAAGTTATATTACAAAGCTGTAGTGATCAAAACAGTATGCTACTGACACAAAAATTGATACAAAGGTCAATTGAACAGAATAGAAAACCCAGAAATGAACCCACAACTACATGATCAATTAATCTTCAACAAAGCAGAAAAGAATATTCAACGGGAAATACACAGTCTGTTCAACAAATTGTGTTGGGAAAACTGGACAGCAACGGGTAAAGAATGAAACTTTCTTACACCTTAAACAAAAATAAATTCAGAGTGGCCTAAATGGGAGGAGACTAGAAACCTTAAAAATCCTACGGAAGAACACAGGCAATAATCTCTTTGACATCAGCCTTAGCAAGTTCTTACCAGGTATATCTCCTGGGTGAGGAAAACAAAAGGAAAAATCAATTATTGGGATTTCATCATAATAAAAAGCTTCTGCAGTGCAAAGGAAACAATCACCAAAACTAAAAGGCAAAACTAAAAGGCAAAAACTAGAAGGAATGGGAGAAGATATTTGCAAGTGATATATATGATAAAGGGTTAGTGTCCAAGACACACTCAACCGCACTTATCATCAGGGAAAACAAATACAATTAAATGTCACCTCACACCAACGATAATGGCTAAAATCAACAATATAAGGAACAACAGGTGTTGGTGAGGATGCAGACAAAGGGGAACCCTCTTGCATTGTTGGTGGGAATAGCAAACTGGTATGGCCCCTCTGGTAAGCAGTATGGAAGTTCACCAGAAAAGTAAAAATACAATCCAACAATTGCACTACTAGGTATGTACCCAAAGAATACAAAAATACTAATTAAAAGGGTAGATATGTCCCAACATTTATAAAAGTTATCTACAATAGCCTAAACAGCCCATGTCCATTGGCTGATGAATGGCTAAAAAAAGGTGGTACATGTATACAGTGAAATATTACTAAGCCATAAAAAAGAATGAAATCTTGCCATGTGTAATGACGATGTGGATGAAAGCAGAGAGAATTATGCGAAGTGAAATAAGTCATAGAAAGACAAATGCCATATGATTTCACTTGTATGTGGAATATAAGAAACAAAACAAAGTGAAAAAAAGAGAAAGAGGATAACAAACCAAGAAACAGAATCTTAACTATAGAGAACAAACTAGTGGTTATTAGAAGAAGGTAGGGAGATGGGTGAAATACATGATGGATATTAAGGACTGTATTTGTTGAGATGAGCATTGGGTAATATATGGAATTATTGAATCACTATATTATACACCTGAAACTAATATAACACTGTGTGTTAACTAATTAGAATTTAAATAAATACTAATTAATAATAATAATGATAATAAAATATATCTTTTTGTGTTTTTGTTTGGTTTCATCTTATTTGGAACTCTGATTTCTGGACCTCGATGTCTTGTTTCCTTCCCCAAGTTAGGGTAATTTTCACCCATTACTTCTTCAAATGGTTTTTTGGTCCACTTCTCTCTTTGCCTTCTGAGTGCCCTATACTGCAAATGTTAGTATGCTTGATGTGTTCCCAGTGGTCTCTTAAAATAGTCTCATTTTTTAAATTATTTTTTTCTGATTGGGTAATTTCCACTACCCCGTCTTCCAGGTCACTGATTGTTCTTTGGCATCATCTAACATAGTGTTGATTCTCTCTAAAGTATGTTTCATTTTAGTTTTTGTACTCTTCAATCTCATTGGTTCTTTATGCATTTTGTTGAATTTCTCACTATGTTCATCTATTTTTTCCTGAGTTTGGTGAGCATCTGTATAACCATTACTATGAACTCTGTTTAGTAGGTTGTTCATCTCCATTTTGTTCTTTTCCTAAAGTTTTGTCTTGTTGTTTTATGTGAAGCATATTCCTCTGTCTCCTTATTTTGCCTCTTCGTGTTTGTGTCTGTGTATTGTAAATTAGTTACATCTCCCAGTTTTGAAAGAGTGGCTTAATGTAGATGTTCTATGATGTGCAGTAACCCAAATGCCCCTGGTTACCCAAGCAAGATGTTCAGGGCGTGTCCCCTACATGCATTATTCTATTGCAGCTGGGCTGCAATTGATATAGATTGCTTAGTGTGAGGGACTCTCCACCTCTGCAGCTGCCATAAGTTCCAGCCATGACTGTTGCCGGCTTACTGGTGAGTAGGGCTCTCCACCGTTCACCATATGGCTGAGAGATCTGGCCACAAATTCTGTGAAATCAATGCTGTTCAGGGTTGACCTCTGGCACAGCTGTATGGGAGGCCCAGATGCAACAGCAGTGGGCAGGCTGATAGGTGGGGTAGGCCTCCAGTTTGACTGAGACTTGGCTGAAGCTGTCACAGGCACTCTAGTGTGTAAGCTGGCCTCCAGGTCCACGGCTAACAGTCCAAACACCCTTGTTTCTAAAAACTAAATTACAAAACTTCCCCTCTCTGCATCTTTTTTTTTTTTTTTTGATAGAGCTATGTTCATCCTCTTTCTTTCTGCCCTCCACATATTGCTCCAACATTTTTGAATCAGCACTGATTATTTTCCATTTGGTACTTCTTGTTGTTTTTAGTGTCAATAATATTAATAATACTTTTTGGTGATTTAAACATGTACTATGTTTTTTTCTTTTTCTGGCTAAGAAAAATTTATTTTTAATTTTATAGTCCACTGCAAAGACAACTAAATATTAAAAGGGTTTTTGGGAGGGAGGAGGGGTGGACATTGCTGGGTTGAAAAAGTTCTAATTAACCTTATTTCACAGAAATCTTAGAAAGCAAAAGGAGACAGCAAGAGATTATTATCTAGAAATTTATTCCAAAGGTCATGATTATACACACTGTTCTAAGTGTATCTTTATTTTTAGGACACGTGAGACTTTCCTATATCATGTTGTTTATATTAATTGTTAGGATTACTTAATTTTATGGACAATGTCCTTTATATGATTGAACTTTTTAAAAATAACTTATAAAGTTTTAGAGCAATTATGGCATGGCATGGTTAGAATTTTTTTTTATCCATAACACAGGAGCCTGTGATTTGCCTGTTGCCCTGCTAACATGGTGAGGCATCAAATAAATGTCAATGTGGCTCATAGCTGGTACTTCACTTCTGCCAAACCTCTCCAAATGTCTCTAGTGGTCCATGCTACCCTGAACTATGCAAGGAAAGGATTATGGAAAATACAATTACAGCTGATTTAGGTTGACATAATACACAGTAGTATTTATCCATTTTTATTATTAAATAAAAATACATACTTCTCATTCTGAGAGGATTATACACATCCTTGCCAATTTTTCACAAAAGGAATAAAAATTATTTCATGGATCTTGAATGCTGTATATTCCACAAATGGTCACTGTGAGAAGCATGAGTGTTTCTAAGTCACAGAACAGCTAAAGAAATAAGAAACCTTGGGAGAGATCACACAGATCATATATTCAATTTTACCATCTCTGTTGTATTATTAAGGAGACAAGTCCAGTGACATTAAGTGAGTTGAACACAGTTCCACAACTTTTTCAGTCGAGAGCCAGAACTAGATGCCACTTCTCATTTATACTAGTCCAGTGTTTTTATATGTGCCTCATAAGTTTTTTAGAATTCATGTATCACAAATATAAAAATAACAGTATTATTATTATTATTATTTGGTGTTGTTATTATAATTTATACTGACATTTTTCATTTCCCTTCACTGGGGGAAAAGCAAAGGTTTTTAAGGTTTAAAGTTTAAAAATTTTAAAGTTGTCTCTACACTGTCTTTCCAAATGTGACTTGATATTTTTATCTTCCTCTATAATAATTTCTTTCTCAATATTTCACCACTTTTTGTCTCATTTTTTTAACTGGCAAAACTGCTTGAATTTATCAATTGGATTGATAAATGTTTCTGTTTTGAAATTCATGCTGCAAATGAATTAGTGTCAATAAAAGCAGCATGGTTTCTTATTTATCTGCAGAGTGTCTACCTTCTGCCTTGGATTTAAGTTCAGCTTTATATTGCTGTAGGCATAAAATTATATTGGAAAGGGAAGCACACATTAATTAAATCTGATCTAAAGTCATTCCCCTGCACAGATTATTTCTGTACTGACAGTGTTTTCTCCTATATAAGCTGTGTCACCATCCTTTTCAATGCACTCTTGACTGAAGTACTAAGCATGGCAATTAGTACAGAGAAATGCAAATGCATGAGCAAATAAGATAACATCCAGAAGACAAAATAAATCCTATTTATAAGACAGAATATAACCAATATGTTCTTATAATAACATAAGGAAAATCTCACTAATGTTTTCTTTTTTGTGTTCAAATCCATTCTTATTCTTGTCTACCAATATTTAAAACTTAGTTATGTTGTTCTATGATTGCAAAGGTGAAAGGAATAGATTAGGAGTTGCACAGCTGTTTACGGGTTTGGTTTATAGCTCTGGGACATCCCATTCTGGAGACATTCCGTTCCAGTTCATTTTAACAGTAATTAGAAGTACCCCTATAACGAGGTACTTGCTGGTGGAAACAACTTCATTAGTTTGGGTGATTTTATTGGTTTCCTTTAGGGTGAGAAACTAGCACTAATAGTTGTAATTTAATAGGAAAATTACTGAAGCAAGAAAGATTCCACTGAATCTTAAATGAGGCATTAGACAGAAGTTTCCTTTCCAAATAATAAAATATAAGAGAACCAGGTTTACCTCAAAAATTCTTATATAAATGATACAAATTAGCATGAAAGAGCCATTTTGGTTAAATGTTTAAATATTGCTTAAATAAAACATTAAATATACATTCAAAAAAAAGGGTAAAATTGGCAAAAATTGGTCAGCATTCTTCTTCACAATTTAAAATGAGGTAAAGCCAACATAGTTGGCCTTTGGAAAATCTGTCTTCCTTTAGATAAAAAAGTTAATTCACTTGTCTAAGCCTGCTCTTTTTTCTTGTTTCTATTCTTTTATTTCTCTTTTTTCCACTTACACATCAGCTCCCTAAGTAATGACACTTTCTTTGTCACTAAAAGGATTAATGGGTCAATGTTATCACTTTCAGTATACACATGATTCTCTATCTGCAAAACATATTATAATCATTTAGGAATTTTTCCTCCACTTCCAATGCAGTGTGGCTCAGCATTACTTTCAGTATTTTATAGAAGTCAAAATAGGCCCAGAGAGGAACTTACACAAGATTTCAAAGCAAATTAGTAATCTGAGAAATAACCTTCTATCCTTTTCTTGAAGGCTACATCATGACACCACCATCATTTGGACACAATACTCTTTTATTATAATAGAATGCTTTCAAATTTGAAAATATGTGAATCCATAAGGCCTGGGGTCTAAAAAATAGAAGTAAATATAGGAGACTGTTTATATTTTGTCTTCAAACCATTCCTCCAGGTATAAAATGATAATCCTCTATCAAAGGTGTATGTGTGTGTGTGTGTGTGTGTGTGTATAATAGTATATTACATATCATACATATATAATACATAAGTTAAGAGAAGTCAGTGACATCATTACACATAACATTCACATCACAGGATCCTAGAAGGAGAAAGGAGAGAAATGGGGTAAAAATTTATTTGAAGAAATAACAGCTGAAACTTTTCCTAATATGTGGAAAAAAGTAGACACCCAGATCCATGAGGCACAGAAACCCTACCACCAAAAGAAATTAACACAAGGAGCTCCAACAAATACAGATAATTAAAATAGTAAAAACCAATGATAAAGAGAGAATTTTTAAAGCAGTAAGAGAAAAGAAAACAGCTACATACAAGGGAAACCCCATATGCCTATCAGCTGATTTTTCAGCAGAAACTTTGTAGGCCAGAAAAAAGTGTCCTGAGATATTCAAAGTCCTTAAAGGAAAAATGTACAACCAAGAAAACTCTATCCAGCAAAGCTATCATTGGGGAATAGAAGGAAATGCATAGAGTTTCTCAGAAAAACAAAAGGGAAAAGATTTTATTACCACTAAAGCATCTTTACAAGAAATTTTAGGGGAATTAATTGAATTGAAAGAAAAGTCCATAATTAGGAGTAAGCAAATTATGAAAGGAAAAAATTTCAAATATAAATATGAACATAATAAAAGTAGGAGATTAATTACTTATAAAACCAGTATGGATGTTAAAAAACAAAAGCAGTAAAATCAATTATCCATAAAAAATCAGTAAATATACTCACAAAATTTAAAAATGTGAAGTATGACATCATTTACATAAAACATAAAGGTGACATAAAATTTTAATGATTTTTAGAATGGGCGCAACTTAAGCAACCATCAACTTAATATAGGCTTACACATGCATAAGATGTTACTTAGAAACTAAATTAGAAACACAAATCAAAAATCTGTAATAGATGCACAAAAAAAAAGAAGAAAGAAGCATATCACCAAAAACGATTATCAAACCACAAGTAATGAAAGGAACAGAGAAGACCTACAAAAACAACTATAAAACAAGTAACAAAGTTGCAATAAGTACATATTTATCAATAATTATTTTGAATATAAAAACTAAGTGTGGAGGAGGAGACAAGATGGCAGAGAAGTAGTAGGTACTGTTTCAACCTGTCCCCTAAAGTGAGCTGATTACCAAAGAATTCTGATCACCCATGAAATCAGCCTGAAATTAGAATTATACACTTCTGGATCTCTACGGAGGCAGAAGACACCAGTGGACAGGTAAAGCAGAGTGGGAACATCAGACTGATATCAGAAGATAAACAAAAGGGGGAGGGGGCCACCAGAAGTGACCCATTAGAAAGTAATACCCCAATACGAGAGTGCCCTGTGATTGGGGGATCAGCATTAACTTAGAGTCTGGTTGATATCACTCAAAAAGAGCAAAAGTTATTAAAGGGAAATTGGTGGAATTGGGTGTTTAGGGACAGGGACTTAGGCCCACGGACCCAGGATGGCCATCGCTGGCAGGGGTACCAGAGAGCACAGCAATGAAGCCAGGTCTTAGTCCCTGAGTCACCAGCGCACTTGAGAGCCTGTGGTTTGCAGCACCTGTCAGGATGAGGGAGCCTGCTGTGGATGCCAGCCAGCAGAACCACAGCCTTTTGCACTCTGCACGTGCACTGCATGACCAGAGTCTGAGTCACGCCCCACACCCTCCCCTGAAAGAGGTCCCTGAGGGTGCTAGCCAGCACTCTCTAAGACCCAGAGAGTCTGAGCATTCTCAGACCCAGCCAGCGTGAGAATCTCAGTGTAATATCTCTGCTTGGGACGTCTTTGGTGATCTGGAGTTGCCCAGACAGCTGCGGCTAGGATTTCTCATGGTTTGGGGTACAAGCAAGAGTTCCTGTGATCCCAGAGACCATGACTGGGGTGTACTCTGCCAGTGGCAGAGGGGGAATTTATGTGCTCTGGAGCACCCAGAGGGGAACAGACTGAGGCTTCTCTCTGAGAAGGAGGTCTGGGTGCAGTTTGCTTTCCTCTAAACCTCCAAAAAACCACCAAAAGCTGCCACTAGGAGAAAAAAAAACAAACAAAGAAACAAAAAAATCTCCAGAGAGCAAAGGCCTGAAAAAAACGGTTTCCTCAGAACCCAACCCCTTAATGGGGGCAGAAAGACTCAACTCTAGCAAGACTCCCTAAAAAACCATGCGGCAGGCCCCTCCCTCAGAAAGCCAGCCCAAAAACAAAAACAAAAACAAAAAAACCCAAGAGGACAACCACCACTACTTCATAGATACAACTTTTATTTTTAATTCGTTCCGATTATTCTGGTTCTTTTCATTTTTTTAATATAACTTTTTAACCTATTTGCCATCACAATGAGATGTTCAGTACATCAAATTCCATAATAACCTTTTAATCTGAGCTTTTTGATACATATACCTGTGTTTTTCTTTTTCTTTTCTATTTTTTATTTTATATTCTTATTTTTTTAATATTCATATAGAGATAAGCTTCAAGATAATCCCCTTTCCCCAATCAATGCTACAAAGCAGTTTTAATCCCCCTTTATCTCAGGAAAGTTGAGTCCTTTAACAAAGATATCAAGATACATCCAGGAAGAATCAAAATAATCTTCCTCACCCACAGTGAGAATTTATAACCACCCTCCCATCTTTTTATTCTGTCAGTGTTTCTGTGTATTTGTTTTTGTTCTGGTAGTATATAAATCTTAGGCATAGGGTTCATTTTGACGGGGTTCTTTTTATAATTTATTTATTTTTCTCTTGTCATCTACTTTTGTCAGTCTTTTTGTTTGTCTTTTTTTGTTTATATACTTCCAAATTTTACCTTGGGGGCCCATTCAGCCTGGGCCTTCTCTTTTATTTTATCTTTCTTTCTTTTTTTTTTTTCCTGTCTCTTTCTTTTTTCTTTTTTCTTTCTTTTTGGTGGAGATTCTTGATTGTTCAGAAGCATTCCAGGGTGCATCTTGCCTGCACCACAGTTGATACATTCAGCTAAACATCCATTCAGCCATCTCTCACCAAAATTACTAGGAGGAGGAATGCCCAACAGAAGAAAAATTCAGAGACTGGGCCCTCTCCATCAGTGCTATTGGATATGGACATAGATACTATGTCGGAAAGGGAATTCAGGCTAACAATTATCCAGGCAATAGTTAGGTTGGAGAAAGCCTTTAATGACAAAATAGAATTTATTAGGGCAGAAGTGAAAGCCACCAGGGATGATGTTAACAATGCTCTCAGTGAGTTCCAATCTAATCTAAATTTTCTATAAGCTAGGGTAACTGAGGCAGAAGATAGAATTAGTGATCTAGGGGACAAACAGATAGAAAAGATCAGGAGGAAGCCCAGAACAAACAGCTCAAAAGCCATGAAAACAGAATTAGGGAAATAAATGATGCCATGAAATGTTCCAACATCAGAATTATTGGAATCCTTGAGGGGGAAGACAAAGAAAGAAAACTAGAAGATATAGTTGAACAAATACCCCATGAAAATTCTCCCAATCTAGTGAATGGAACCAGTGTTCATGTACTAGAGGCAGAAGGGTCTCCTCCCAAGATCAGAGAATCTAGAAAGACCTTGAGACACCTGATTGTGAAAATGATGAATCATAATTCTCAGACAGGAGCTCTTTAAAGCAGCTAGGAGGAAGAAATTTCTTAACTATAGAGGAAAGCCCATCCGAAAAATGTCAGACCTGCCCACAGAAACCTGGCAAGCCAGAAAGGGCTGGCAAGACATATTCAGGGCACTAAATGAGAGGCACATGCAGCCAAGAATACTTTATCCAGCAAGACTGACATTCAAAATGGATTGAGAGATAAAGAGCTTCCAAGACCGACAAGTTTTAAAAGAGTATGTGACCACCAAGCTGACACTGCAGGAAATATTAATGAGGGTTCTATAAAAGAGAACCCTATTCCTAAGAATATCATTGAACAGAAATACACGGAGACAATCTATAGAACAAAAACTTCACAGGTAACACGATGTCAATAAAACCATATCTCTCAATAATCACTCTCAATGTCAATGGCCTAAATGCACCCATAAAATGGCATAGGGTTGCAGATTGGATAAAACGAGAGGACCCATCCATATGTTGTCTACAAGAGACCCATTTTGAACCTAAGGATACATCCAGACTGAAAGTGAACGGATGGAGAAGCGTCTTTCAGGTCAGTGGGCCTCAAAAGAAGGCTGGGGTAGTGATTCTCATATCAGATAAATTAGATTTTAAACTAAAGTCTGTAGTCAGAGATACAGAAGGACACTACATCATTCTTAAAGGGACTATACTGCAAGAAGATCTAACAATTGAAAATATTTATGCCCCCCAATATGGAAGAAGTCAATTACATAAGAAAACTGTTGATGAAGATAGTCATATTGATATGAATACATTCATAGTAGGAAATCTTAACAAGCCATTATCAGTAATAGATCATCCAAGCAGAAAATCAATGAAGAAACAAGAGCATAGAATGACACATTGGGCCAGATGGACCTCATAGATATATACAGAACATGCCACCCTAAAACAACAGAATACTCTTTCTTCTCGTGTGCACATGGAACCTTCTCCAGAATAGACCACATCCTGGGTTACAAATCAGGACTCAACTAATACCAAAAGATTGAGATTATTTCCTGCATATTGTCAGATCACAATACTATGAAAATGGAACTCAACCACAAGAAAAAGTTTGGAAAGAATTCAAACACCTGGAAGCTAAAGACCACCTTGCTTAAGAATGCTTGGATCAACCAGGAAATCAAAGAACTTAAACAATTCATGGAAACCAATGAGAATGAAGACACTTTGGTCCAAAACCTATGGGATACAACAAAGGTGTTCCTAAGAGGGAAATAAATAACCATCCTCCCTCAATAAAATTGAAAAATCCAGAATACACCAGATCTCTTTACACCTTGAAGAACTGGGGAATCAACAACAAATTAAGCCAATGTCACACACAAGAAGCGAAATAATCAAGATGAGAGCAGAGATCAATGAGATAGAAACTAGAGATACAGTAAAAAACATCAATGAACCTAGAAGCTGGTTTTTTGAAAGAATCAGTAAGATTGATAAACCATTGGCCAAACTAATCCAAAAGAAAGAGACGGGACCCAAATTAATAAAATTATGAATAAAAGAAAGAGATCACAACTAACACCAAGGAAATAGAAACAATCATCAGAAATTATTATCAATAGTTATATGTCAATAAGTTAAGCAACCTAGATGAAATGGATGCATACCTGGAAAACTATAAACTTCTAAAACTGAACCAAGAAGAAATTGACAAGCTGAATAGACCAATATCTAGTAATGAGATTGAAACAATGATCAAAAACCTCCCAAAAAACAATACCCGACGGATTCCCTGGGGAATTCTGCCAAACATTCAAAGAATAAATAACACCTATTTTCCTAAAGCTGCTTCAAAAAATTGAAGCAGAAGGAAAACTTCCAGATTCTTTTTATGAAGCCAACATTACCCTGATTCCTAAACCAGGTAAAGACCCCACCAAAAAGGAGAATTTCAAACCAATATCCCTGATGAATATGGATGCTAAGATTCTCAACAAGATCCTAGCTAATAGGATCCAATAGCACATTAAAAAGATTATCCACCATGACCAAGTGGGATTCTCCCTGTGTTTCAAGGATGGTTCAACATTAGCAAATCAATCAATGTGATAGAACAAATCAATAAGAGAAGAGAGGAGAACCACATAGTGCTCTCAGTTGATGCAGGAAAAGCATTTGACAAAATCCAGCATCCATTCCTGATGAAAACACTTCAAAGTATAGGGATAGAGGGAACATTCCTCAACTTCATAAAATCTATCTATGAAAAACTCACAGCAAATATCATCCTTAATAGGAAAAAGCTCACAGCCTTCCCGTTGAGATCAGAAACATAACAAGGATGCTCACTCTCACCAATCTTGTTCAACATAGTATTAGAATTCCTAGAAATAGCAAACAAACAACAAAGAGAAATAAAAGGTATTCAAATTAGCAATGAAGAAGTCAAACTTTCTCTTCACAGATGACATGATACTTTATATGGAAAACCCAAAAGACTCCACCCCCAAACTAGTAGAACTCATACAGCAATTCAGTAATTTGGCAGGATACAAAATCAATCCACAGAAATCAGTTGCTTTCTTATACACTAACAATGAAAATACAGAAAGGGAAATTAGGGAATTGAATCCATTTACTATAGCACCAAGAACCATAAGATAACTGGGAATAAACCTAACAAAAGAGGTAAAGGATCTGTACTGGAGGAACTATAGAACACTCGTGAAAGAAATCGAAGAAGACGCAAAAAGGTGGAAGACAATTCCATGCTCATGGATTGGAAAAATAAACATTGTTAAAATATCTATACTGCCTAGAGCAATCTATACTTTCAATGTCATCCTGATCAAAATTCCACCAGAATTTTTCAAAGAGCTGGAGCAAACAATCCTAAAATTTGTATGGAACCAGAAGAGACCCAGAATTGTTAAGGAAAGGTTGAAAAAGAAAAACAAAACTGGGGCCATCACGTTGCCTGATTTCAAGCTTTACTACAAAGCTGTGATCACCAAGACAGCATGGTACTGGCACACAAACAGTCACATAGACCAGTGGAACAGAGTAGAGACCCAGATTGGACCCTTAACTCTATGCCCAAATAATCTTCAACAAAACAGGAAAAAATATACAGTGGAAAAAAGACAATCTCTTCAATAAATGGTGCTGGGAAAATTGGACAGCTATGTGTAGAAGAATGAAACTTGACCATTCTCTTACACCATACACAAAGATAAACTCAAAATGGATAAAAGACCTCAACATGAGGCAGGTATCCATCAGATCATAGAGAACATAAGCAGTAACCTCTTTGATATCAGCCACAGCAACTTCTTTCAAGATATGTCTCCAAAGGCAAAGGAAACAAAAGCAAAAATGAATTTTGGGAACTTCAAGATCAAAAGTTTCTGCACAGCAAAGGAAACAGTCAATGAAACAAAAAGGTAAACCACAGAATGGGAGAAGATATTTGCAAATGACAGTACAGACAAAAGACTGATATCCACGATCTATAAAGAACTTCTCAAACTCAACACACACAAAACAGATAATCATGTCAAAAAATGGGCAGAAGACATGAACAGACACTTCTCCAATGAAGACATACAAATGGCTAACAGACACAGGAAAAAATGTTCATCACCAGCCATCAGGAGATTCAAATCAAAACCACATTGAGATATCACCTTACACTAGTTAGAATGGCCAAAATTAACAAGACAGTAAAAAACTTGTGATGGAGAGGTTGTGGAGAAATGGGAACACTCTTACACTGTTTGTGGGAATGCAAGTTGATCCAGCCACTTTGGAAAACAGTGTGGAGATTCCTCAAGAAATTAAAAATAGAACTTCCCTATGACCTTGCAATTGCACTAATGGATATTTACCCCAAAGATACAGATGTAGTGAAAAGAAGGGCCATTTGTACCCCAGTGTTCATAGCAGCAATGACCACAGTCACCAAACTGTGGAAAGAAACAAGATGCCCTCCAATGGATGAATGGATAAGGAAGATGTGGTCCATATATACCATGGAGTATTATGCCTTCATCAGAAAGGATGAACACCCAACTTTTGTATTAACATGGACGGGACTGGGAGAGATTATGCTGAGTGAAAAAAGTCAAGCAGAGAGAGTCAATTATCATATAGTTTTACTTATTTGTGGAGCATAAGAAATAGCATGGAGGACATGGGGAGATGGAGAGGAGAAGGGAGTTGGGGGAAATTGGAGGCGAAGTTGATCCATGAGAGGCTATGGACTCTGAAAAACAATCTGAGGGTTCTGAAGGGGGTGGGAGGTTGGGTGAGCCTGGTGGTGGGTATTATGGAGGGCACGTATTGCATGGAGCACTGGGTGTGGCACATAAACAATGAATCCTGGTCCACTAAAAAGAAATTTAAAAAGTTAAAAATTAAAAAAAAAAACTAAACTAAATGCTCCAGTCAAAATACATAGAAATACAGAGGGTTATTAAAAGAACAAGATCCATCTATGTATGTCATGTACAAGTGACTCACTTCAGATCTAAAGACATATGCAGACTGAAAGGAAAGAGATGGAAAAATGTTTTTCATGAAGATGGAAGCAAAGAAAAAGCTGGGGTAGCAACACTTAAAATGGACAAAATAGACTTTAAGACAAAGACTATAATCAGAGACAAAGAAGAATACTACATAATGATAAAGGTAATTATCCATATGATCCAGTAATTCCACTACTTTGCATTTACCCAAAGAAAAGAAAAACACTAAATGGAAAAGATAAATATATCTCTATGTTTATGGCAGCACTATGTACAATAGCCCAGATAAAGAAGGAAGTCAAGGATCCATCCATAGATGAGTAGATAAAGAAGAAGAAAAAAAAAAGACAAATCTTGTCATTTCCAATAACATGGATAAACCTAGAGGACATAATGCTAAGTGAAATAAGGCAGTCAGAGAAAGATGAATACCATATGATTTCACTCATATGTGGAATTTAAGACTCAAAATGAAAGAACAAACAAAGAAAAAAGAGACTAATAAAAAACAGACTCTTAAATACAGAAAACAAACTGATGGCTGACAGGGGAGAGTTGAGTCGGGAGATATGTGAAGCAGAAAAAGGGGATTAAAGGTTACACTTATCCTGATGAGCACTGAGAAATGGATAGAATTGTTCAATCATTATATTGAATACCTAAAACTAATGTAACATTGTTATTATGCTTGAATGAAAACAAAAACAAACAAAAAATATATCATTCTCAGGGCACCTGGGTGGCTCAGTGGGTTAAAGCCTCCGCCTTCGGCTCAGGTCATGATCCCAGGGTCCTGGGATCAAGCCCCGCATTGGGCTCTCTGCTCAGCGGGGAGCCTGCTTCCTCCTCTCTCTCTCTCTCTCTCTCTCTCTGCCTGCCTCTCTGGCTATTTGTGGTGTCTGTCTCTCAAATAAATAAATTTTAAAAATCTTATAAAATATATATATATCATTCTCAGAGTTGGCCTAGAAAACAAGTGTCAACCAGAACAATGGAAAAGGTAGTCTTCAATAGAAGTGGAATAATTTCCTGTGTGTAACTCAAAAGAACAAATAAGACAGAAATAGCTAATTATTCATTAAGCAGCAGTATATTCCTAAACCTATGAAAATGATGGCACTGTGTAGACTACTAAAAAAAACAAAAAAAAACAAAAAAAAAGAAAGAAAGAAAAGAAAAGAAAAAGAAAAAAGAAAAAGATAATTCTAAGTCTGGAAACAAAGGAACAAGGAGAATTTGCTTATAGCTGAGTGTCCATCTTGAATATTAGCAAAATAGGAGATTCTTTATGAAATAACAGTAATAACAAGCTAGTTTTAATATGTAATTTAAGGTGGTCTAATATAAACACAAGAAAATACACAATTGTGTGTAACAAGTGGCTCCCAGCAAGTTCATGTAGCTATTATATAATAAAGATTACTCTTTTTTTAAAATATTTTATTTATTTATTTGACAGAGATCATGAGTAGACAGAGAGGCAGGAGGAAGCAGGCTCTCCATTGAGTAAAGAGCCTGATGTGGGGCTCGATCCCAGAAACCTGGGATCATGACCTGAATGAAGGCAGAGACTTTAACCCACCCAGGCACACCAGACACTGAGTCTGGGTGACTCAGTTCTTTAGTTTTTAATTGCTAAAGCTTTAGAACTAAGGTGATAGATGTAGTTCATTATTACAACAGAAATTCCAGAGCATGAACTTAAAATAAGTTCTATACAACTCAGACACTTTTTCATTATATGTCAAGGGTTGACTTTGTAGGTCCATGTATTTATGTGTATATGAATCAATTTAATAAGAAGAAAAACTTATTAAAACTTTTTATTCTTTCAATATTCTTCAGATTAGCTCATAAACCTAAATACCCACCCCAATTCTTTAGATTGGATGGGTCAATCAGTTATTACCACAGTTATGCTGCAGAACAAATTATTTTAACATAGTGACATAAAACAACTAAGCAGTTTTCCCGTACAGGTCTTCCGGTCAACTTGGCTTTGGCTTCTCTAAACTGGGCTTAGAAGTCTTGGCTCCAGGCTGTGGTTTGAGTCCCGGTCTTCTCCATGTGTTTGTCATCTTCCTTTGACCAGTGGCTATCGAAGTCATATTCTCTTTTGGTGAAAGTAAGAAGCTCAACAGGGAGGGCAAGACCAACCACACAAATCCTTTCAAATCTCCATGAAAGTTTCATCTCAAGCATACTTTAACCAAACCAAGTCATATGGCAAGCTGAATGGCAATAAAGCAGAGAAGTATATACTCTTTCCATAAAGTGAATATTTCCTAATCAATATTTAATATACCACAGTGAGGAAAGAATTTACCACTGAAAGTAAATGTGATAGAAGCTCAATAAGTGAGGAGAGTTGGCACTGCAGGAAAAGGATCTTTAAAATGTCAGAGAGTAAATTTCCTTAAAAGAGGCATGTCTCCCTTTAGAAAAGTCCAAGAGCATTTAGAGTCAAGATTATAGTAAACAGTGAGTGAAATAAAAATTGCATTAATTCATTTAATGAGCACCCTAGCATTTGCCAAGCACTGCAGCAGGCACTGAAAAAAGAGGAAAAGTACAGGAACTTCTCTATGAAGATGACAGAACACACAGGAGCAGTGAATTGTGATTTAAAGGATGGAGCCTAAAATGGCAAATAGCACATCACAGAGTGAGTGACAAGTGGAAGTAACAACACTAGCTATACAGGGGTTCTCACGACAGAATCAGAAGTCAAAGGTGCACATTTTTGCAATATGAGAGGCATGAGGATGTGGAAGATGGCATTTATCACTGCAAGGACTTTCCGCACAGAGATCTTGGAGCCACAGAGGAAACTGAGAAGGCTGAAGTTCCAGGAGACTGCCGTTGTATGAGACCCTATTTCAATTCCAGCTTGGGAACAATAAAAACAGCTGTGTTTATTTTAATTTACATTCAGAAAAAACATTATTTCAAATTACTTACTTGAAGGAAAAGTGTTGAAGCATATTTCAGAGCAGGCTTTTTGGATAAAATGACAACAGAATAATTTTGTTTTATCCATAGATAAACAGACAAGAGGAAACATGACATCAAGCTACTTTTTCCCTAGACATAGTGTGAGTTTGCTGTGTACAAATCCAGAGGCTCCTTAGAGCCTATGTAATAATAGCTTTGTCACTGTCATAGTTATAATTGTCATGACTACTGACATTTTTTCCTAGTAGCAGATACTGTATTAAGTGTCTGACTGTATAGAGCTCATTAAACTCCAACCATATGAAATATGTATTATTAATTCCCTTTAATGAAGGAATTAAGTTATTTGACGAGAGAGATCACAAGTAGACAGAGAGGCAGGCAGAGAGAGAGAGAGTGTGTCAGAATAACTTGTCTAAGATGAAGCAGCTAGTAAATGGAAAAGTCAAACTTTAAACTCAGATGTAGTCTGATGCCAAAGCATCAGCATTAAAATGATTTATTACACATTTTCTAGATATATAATAAAAGCATTGCTTGGATTTGGGTTATAATTAAGAGGTACTATGACTGAGGTATCAAATCAAATTTTGTTCAAATCTGTAGAACACTTCAACGAGGAGAGGTGAGAGTTAATGTGCTCTCTAAATTTAACATCTGATATTAATAGAGATTTTTTTCACACTATTAAATGGAAAATGAAGCTCATAGAATGAGAGTTATCTTTCATTGATCAAATAATGTGATGATTTACAGAGGTACCACCATAAGCTTTAGGGCACCATAAAAGCCCAGTTGATATAATATTGAACAGCTCACTTTGATAGGCTCAATAATAATAATTTCTGAGTCCCTTCATTGATAAGAGCTGCAAGAATAAATTGAAAGGGAACAAAACTTTAATATAATACAAAGAGAGTAAATAAATGCTGCTCAAATATATGTAATAAGGATTCTACAAAGCAGGATTTTGTTATCTGAATAGTAAGGCAATAGAAAAAAGGTTTTTAGAAAATGATCTTTGATCCTTGCTCAAAAGAAGGAAATGAAAGAAATCTGCCTGTCTCTTTTTGACAGATGTTCAAGTCTTGTTAAATATATGATAAATTTAATAATTTATGTCCAACATAAGAAGGTGCTGGTTTCAGTAGTAAAACCTTAGCCAATTTTACTCCAGCAGCAAACACTTAATATATTTACTCAAAATATATTATGATTAAATTACAAAAAAATAATAATAAGCACACATCCTAAATATTTAAAAGTTATAAGATGTCAGGAGTAACATATGCTGATAATTCTGTTGTTTACCATTTGTCTTCTTTCTAAAAAATAATCCTTTATAAAGTTCCTTCATTATATTTTTTAGTATAGGCACAACTGTTCCTTGAACTTCTGAGATGGTTTTTTTGCCTTTTGCATTCAAATCAGCATATTTCCTGATTTTAATCCTTACCTTTTTCTTCCCGGTGTTTCTCTCAAATCTGATAGCTGTATGTAGGAACACTCACCAATAACTTTATCTTCTTTTGCACATTTTTTCATCGAAAAATTTTCTCAGTGCCATTTTTTCTGGGAAATCTGGATCAAATGCTCTACCATCTGTAACAGCTATCAAAAAATTTTTTCTATATGTTTTTCTCTATTGTCTATGTATTTTGTTTACCTAAATAACTTAAAATCACTTTAAGGTGAAATTTTTTTTCTTATCACTATACTTTTTCCCACAAAACAGTTATCATAAACAACAAACAATAGTAAAATGGTTCTGGTATTTATGCAACCATAGTGTTTTAGGTTCACTATTTATAACCTTTTTTAAAATTATGTTATATTAGTCACATACAATGTGTCAGTAGTTTTTTTTTTTTTTTTTTAAGATTTTATTTATTTATTTGACAGAGAGAAATCACAAGTAGATGGAGAGGCAGGCTGAAAGAGAGAGAGGAAGAAGCAGGTTCCCTGCCCAGCAGAGAGCCTGATGTGGGACTCGATCCCAGGACCCTGGGATCATGACCCGAGCCGAAGGCAGCGGCTCAACCCACTGAGCCACCCAGGCGCCCCCGTGTCAGTAGTTTTTGATGTAGTATTCCATGATTCATTGTTTGCACGTAATACACAGTACTCCATGCAAACCGTGCCCTTCTTTTTTTTTTAAAGATTTTATTTATTTATTTGACAGAGAGAGATCACAAGTAGACAGAGAGGCAGGCAGAGAGAGAGAGAGAGGGAAGTAGGCTCCCCGCTGAGCAGAGAGCTGATGCTCAATCCCAGCACCCTGAGATCACCCTGACCTGAGCAGAAGGCAGCAGCCCAACACACTGAGAAACCCACGTGCCCCAAACCATGCCCTTCTTAATACCCATTACTGGCTTAACACATCCACCTGACCACCTCCTCTCTGAAACCCTCAGTTTGTTTCCCAGAGTCCATAGTCTCTCATGGCTCTCCTCCCCCTCCAATTTCCCTCCCCCTCTTCATTTTTCCCTTCCTTCTCTTAATGTCCTGCATGCTATTCTTCATGCTCCACAAATAAGTGAAACTATGATAATTGACTTTCTCTGCTAGACTTATGTCACTTAGCATAATCTCCAGTCCCACTCATGCTAATGCAAAAGTTGGGTATTCATCCTTTCTGATGGCTAATATTTCATTGTGTATATGGACCACATCTTCTTTATCCATTCATCTGTTGAAGGGCATCTTGGCTCTTTCCAGAGTTTGGCTATTGTGGACATTGCTGCTGTGAACATTGGGGTGTATATGTCCCTTCTTTTCAATACATCTGTGTCTTTGGGGTAAACACCCAGTAGTATAAATATCTGGTAGAGTACTTCTATTTTAATTTTTTTAGGAAACTCCACACTGTTTTCCAAAGTGGCTGCCCCAATGTGCCTTCCTACCAACATATACCAACAGTGTAAGAATTTCTACAACATTTGTTGTTTCTTGCCTTGTCAATTTTTGCCATTCTAACTGGTGTAAGGTAGTATCTCAATGTGGTTTTGATTTGAATTTCCCTGATGGCTAATGATGATGAACATTTCTTCATGTGTCTATTAGCCATTTGTATGTCTTCATTGGGGAAATGTCTGCTCAGGTCTTCTGCCCATTTATTTTTTTTTAACTTGCTTCTTGTTTCCCAGATGTTGAGTTTGAGAAATTGTTTATAGATCTTAATTATCAACCCATTATCTGTAGTGTCATTTGTAAATAATCTTCTCCCATTCTGTGAGTTGCCTCTTAGTTTTGTTAGCTGTTTCCTTTGCTGTGAAGAAGCTTTTTATCTTGATGAAGTCCCAAAGTTCATTTTTTGTTTTGTTTCCCTTGCCTTTGGAGACATGACTTGAAAGAAGTTGCTGGGGCCAATGTTGAAGAGGTTACTGCTTATGTTTTCCTCTAGGATTTTGATGGATTCCTGTCTCACATTGAGGTCTTTCAGCCATTTTGAGTTTATCTTTGTGTGTGGTGTAAGAGAAGGGTCAAGTTTCATTCTTTCATAGTTGTCCGATTTTCATAGCACCATTTATTGAAGAAATTGGTTTTTTTCCATTGGATATTTTCCCCCTGCTTTGTCAAAGTTTATTTGACCATAGAGTTGAGAATCCATATCTGGACTCTCTTTCTGTTCCATTGGTCTATGTATCAGTTTTTGTGCCGGTACCATGCTGTCTTGGCGATCACAACTTTGTAATATAGCTTGAAATCAGGAAGCATGATGCTCCCAGCTTTGTTTTTCTTTTTCAACATTTCCTTGGTGATTCAAGGTCTTTTCTGGTTCCATAAGAATTTTAGGATTGTTTGTTCAAGCATTTCAAAAAATGCTGTCAGTATTTTTACCAGGATGGTATTGAAAGTATAAATTACTCTGGGCAGCATAGACATGTTAACAATGTTTGTTCTTCTGATTCATGAGCATGGAATGTTTTTCCATCTTTTTGTGTCTTCTTCAATTTCTTTCATAAGTGCTGTGTAGTTCCTAGAGTATAGAAGCTTTATCTCTTTGGTTAGGTTTACTCCAATGTATCTTATGGCTTTTGGTGTTATTGTAAATGGAATTGATTCTCTAATGTCTCTTTCTACAGTTACATTTTTAGTGTATAAGAAAGCAACTGATTTCTGTGCATTGATTTTGTATCCTGCCACATTACTGAATTGCTGTATGAATTCTAGTAGTTTGGGGATGGAGTCTTTTGGATTATCTACATTAAGTATTAAGTCATCTGTGAAGAGAGAGAGAGTTTGTCTTCTTTGCCTATTTGAATATCTTTTCTTTTCTTTTTGTTGTCTTGGTGTCATTGCTACAACTTCTAGTACTATGTTGAACAATAGTGGTGAGTGTGGGCATCCTTGCCATGTTTCTGATCTTAAGGGAAAGGTTCTCAGCATTTTCCCCATTGAGAATGATATTTGCTATCAGTTTTTCATGAATGGATTTTATGAAATTGAGAAATGTTCCCTCTATCTCTATACTCTAAAGAGTTTTAATCAGGAAAGGATGCTTTATTTTTCTGCATCAATTGAGAGGCCCATGTGGTCCTTCTCTTTTATTAATTAGTTCTATCCTGTTGATTGATTTCCAAATGTTGAACCACCCTTGCATCCAAGGGATAAATCTCACCTGGTCGTGATGGATAATTCTAATGTACTACTGTATCCGGTTAGCTACGATCTTTTTGAGAATTTTGGCATCCATATTCATCAGGGATATTGGTATGGAATTCTCCCTTTATTCTCCTCTCTCTTTGCCTGGTTTTGGAATCAAGATAATAATGGCCTCATAGAATAAATCTGGAAGTTGTCCTTCCTTTCTTTCCTTTTTTTTTTTTTTTTTTTTAACAGCCTCAGGAGAATAGGTATTATTTCTTCTTTGAATTTGTAGTAGAATTCCCCAGGAAACCCATCAGGTCATGGACTCTTGTTTTGGGGGGAGGTTCTTGATCACTGCTTCAACCAGCTCCAGTTCTTTAAGGTATAGAGTTTGTGTATTCAGGATTTTTCTATTTTTTTTAAGTGAGGCTTGGATTATGTATTTTGCTTAGGACTGCCTTTGCCATATCCCATAGGTTTTGGACCAATGTGTTTTCATTCTCATTGGTTTCTATGGATTATTTAAGTTCTTCTTTGATTTCCTGGTTGACTCAACATTCTGGAGCAGAATGGTCTTTAGCTTCCAAGTGTTTGAATTTCTTCCAAATTTTTCTTGTGTTTGAGTTCCAATTTCAAAGCATTGTGTCTGAGAATATGCAGGGAATAATCTCAATCTTTTGGTATAAATTGAGACTTGATTTGTGACCCAGTATGTGGTCTATTCTGTAGAAAGTTCCATGTGCACCTGAGAAGAATGAATATTCTCTTGTTTTAGGGTGGAATGTTTTGTATATATCTATAAGGGTCCATTTGGTCCAGGGTGTCATTCAAAGCTCTTGTTTCTTTGTTGATTTTCTGTTTAATCTATCTATGGTGAGTATGGAGTGTTGAGAGCTCCTACTATTAACATATTCTTATCAACATATCTCTTTATTTTGATTAGCTGTTGGCTTATGTAGCTGGATGCTCCCAATCTAACAATTGTTAGATCTTCTTGTTTGAGATACCCTATAAGAATGATATAGTGTCCTTCTATATCTCTAACTACAGTCTTTTGCTTAAAATCTAATATGTCTCATATGAGACTTCTTACCCAGCTTTCTTTTAGGTCTGTTGGCATGCAACATGGTTCTTCATCCCTTCACCTTCAGTCTGGATATATCTTTGGGTTCAAAATGAGTGTCTTTTAGACAGTGTATGGATGGGTCCTGTCCTTTTAATCTGCTACCTTGTGCCATTTTATGGGAGCATTTAGGCTGTTCACATTGACAGTGATTATTGAAAGATAAGATTTTACTGTCATCACGTTGCCTATGAAATCCTTGTTTCTGTACATTGTCCTGTAAATTTCTGTTCTGTATCATTCTTCAGGTCTTTCTCCTTTTATAGAACCTCCCCTGAAAATTTCTTGCAGGTGTTCACATATTCTTTCAGTTTCTGCCAGTTCTGGGACCTCCTTATCTCTCCATCCATTCTGAGTGACAACCTTGCCAGATGAAGAATTCTTGACTGCATGTTATTCTCATTTAGTATCCTGAATATGTCTTTCTTCCCTTTCTGGCTTGCCAGGTCTCTGTAGACAGGTCTGATGTTCCTCCCTCTATACATAAGGAATCTCTTCCCAACTTCCCTTAAGATGGTTTCCTTGGTTCTAAGATTTGCAAGTTTTATTATTACATGCTGGTCTGTTCTCCTTGATCTAGGGAGGGGTCCTCTCTGTCTCTAGGACATGAATGCTTGCTTCATTCCACAGATTAGGGAAGTTCTTGGCTATAATTTTGTCAAATTACCTTCTAGTCCTCTCTCTCTCTATCCTCCTCAGGGATCCCAATAATTATGACATTGAAATATTTCATGGTGTCATTTATTTTCTCTAATTCTGTTTTCATGGATTTTAAACTGTTTGTTCCAGGCCTCCTCATATTCCTTCTTTTCTATCAGTTTGTCCTCTAAATCACTAATTTGTTCTGCCTCATTTACCCTAGCTATTAGAGTATCTAGTTAGATTGGATCTCATTGATAGCATTTTTAAGTTTCACCAGATCAGCTCTCATTTCTGTCCTTAGAGAATCTATTTTGCCATTAATGGCTTTCTCCATTCTAGTTATCATCTTCATAACTGTTACCCTGAAATCTATTTCTGACATCTTGCTTACATCCATACCCATTAGTTCTGTGGCAGAGGTCACAGTCTCTGAGGGTTTTTGAGGGTTCTTTCTCCTAGTCATTCTGTTGAGGGGTGGTTGAAGGAATGTAGAGAGTCCAAATTATTGACCACAACCCAAAGCAAGAAACACCTGTTTTATAGGGACCTTAGGGTTGTCAGTCTCTCGTGTTCCAGGTTGTTTTCTGGGGTAGGAGCCTGCCATGTTGCTATTCAGGCAACCCTGTTTGGGCAGAGTTCCCCTGTCCCACTGTGGGGGAAGATGGGCTCAGTGATAACCAGTTTGGGGGGACTTTTGTTCTCTGACAGCTTTCCCTGACAGCTTTCTGTGTCTCTTCCAAGAGATAGATAAGAAGTGACCACATCCATCTTATTCCTTATAGTCCATAAGTAAGTGAAACCATATGATAATTGACTCTCTCTGCCTGACTTATTTCATTCAGCATGATCTCTTCCTGTCCCATCCATGTTGATACAAAAGTTGGGTATTCATCCTTTCTGATGGAGGCATTGTTGGAGGCCACGATAAGGCTTGGGACGAGGACCAAACCAGGCCCTGACTTGTGTCTCCCTTTAAGTCCAAATACCTTAATAAAGGGTTGTGGACAGGAAAGGTTGAGTAGCACTGAGAAAGGGTCTGTGCTATGCATCGTGTGCTCACCTATGAGACTTCCCGCACGTTCCCCAAACAGAAAGGAACAATATGGTCAGGGTCATAAATTCTTAGTTGGTCCTTGTTGTTCCTGTACTTCCCATAATCCACTTCCTGGTTGATTGTAACTTCTTGTATCAATAGTAGCTAATGGCATTAGCCTTATTACCTGGCATCACAAGATTTGTTTGTAGTTAATGTAAAACTTGTTATAGGAACTTGAGGTTATCTGACTAGACACTGATGTATTACTCCTTCTATTGTGGTCTGCCTTATAAATGCTTGTAAGATGTGGAATAAAATCAGCACTATTGGACATCCTCCTCAGTGCTTCTCCTGCCCCCATCTCTCTGCTTCTCGAGTTCTTTTCTTCATCCTCTTACCCTCACGTTCCTGGTCAATTTGTCACACCGGCCATGACAAGGCATAATATTCCATTGTATATATGGACCATATCTTCTTTATCCATTCATTGGTTGAAGGGCGTCTTGGCTCTTTCCACAGTTTGGTAACTGTAGCCATGGCTGCTATGAACATTGGGGTACAGATGGCCCTTCTTTTCACTACATCTGTATTTTTGGGGTTTTGGAAGGGATGGGGTGAGGGGTTTAGTGAGCCTGGTGGTGAGTATTAAGGAGTGCATGTTTTGCATGGAGCACTGGGTGTGATGAATAAATTATAAATCTTGCAACACTGAAAAAATAAATAAGGTTTTAAAAAAAAATGAAGTGACCATATCCAGACCTCTGTCTCAGAACAGAGAGATCACAGTCTGTTCTTCAGTGAGCTCTCCAGGCCACATTGTCTATGCTACTAAAAGCTGCAACATCCTGCATTGTGTACCCCACAGCAGCACTCCTAGCCCTCGCTTTCAGGTCCAGGCACATCTATGCCCTATTTACTTCTAAAACCACCAACCACCCCCAGTTCACACACACACACACACACACACACACACACACACACCCTGCAGCTCCAGGTTTCAGTCTGGGGGCTGCCCTAAAGACCTTTCCCCACCACTACTGGTCTGCAAGTCTGTGCCAGTCCCCAGTGCAGGAGGCTTTTGTGGTCTGGTGGCACAGGATCCCAGAGGCTCCCTCCCTTGCCTTCCATTTATTTTCTGATATCTGCCTGCAGAATCACAGCTCCCCACTTCATACGTCAAGACCAAACACCTGAGATATTCTGTTTATAGAGATCCAGATGTATCTTCTTACTTCACAGGCTTATTTTGTGGTTGTTCAGAATGGTCCAATAGATATGCAGCTGAATTCAGGGAACTGGTTGAAATAGGTCCCCTATCCTCTGTCATCTGTGCCTCTCATCATTTATCATCATTTATCAATATTTATCAATATTTATCAATATTGATATTACTCATCAATAGTAATCAAAACTCACTCACTAACAAGTGAAGGAAACTGAACTCAAACACTCAATTAAAAAAAAAAAGTATTTTATTGTTTAACCAAGACACCCAGAGGTGGAACTGGCCTCGGGCAAATTTAGAACTAGAGATTAAAAAATGTCATAAGGCATATTCCTCTTGCTCTCATTCTCTTTCTCTCCCTTTCTCTGTTTTAAGCCTAGTTCCCTCTTTATGTTAGAAATATTTGCTTTGACTACAAATAGACTTCATTTATGAAGCTAATGAAGATGGCAGTTCCTCATTTTCAATAGCCAGCTTCCAACTTTAACAAAATGATACAGAGGTTTTTGTTTGTAGCTATTATCGATCTAATATCCATATACCAATACAAATACTAATGCCAAGGAAAGTCTTTTATACATTAGCTGGGTCAGTGACACATATTGGCTATTCACTATTCACTATCACCAAAGACATAGGATATTATAATTCGCCAATTCTAGGATCCATGTCTGGTAAAGAGGTTGAACATACCACCTTAACTGACATCTAACTAGAAGGAACTTGCGCACATATCTGTGTCTCAGATTTGATGGCTAAAGCCTGAGGAATGAGCCAAAGATTACTTGGCTTTCATAGCCAATAGGGCTTCTATTCATGTGTACCAGAGTAATATAACAAAAAAGAAGAGGTTATTAACTAGCTACTTCTCCAGAGAGGAAACAAGAACATGCATTGTCCAGTCTTTCCCTGAAGAAAAACACTTTCCCTGACTATCTGCATATTTTAAAGTTGCTGCCTGAGGGTAACAGTTCTAATCAGCTTCAATCAAAGTGCTGACTGTAATCATCTTTGGGACAATGATGGGTCTTGGCACACTCTCAGCTACTGGGAGCAACTAAATCAAAGGAGGCAGTTTGGACAGTTATGAAGGTTAGAGAAACAATAAGGAGCAAAAGCTGGGCTGACTGATGAGATCACTCTGTCAAGACTGGAAGAAGCAGCTCTTTTATCTATTGCACAGAAACAGCACAGAGAGTCAAGAATAATGAAGAAATGAATATGTTCAAAACAGAAGAACACAGTAAATATCCAGTATCCAAGCTTAAAGAAATAGATTTAAGTGATATACCTGAAAGAGACATCAAAATAATGAAGATAAAGATATTCATCAAGTCAAGAGAACAATGTGTGAACAAAGCAAGATTTCAACAAAAAGACAGGAAACATAAAAAGCAACATACAGAAATCACAGTGCTGAAAAATACAATAAGTAAAAAATTCCATAGAGGATTTGAACAACAAACTAGATAAAGTGAAAGAAAGGATTGGAGAACCTAAATATAGGGCAGTAGGATACATTAAGAGAAGCAAAAAGAAAAAAAAAAAAAAATGAAAGACTGAAGATAGCTTAAGGATTTATAGAACAATATTAAGTAGGTCAATATACACATTATAGAATACCTAGAAGCAGAAGAGAGATAGAGAGAAAAGAGCAGAAAGCTTATTCAGAGAAATAATGGCTGAAAACTTCCCTAACCTGGGGAAAGAAACAGATATCCCAATGCAGGAAGTCCAAAAATTCCCAAATAAGAAGAATCCAAAGAGAAACATTAAAATTAAATTGTCAAAAATTAAAGAAATATAATAATTGAATTGTCCAAAGTCAAAGACAAGGAGAGAATTTTAAAAAATATTTTATTTATTTACTTGACAGAGAGATGGAGACAGAGAACAAGTACATAGAGCGGCAGATAGAGGGAGAAGGAAAAGCAGGCTCTCCACTGAGCAGGGAGCCCCAGGCGGGGCTTGATCCCAAGGCCCTAGAATCATGACCTGACCGAAGGAGCCACTTTAACCAATTGAGCCACCCAAGTGCCCCAACAAGGAAAGAATCTTAAGAGAAGAAAAAGAACAACCTATATATGGAAGGAAATTCCCACGGACCATCAGCAGATTTTTTAGTAGAAATGTTTCAGGCTAGAAGTAATGGCATGCTAAATTCAAAGTACCTTAAAAAACAAAAAGAAAACAAACAAGCAAACAACAATAACAAAAAAAAAAAAAAACCTTTGCCAACCAAGAATACATTACTTAGAAAAATTGTCCTTCAGATTTGAGAGTTTTCCAAACAAACAAACCTGAAAGAAATCATTACCACTAGACCAGCCTAAAAAGAAATGTTAAAGGGGGATTTTCAAGATGTAACAAAGGATGCTAGTTTAACAAGAAAATAAGAAAGTATAAAATTCACTGTAAATATACAGTTAAATTTAGAATACTCTATTAGGTAATGGTGATGGGTAAATCACTTATAATTCTAGTATGAAGGGTAAAAGACAAAAGTATTAAAAATAACAATAATTAAAATAATGTGTAAAAATAAAGATCTTTTGCATGCATTCAAAGTTAAGCTGTTATTAAAATAAACTGTTATGGGACGCCTGGGTGGCTCAGTTGGTTAAGCAGCTGCCTTCGGCTCAGGTCATGATCCCAGCGTCCTGGGATCGAGTCCCACATCGGGCTCCTTGCTCAGCAGGGAGCCTGCTTCTCCCTCTGCCTCTGCCTGCCATTCTGTCTGCCTGTGCTTGCTCTCTCCCCCCCTCTCTCTCTGATAAATAAATAAAATCTTAAAAAAAAAAAAAAATAAATAAAAAAAAATAAAATAAACTGTTATAAATATATTTTATGTAAGCCTCATGATAACCACAGGGCAAAAGCCTATAATAGATACATAAGAAAATAAAGAAAAAGAGATCAAAGAATACTCATTACAGCCCCAATGAGTGACAAAGGAAAAGAAAAGGAGAGGAAGAAAGGAATATGAGAATTACTAAACAATTAGAAAAAAGATAAAGGCAATAGTAAATCAATACCTATCAATAAAAATGTAAATGGACTAAATTATGTTTTTAATAAAACATAGAGTGGCTGATGGATTAAAAGAAGGTAAATCTATATGCTGCCTATAAGAGACTCACTTAAGATTTAAGTATACACAGGGCGCCTGGGTGGCTCAGTGGGTTAAGCCTCTGCCTTCGGCTCAGGTCATGATCTCAGGGTCCTGGGATCGAATCCTGCATCAGGCTCTCTCTGCTCAGCAGGGAGCCTGCTTCCTCCTCTCTCTCTCTCTCTCTCTCTCTACCTGCCTCTCTGCCTGCTTGTGATCGCTCTCTCTGTCAAATAAATAAATTTTAAAAATCTTTAAAAAAAAAAAAGATTTAAGTATACACAGAGATTGAAAGTAAAGAGATGGAAAAAGATATGTCATGTAAATAAAAAATTAAAAAAAAAAAAAAAATCCAAGACGTGGAACTGTCTTGGGGAAAAAAAAAAAAAAAAAAAAAAAAAAAAAAGGTGTATTTGTGGGGATGGGGAGCTCTGTCCTCTGAAAGGATCTAGGTAAAAAAATAAACCCAATACCAATGAGCAAAAAAAAAAAAAAAAAAAAAAAAAAAAAAAAAGAGAGCAGAAGTAACTATACTTCAGCAAAAAGGAGTTTAAGCTACAAACTAAAACTAGAGAAAAAGAAAGTCATTATATAATGATAAAGGACTTAATTCATCAAAGTTAAAATATTTTTAAGTATTTATGCACCCAACATAGGAACACCTAAATACATAAAACAAATATTGCTAGATCTGAAAAGAGAAACATACAGAAATAGAGTAATAACAGGGAACTTCAAAGCCCCACTTCCCGCAGTGGATAGATCATCCAGACAGAAAATCAATAAGGAAACAATGACAAGCAACACAGAAAAACAGATGGATTTAACAGATATATACAGAATATTCCAACCATCAGCAGAAGAATGCACATTTTTTAAAGGCATGTGAAATATTTTGCAACATAGATTATTTGTTAGGCCATAAAACAAGTTTTAATAGATTTAAGAAGATTGAAATCCTATCAAGGTCTTATCTGACCACCATGGTGAGAAACTGGAAATCAGTTAGAAGAAGAAAATTAGAAAACTAAACTCACAAGTGCATGTAAATTAAATAACATGCTCCTGGAAAACCAATGGATGAAAAGGAAATAAAAAAAAATCTAACTTGAGAAAATTAAAATGGAAACAACACATACCAAAACCTATGGAATATAGTAAAAGCAGTGCTAAGACAGAATTATACGGATAAATATCAGCATTAAGAAAAAAAATCAAACCCAAAGAAACAAGTTACCTTTATACCTCAAGGAACTAGGAAAATAAAGACAAACTAAGCCCAAATTTAGAAGAAAAGAAGAAATAGCCAAGATCAAAGTAGAAATTAAAAAAATAGGCTAAAAAGATAGTAGAAAAGATCAATAAATCTAAAAGCTGTTTTTTTTTTAATAAAATAGACAACTCTTCAACTAGACTCATGGAGAAAAAAAGGAGAGATAACCTAAATAAATAAAATCATAAATGAATTATGACCTTGAAAAAGAAAACCAAAACTGAAGACATCACAATTGCAGACTTCAAGTCATATTACAAAGCTACAGTGATCAAGACAAAGCCATGGTATTGGCAAAAAAATTGACACATGGATCAATTCAACAGAATAGAAAACCCAGAAATGAACCCACAACTACATGGTCAATTAATCTTCAACAAAGCAGAAAAGAAATCCAATGGAAAAAACAGTCTGTTCTACAAAGGATTTGAGAAAACTGGACAGCAACATGTAAAAGAATGAAACTTTCTTACACCTTAAACAAAAATAAATTCAGAGCGGATTAAAGACCTAAATGGAAGACCTGAAACCTTAAAAACCCTACAGGAGGGGACGCCTGGGTGGCTCAGTTGGTTAAGCAGCTGCCTTTGGCTCAGGCCATGATCCCAGAGTCCTGGGTTCGAGTCCCACATCGGGCTCCTTGCTCCGCAGGGAGCCTGCTTCTCCCTTTGACTCTGCCTTCCACTCTGTCTGCCTGTGCTCGCTCTCGCTCGCTCTCTCTCTGATAAATAAATAAATAATTGATTGATTGATTAAAAAAAACAAAAACAAAAACAAAAAACAAAACCCTACAGGAGAACACAGGCAGTAATCTCTTTGACATCAGCCATAGCAAGTTCTTACCAGATATGTCTCCTGGGTGAGGAAAACAAAAGCAAAAATCAATTATTGGGATTTCATCAAAATAAAAATCCTCTGCAGAGCAAAGGAAACAATCACCAAAACTAAAAGACAACTTGGGTAATGGGAGAAGATATTTGCAAGTGACATATCTAATAAAAGGTTAGTGTCCAAAATACTAAGAACTTTAAAAATTCAACACCCCAAAAATGAATAATCCAATCTAAAATAATTGGCAGAAGATATGAATAGACATTTCTCCAAAGGCATACAGACTGCCAACAGACACTCAACCTCACTCATCATCAGGGAAAACAAATACAAATGAAATGCCACCTCACACCAGTCAGAATGGCTAAAATCAACAACACAAGAAAAACAGGTATTGGAGAGTGTGTAGAGAAAGGGAAACTATATTGCATTGTTGGTGGGAATAGCATACTGGTGCAGTCCCTCTGGAAAACGTATGGAAGCTCACCAAAAAGTTAAAAATAGGACTACCCTATGATGATGTTTATAGCAGCATGATTTACCATACCCAAATCATGGAAACAGCCCAAGTGTCCATCGGCTGATGAATAGATAGAGAAGAGGTGGTATACCAATATACAATAGAATATTACTTAGCCATAATAAAGAATGTACTCTTGCCATTTGTGATGACATTGTGGTGACAATATGGATAGAGGTAGAGAGTATTACAATAAGCAAAGCAGGTCAGTTGGACGAAGACATATACCATATAATTTTACTCATATATGGAATTTAAGAAATAAAACAAAGGGAGGGGGAGGGATGGGGCAAACCATGAAAAAGACTCTTAACTATAGAGAATAAGTTATTGGTTACCAGAGAGGAAGGGATGAGGGGATGGATGAAATAGGTGATGGAGATTAAAGAATGAACTTGTTATGATGAGCACAGGGTGATATATGGAATTGTTAAATTAATATATGAATCCCTATATTGTACATCTAAAACTAGTATTAGAGTATTTGTCAACTAACTGGAATTTAAATATTTTTTTAAAGAAAAAGAAATGAATTGAGACATTATAACTGATAGCACAGAAATACAAAGGATTATAGAAATTACTATGAACAATTATACACCCAAAATTGGACAACCTAGAATAATGTCTTAGAAACACTAGAAAGATAAGACTGGGGGGTGCCTGGGTGGCTCAGTAGGTTAAGCATCTACCTGCAGCTCATGTCAAAAATCCCACAGTCCTAGGATCAAGTTCCACCTTGAGCTCCCTGCTCATTTGGGAGTCTGCTTCTCCCTCTTCTTCTGTTATTTCCCCTGCTTGTGCTCCATCTTTCCCTCTTTCTCTCTCAAATAAATAAATACAATCTTTAAAGAAATACTAAGACTGAATCATTAAAAAAAAAAGAAAAAAATCTGAACAGATTAATTACTAGTAAGGAGAGAGAATCAATAATCAAAAACTTCCCAACAAAGAAAAGTGATCAGACAACTTTACCAGTGAATTCTACCAAACATTTAAAGTGCTAATACTGACCCTTTTCAAACTCTTCCCATAAATAGAATAGGAGGGAACACTTCCAAACTTATTTTACAAAGCCAGCATCACCCTATTACTAAAGCCAGATAAAGACACTGCAAGAAAAGTATGCGCCAATATCCTGATGAACTAGATATAAAAGCTCCTCAACAGATATTTAAAAATCAAATTCAACAACATATTAAAAAGATAATATATGATGATCCAGTGAGATTTATTCCAGGGATGCATGGGTGGCCCAACATCCACAAAATATTGTGATATACCACATTAACAAAAGCAACAATAAAAATAATATGATTGTCTTGATAAATGCAATGAAAGCATTTGACAAAATTTAATATCCATTCAGTATAAAAACTCCTAAAAACCTAGATATAGAAGGAATGTATCTCAACATAATAAAGACGTATATGACAAGCCTACAGCCGGCATTATATTCAATGGTGAAAAGCTCAAAGCTTTTCCTCTCAGATTAGGAATAAGACAAGGATGCTCACACTTAACACTTGTATATAACATAATAAATAACTATAGTTTATATAGTATATAACATCCTAGCCAGAGCAAGTAAACTAGGAAAAGAAAAAAAGGCATCCATATTAGAAAGGAAGAAGTAAAACTGTCTCTATTTGTAGACTGTAGACAGCATGATCTTATATATATAAAAAATGCTAAAGACTCCACCAAAATATTGTCAATGAAATTCTAAGATATAAAATCCATATACAAAAATCAATTATATTTCTATACATGAGCAATGAACTATCAAAAAGAGAAATTAAGAAAACTATTGTATTTACAAATGTCAAAAGCAATAAAATACTTAGAAATAAATTTAATCAAGGGGGAGAAAGATAGGTACACTGAAAACTATAAGACACTGATATTAGAAAATGAAGACACAAATACATGGGAAGATATTCCATGTTCATGGATCAAAAAGAATTAATAATGTTAAATTTTCATACTACCCAAAGCAATCTACAGGTTCAATGAAATCCCTATCAAAATTCCAAAGAAGTTTTCACAGAAATAGAGCAAACAATTCTAAAATTTGTATGAAACCACGTAAGGCCCCAAGTAAGCAAAGAAATCTTGAGAAAAAAATAATAATAAGCTAGACACATCATATTTCCTGATATCAAACCATATTACAAAGTTACCATAATGAAAAGAGTATAGTACTGGCATAAGAACAAACCGATCTACTCAAAATGGATTAAATACTTGAATGTAAGAACTGAAACCATAAAACTCTTAGAGGAAAACATAGGGGATAAACCTCTTGACATTGGTCCTGGCAATGAATTTTTGGATTTGACACTAAAAGCAAAGGCAACAAAAGCAAAAGCAAATGAATGAGAATACATCAAATTAAAAGACTTCTGCACAACAATGAAAAACATCAACAAAATGAAATATGTGAGTAACTCACACAGCTCAATAGCAATAAAGAACCAATACCCCATTTTCAAAATAGGCAAAGGATCTGAACATGGATTTCTGAAGAAGACATACAAATTGCCAACAGGTAAAAGAATGGATATTTAACATCATTAATCATCAGGGAAATGCAAGTCAAAGCAATAGCTAAATTATGGAAAGAACAGATGAATGGATAAAGAAGATGTGGTATAGGGCACCTGGATGGCTCAGTTGGTTAAGCGACTGCCTTTGGCTTGGGTCATGATCCCGGAGTCCCACACCAGGCTTCCAGCTCAATGGGGAGTCTGCTTCTCCCGCTGACCTTCTCCCCTCTTATGGTCTCTCCCACTGTCTCTCTCTCAAATAAATAAATAAAAATTTTAAAAAGATGTGAGAGTTATATATATATATATATATATATATATATATATACATACACATATATGCCACCATCAAAAAAAAAAAATCTTGTCATTTACAACAACATGGGTGGATTAGAGGGTATTGTGCTAAGCAAGATAAGTCAATCAGAGAAAGACAATTATCATATGACCTCTCTGATATAAGGAATTTGAGAGCCAGGGCAGAAGGTTGTGGGGGAGAAGGGAGAGAAAAAATGAAACAAGATGGGATCAGGAGGGAGACAAACCATAAGAGACTCTTAATCTCAGAAAACAAACTGAGGGTTTCTGGGGGGTGAAGAGGAGTGATGGGCTGGCTGGGTTATGGACACAGGGGACAATATATACTATGGTGAGTGCTATGAATTGTGTAAGATTGATGATTTACAGACCTGTACTCCTGAAGCAAATAACACATTATATTTTAATTTAAAAAAAAGAAAGACCACTTCCTCATATCAGGGAGATCATATGATAGTTGTCTTTCTCCGCTTGACTTATTTCGCTAAGCATGATACGGTCTAGTTCCATCCATGTTGTCGCAAATGGCAAGATTTCATTTCTTTTGATGGCTGCATAGTATTCCATTGTGTATATATACCACATCTTCTTTATCCATTCATCTGTCGATGGACCATGGGTACGAGAAGAATAAATGAAAGAAAATGGATTGGGAGGGAGACAAACCATAAGTGACTCTTAATCTCACAAAACAAACTGAGGGTTGCTGGGGGGAGGGGGTTTGGGAGAAGGGGGTGGGATTATGGACATTGGGGAGGGTATGTGCTTTGGTGAGTGCTGTGAAGTGTGTAAACCTGGTGATTCACAGACCTGTACCCCTGGGGATAAAAATATATGTTTATAAAAAATAAAAAATTATATAAAGCAAAATAAATAAATAAATAAATAAATAAATAAATAAATGAAAAATAAAAAGACCCAGTCAATCAGAAGAAAGATCCAGTCACTATGGAAGCACTAATGGTCACTCGTTACTGATACTACAAAAACAACTTGATGGTTGCACAGGTAGAAATTGTCAAACAGTTTTCCAGAAAGGCTATGCTTTTTTATATTCTCAACACAGCAATGTGTCTCTGTATCCTTGTCAGCATTTGGTATTATCATATATTTTTTTAGTCATTCTGATAGGTGTATGAAAATATCTCATTATACTTCTATTTTGCATTTCCTTAATGGATAATGATATTGTATATCTTTTTGTGTGCTCATTTGCCCTTTGCATATCCACTTTGGTGGAATGTTTCTTCATGTCTTTTGACTAATAAATGGATTATTTGTTCTTTTACCAAAAAAAAAAAAAAAAGAAAGAAAGCCCTCAAGAGAAGACATGTCATCAAGCCTATGTTTATATTGCATTCCATCTGGAACTTCTGAATATTGTTACATTAATCCTACCCTTAAAAATACCATATATGGTGTGATCCCAATTACATAAGAAAAAAGCGGATAGAAAAAAGACTGTGATAACCTTTATACTTCATACTTTAAATTAAATATTATTCTCAATAAAAATAAATTAGAATTATTTTTTTTAAAGATTTTATTTATTTGAGAGAGAGAGTGAGCATGAAAGGGGCAAGGGGCAGAGGGAGAAGCCAGCTCCCTGATGAGCAGAGGGCCTGATGTGGGGACTTGATCCTGGGACTCCAGGATCATGACCTGAGCTGAAGGCAGTTGCCTAACCAACTGAGCCATCCAGGTGCCCAAATTAGAATTATTTTAAAAATTCAATGAGATATCACTTCACAACTTTTAGGTTATATATTATCAATAAAAAAAGAGAGAGAGAGAGAGAGAGGTAACAAGTGCTGGTGACAATGTGGAGAAAAGGGAATCCTTGTACACTGTCAGTGGTAATGTAAACTGGTACATCCACTATGGAAAACAGTACAGAGGTTTCTCAGAAAATTAAAAATATAACTACTTATGATCCAGCCATCCCATTCCCTTTGACACCCAAAGGAAACAAAATAGGTATCTCAAAGAGTTTTTTATACCACCATATCTACTGCAGTCTTATTCATAAAAGCCAAGACACAGAAACAAACTGTCCATTAATGGATAAATATTAAAAGAAAATGTAGTGTATATATAATTGAAATATTATTCAGCCTTTAAAAAGAAGGAAATCCTGTCATTTGCAAGAATATGAATAAACCTAGAGGGCACTATGCTTACTAGAATAACCAGGCAGAGAAAGCAATCATTGTATGGTATGACTTAGATGTGCAATGAAAAAAAAAAAATCAAACTTAAGAAAAAAAAGAATAGAGAAATAGGTTGCCACAGGCTGAGGAGTGAGGGACATAGGGAGAGACTGGTAAAAGTGGACAAACTTTCAGTTATAAGATAAATAAGTTCTGAGGCTCCAATGCAAAACACTATGACTATAGTTGATAATGCTGTATTGTATAATTGAAATCTGATAAGTGAATAGAACTTGAATGTTCTCAACAATCAATCTATCCATCAATCAATAAAGTAACCAAATGAGGTGATGAATATGTCAACTCAATGAAGGGAAATTCTTCATAATGTATATGTATATCAAATCATCACATTGTATACTTGGAATATCTTACCACTTTATTTATCAATTATACCTCAACAAGGCTGAAAAAATAAGTAAAGAGAAAGGAAACAGAAAGGAAAATTAAATCAACTAAAGGGTGATAATCCAACTCTCACCCAATAGAGCATCAACTCACTTACACTTGTACTTCCTATT
Source organism: Mustela nigripes (assembly GCF_022355385.1). Taxonomy (NCBI): domain Eukaryota; kingdom Metazoa; phylum Chordata; class Mammalia; order Carnivora; family Mustelidae; genus Mustela; species Mustela nigripes. The sequence continues at coordinate 70,028,005 of NC_081557.1, read as the reverse complement.
TCTTCCAAGTATGGTGTCTGTTGAGAGAGACAGGGGTCAGGCAGATATTAAAAATAAATATTACTACTAATTAAAAAGAAATTAGATAATGAGATAATGTGGTTTTAGTTCTGAGTCAAAGACTGCTATTATTACAACCTAAATTAAGCAGAATTGCCCCAAGAGTTCTAGCAAGTAAAAGGCCCATATTTCTCATCATACCACAGGCTGAAAACAAATCAAAATAGATGCCCTCTAAGTTCAAGATCCCATTGATCAAAGAAGAGAAGAAGATGAGTTATGCATGCCCAGTGTCTTCAGTCAATCTTATTTTAATTTGTTGGCCCTTCTGCCTGTGGACAAAGAGAATCCAGGAGTACTTTTATCTTAATGACAGTTTCTCCATATAGAAATATAGAAGTAAGAAATAATTTTCCACCTCTAACAATGAAAAATGGATGCTTCTTCTCCAAGAGCATCAATCTAAAATTAAATGACATCTGGAAAGCAGTAATAATTGTAAATTGTAAAAAGAATATACCAATAAGATAGGGTAAATTATTCTAGGGTAACAAATAACCTAAAAAAAAATCTCAATAGCTTAAAACAGCAGATTCCTCTGCATTTCCATCAGTGGTCACCTCAGAGGTTGTCTCCAATCCCTGTCATTCTCATCATTAGGAAGCTAGGAATTACCTTAAAGATTGAATACCCATTGTTTTCCCAATTTAGGATTTTTTACTCTAATAAAGCCTGCAAAGATGTCCTAATCTTCAGAACCTATAAGTATGTTCTCTTATATGACAAAAAAGAACTCTGCAGATGAAGTTAAGGCTAGAGGTCCTAATATAGGGAGATTATCCTGGATTGTTTCAGTGAGCACAATACTTACAACATAAACTATAAAATAATAATTCTGTGTTTTAAGTTGCTAAATTTATATACTTTGTTAGAGCAACAGTAAACAATGAATACACCGTCTTAGTCATGAGTCCACCCTTGGACAACTACTATTTGCTGTAGAGACTGGTCAAGCCCAGATTATTATGCATACCCCTACAGTCAGAGAGATGTAGATTATTATTGACAGTTGAATTAAAAGTACAAGAGATGGGGGAAGTGGGGAAGAGATAAAGGCCAGACAAAATAAGGGAATATTCCTCCCACTTTGCTATGTTATGTTTCACTTAATCTATTAACATATCTTGCTACTACCTTCACAATAGTTTTTTGAAATACGGCCTCTCCTCATCACTACCAACTGATGGCTGCTCTGAGTTGATTAGCAGTATATTTAGTATAAGCAGAGAATGATCAAAAGAGAGAAGATTGTTACCCATTACCTAATTTTTATCCTAGTTTAATATCCAAATGAATCTCCAATTTATAAATATTTCATCTATTTTCAGAGATTATAGAATTAATAAGTGAACCAAAGCCTCAGAGTTAGACTCCTGTAGAGTCTTAAGGATCATATTAGTGAGGAAAACAGTGTTCCAATGCTAAATCTCTTGTCATAAATCAACTTTAGCAATAGTCAAAATACACCCCTTCATACAGCAGTGTGAGCCACCCACTTGCTATGCCTCTTCCCTGGTGCACAGTTTCCACAAGGCCTAATACGGTGGTACCAATATATCAGGAGCTCAGCAGACGCAGCAGATAAAGATAATGATGGTAATAATGATAAAAATCAAAATAGTCATGTCTGCCATATTGTTCCTTAGCTACAGCTCGCATTTCAAATTCTAAATAACGTTAAGTCTTGCCTCATTGGAAAAATATACAGCCATGTATTTCCAACTACAGAACTTTAAAGGAATTATCACTAGTGCAAAACTTTTTTTATGTTGTCATAAAGCTAAGAGAAGTCAATTAGGTCTAGTACTTCATTAATGGTTTCCACAAATCACATTTATAGCCAGCCCCATATCCAGTGTGATACGAGGAAATGCCATTTAGAAAGACAAGTTTTGACACCCTTGTATTATGGCATTGCAGAAACTGTGGGGGTAATTAATTTTGTAATAACTTGTACTGTGATGAATCCAAGCAAAACTCTAAAAGCCATTTGGCCAATTACTGACTCTTTAGGGCAATGAAGCCTTTGCAGAAAGCTTGAGTTTATATTACTAGTATGATCAAAGCGTTAATGAAATTGCTGCATGGCAGAAACTACTGGACTATTAAGAGAAAACTACAAAAATAAATGAGTGCCTAGCTCTGAATCTACAAAAAATCGGTGCCTTCTGGTTTTCTTTGATTGTCTATTAATTTCTCATGATAGAGCCCCATGTGGCATTGCTCTGACAAATTTCACTGAAGCATGTTTTCTCTTCTGCAAATTAGTAAAGCAAAGTCCTGCATGTGATCTTCCTAATGGGACTTTGTATCCCACTGTTCTTTATTATTATTTTAAGAGGAGTAGGTGTTTTCTCATTCTCAAGAGAAATGACTGGACTAGTTGGAGCTCTTTTATGGATATTGCAGTATATAACCCAATAGGTGTCAGGAAGAATTCATGCTGTGTTGCAGCTCCACAAGTACCCATCCACCACTAATACTTATATTGTGGTGCAGTAAAACTCAAAGTGGAATCTAAATGGTACAGCAAAGGAAGAATTTACTGTGACTTAACTTTCTATTCTTCCTGAATAAAACCATTATCAGCTCGGGTGTCCTATAACTCTTTAAAACAGGCATTCTTAACAGCTCATTCGCAAGCCCAGCTCAATCAGTCATTTTCTTTCCTATACTTTCTTTGAGAAATACAGTGGAAGTACCGATTAAGAATGCAAAACACAGGGCAAAGAGAATATGAACCCATAAACATGAATTAAATCATTAAAGTCTAGGTTTCTGTTGGCTATACTTCCAAAGCAGATATAAAATTTCACCACCTGCCTGGATACACCCCAGGTGCAAGCCACCATCACCAGTTACTAGGGATTATTTCAAATGCCTCTCAGTTGGTCACATGCTTCTGCCCTGCTTCTAACCTCCAGTCATCTAATCTCCACAGAACAACTATAGTGATGCTACTAAAACTTTCATGTCTTCCCTTTGCTCAAAACCATATGATGGCTCACCATTTCACTGGGATAAAAGTCCTGACTCTTTACAGTGGTCTGCAAGACCTTACATAATCTCACCCTCCTTACCCCTCTACTGTGTCTCATCACTGTCCCCCTCCAGTCAATCCACACCTAACAGTCCGCAAAGCTATTTCTTGTATAGGCAGGTAAGTTTTTGCTTTACAGCACAGCCTTTCTTTGTCTCTGTAGGACTTTCATACATGCTTAATTCTCCCACTTACTCCACATATTGGTTCAAATATCATCCTTTGAATAATGAGAGTTTCCCTGTGCACTGCAGTGTATATTTCAAGTGCCTTCTCTACATTTTCTCTCCCTTCTCTGCCTTGGTTTTCTCCATAGCACTTATCACCATTTGTCATACTATATACTTACTTATTTACTTATTTATTTTTATGTTATTATCTCTATTCCCCCCATTGCCCAACAGAATATAAGTTCTACAAAAGAAAGTATCTCTATTTTATTACTGATGTATCCAAAATAAATGAGTATAATCAATAAGGGGAAAACTGTAGCTATAGCTCCTACATTTTTTAACAATAGAATTGCCTACATAGAACATAAAAGCAGCCAAAATGAAAATTCAACATTCAGTGCATTTACTAATGCCTACAAATGTACCTGGCAATTTGAGGGTGCAATGATGAGAAGAGTGACTATGTTACCAGGCTCCAAGAAAATGCATTCAATGGGTTTATATTGTGGTTTGAAAACTTACTGAATTATTAAGGTTTACTTCTTGTCATTGAAAAAGGTAAAAGAGAGTAAGATATATTTTCCCCTTCTTATAATCAGTCAAGGTTTTCTCCTTTAGAGAATGGCTTTTGCATTACAAAAATAAATTCTAACTATAGAATTTGCCAGCCATCCAGAAAAAAAGTCTGCTCTATTATTTGAGAACTAGAGTCTTATTCCGAAGAAGGAGAAAGAACCTGATTCTGAGTTGAAAAGAAAAGAAGAAATAGCCCCTGAGAAAATGGTGATTAGGAGACATCTGCACATTTCCACAAATAGTAGAGACATATGTTCTTATATTTAGTCACCAACATTAGGCTTCAGATGTTAGATATGGCTGATAATTAAGCACCAAAGTCCTAAGAATGAATGAAGTTCTATACATCCCAATTATCAGGTAATGGAGAAGACTGCTTTAAGGAAGTGTCTTTAAACACACTTAAGTAATCAGTGTCCAGATGATGATAAAGGACCAGTCTCAACAATGGCATCACACAACAGATGGAGCAAAGTAACAACAAATACCGCCAAGGAATGAGAAATTTCTAATTTGCTTTATAAACACTCTGTTATGTGTCTCTGAATTCCAGAATGTTATGAAATCTAGGTAGTGAGAAACCATGTCCAAAAATAAATTTTAGATTAAATTTTTTTACCATGTTAGCAAATGGGGTCTCGGGACCAAATTTAAATTAATTTAGAAGAGTAAAACTATTTTCTTTCTCTCTTGCCCTCAAAGATTGTAGAGAATTTTATACTTGCTACTGACTAAGACCTCACTCCAGATTACTAAAAATATTCCTATTACTAAAAATATTCCTAGATTATGGCCACACTATGTACTAACCATAACAACTATAATTTGAATTAGTTTTTAACCAATGCCAAGACCAAGTTCAAAAAATAATTCAAACAGATGAGAAATGATAGTAAATAACTTTTAACTTTAAGAATAACAATAATAAGAAACAACTATAAGAAGGCCATGCTAAGATTCAGTTTAATCAGAAATTTTATGAATGTTTACTAACACTTCGAGGTAGATATATTTTGAGGACACAGTGTTCAAAAGGAAAAGAGAGCACACATATCACTGAAGATTATTTTTAAGGTCCTTTGTTCAGGCTCTGAATTTCTAAGAGAGAGCTTTGTCTTGAAGAGGTCAGTAACAAAAGTCATGGATATGGGAACACCATGACATCCTAAGCCTGATTATAAATTCAGTTAAAGTCTAACGTTCTAAGATAGTGTGCTACAAAAATGGCTTCTGCCTATGACAGAAACAACAAATTCCTGGAAAATGATGGTGTTTTGGGGGTATGAAAAGCCAGTTCTAGAAGAGATATTTAAATCTTGAAAGGATCCCATTACTCAGGACTACAGCAGTAACTCTTACACAAGGACAGGCAGCTGCTAACCTTTAGAAGCAGATTGCTTTAGTGACCAGTCTTTAAGGGTATTTTAGCTCTCATGTGCCTGGCTGAATTATCTGAGCACTTTAGGACCAGCTTTGGCCATATCTAAAACCAGAAAGCAGTACAGGTTTGCTTCCTGAATACCTCCTTAAATGGAAATAAAAAATTATCTGCATTTAACTGAAGCTAAAAACTTGTGCAGATACCTCTGGCCACAAAACATTAAGAAGCACTTAGCCAGGGGAAGAAGAGATGCTGTGTTCAAGAACAATGGTCCAGATTTTGCCAACTGCAGCAGATGGCAACTGAGCAAGGCAGTGAAAAACCATGGTTGTTCTGAACATCCTTCTGTAGGTCCCCTAAGAGCTCACCACAGAAGAAAGGCAATCCTGGTACCCCAACAAGTAATATTGTATCTTAATCTGCTATTGATAGTGGGCCTGAAACACACACACACACGAATCAGAAGAGGAGACATGAACATAAAATGAAAGTGAAGAGCATTGCTCAGGTGCAAAAGTAAAATATATAAGAGATAACTACAACCACTATATGTTTATAAAAGCTAAAATATCTCTATGGTTTGGTGTACTTATAAAGATAACCCTAAATAAAGCTAAGATATATCTGGTGACTATTAATAAACCAGAGAGGGATGAAAGAACAAATTTGACCTGGTCCTACAAGAAACTGGGCTTTTTGGCAAAGCCTCACTCCTAAGCTTGACCCAGGAAATAGAAAAGGAAGGGCCTAAAGACCCACTCAATTTAGAAAAGTGCCAGTTTGAGATAAAGGCTCTCCCTCTCTATCAGTTAAAGGATCCATGGCAAGACAGCCCATGTCAGATCCCAAGAATATAAGAAATGAGATTCCTAAATACAAACAGGGAATGAAGAGCTTGGACAAGGAGGATAAAAAGATCACAGCTATACACAGCATCTGAATTAATTGTCTTACTGTTTTTAAGTCCAGGATTATGAAAAAGATCTCTCAAAACACGATCACAAAAAGATGTTCAACTTCGTTCATCACCAGGGAATTCAAATCAAAACCACAATGAGATATCACCCCAAACCTGTCCAAAATGACTAAAATCAAAAAAGAAACAAGTGTTGGCAAGGGTGTAGAGTAAAAGGAAGCCTCTTGCACCATTGGCGGGAAGGCAAACTGGTGCATCCACTGTGGAAAAAAGTATGGAGTTTCCCCAGAAAGTTAAAAGTAGAACTACCTTATGATACAGTAATCACATGACTGGGTATTTACCCTCAAAATACAAAAACCCTAATTCAAAGGGATTCATGCACCTCAATGTTTATAGCAGCATTATTTACAATAGTCAAATTATGGAAGCAGCCCAATTTTCCATTGATAGATGAATGGGTAAAGAAGATATAATACACACACACACACACACACACACACACAAAGAGTGGAGTATTCAACCATAAGAGAGAATGAAATCTTGCCATTTGCAACAACATGGATAGATCTAAAGAGTGTAATGCCAAGAAAAATAAATCAGCCAGAGAAAGACAAATACCATACTATTTCACTCATATGTGGAATTTAAGACACAAAACAAATGAGTATGGGAGTGGGGGAGAGACAAATCAAGAAACAGACTCTTGACTATAGAGAACAAACTGATGGTTACCAGAGATGAGGTTGGCAGCAGGATGAGTGAGACAGATGATGGGGATTAAGGAGTACACTTGATGTGATGAGCAACGGGTGATGTACGGAATTGTTGAATCACTGTATTTTACACATGAAACTAATATAATGCTATATGTTAACTATTCTGGAATTAAAATAGAAAAACAAGTGCAATGACCTTATTTCACTTTATTTTTGTAGGTAATCTCATAAACCCAATTTTTAGAATACTCAGAAAGAATAGAAAGCATATCTGAAACACTGCTTTACTTACAAGAATAACTGCTTAGGGAAAGCAGATGACAAGTACCTACACCACATTTATAAAGAGACAATTCATTTGGAAGACTATTTTTGAAGTGTAAAAATTTACTTGGGGAGAATTCAAAGGATCATTTATTTGGGCAATAATTTGTATTTTATTCCCCCTGCTATAAAGGTCAAGCACTGAATGGACTTGACCCTCACCTTCTAAATAAGTGGCCACACCATGTGTCCAGAATCTAGGTTCCCTATCCCAAGGACCTAATGAGCATTATGTTATAGAATCAAATTCATCTGAAACAAATACCTTCCACCCCACCCCAGTTCCCACAATCAGAGCTTGAGAGTTGGTGGCTCATCAAAATGTATTAGTACAGAAATTAGTCCAAAGATATGGGAAGGGGGGGAAATGACTCAAATTTGGAGGAAAGGGTTGAGCTTCTCCAGAACAATGAGGAAAGAAGGTACTAGACTTCCAGAGAGTAAGGCAGAACCATACCTTATCTGTCAAGATGAGAGATCAACATGTGATACTGGTGAGAGTTGTCCCATAAACACAAGACCTTGAGAGTGTTCTCTCATTTAAAAAAAATTAAAATCCTGAAAAAGAGCTCTTGGAAGGAAACCTTCAAGTTAGCTCTGAGGAAAGCAAAGGACCAGGCTGGAGAGTGGTATTATAAGATAAAGAAATTCTGATACTTATGTAAAAATTGCAGACTAAGGACCAGGAACTTCCTTCAGTTTTCAGACAACCAAAATGGTAGAGCATCAGAAAAAAAGGAGGAAGATCTGTAAAATTTCAATGAGTTAGAATTTCCCATTACCCAGGAATAAGAATTCAAAAACAGATTTCATGATTTGTTTCAGATAAAAGAAACTAAGATGACATTTCTTTCCCTAAGATTTAAGAAACAAATTCCATCCAAAACATTATTGATAGATTCTCTAACTTCCTGTTTATTGTCTCATAACTGATTACTTTAAGATTAGAACTGTCTCTCCATGAAACTAGCTAACCCCATAGAAAAATATTTCCTGTCCAGATAACAGAGACTTTACTTTCTTGCAAAACAACCCCAGTTGTAAACCATCCTATTTGTAACTGGCTTAACTCTCCCTAAAAGAGTTTTAACCACTCTGATGTGGGGTGCTTCCTGTTATTTTAACAGGCTGAATAAAGCCAATCTCCTTTCTTACCCAGTTTTTGTCTTCAGTGATTTGGTCACATGACTTGTATTGGACTAGACTTCATCTTCACCACCCAGGAGCTGAGGCTTCTTGAGCCTGTTATGTTCCTTCCCTGACTGGCAATTCAGGGGTCCAGTACTGAGTACAGATTCTGATCCCTGTGTTTCAGATATTTGTCCATGGTAGAAGAGTAAAGGTTTGAATTTTATTTTTAAGCATGATTTTGATTTGTTTTATTGCCAGTTTCTGTTCAACTTTTGTACTATATGAAATTCTCAATCCTTTTCTTATCCCTTTCCAAAACGTCTGCTAATTAGATGTTTACCACTCCAAGTAACAATTCAATTCTTTACTTCTGAAAATGGTTGGATTTTACTAAGGACAGTTTAGAACTCCAGTGGTGTTACTGGGACACCTGAGGGCTCACTAAACTTGTTCACCTGTGAGATGCCCTTGAATCTTGGCTCTATCATGTCTTCTCACCAGTGGCAGTTTATTTTGTTTGATACAACAGGGCTAAAAAAATGAAACAGTATCTCAAACTGTACAATCCCTTAAGCATGCTTATCTCATCACCAATCCATTCCTCCTGCAAAACTTCCCAAACTGCTTCTTCACCCCAGACCTTTCCATAGGCACCACCCCCAGGTCTTCTTCCACCCACTACTCATTACTCCATGAATTACATTTTCCTTTTCCCTCAGTCCCTACTCCTCTTCATTATCCCCCCAGCTTCTGTGACAAAACCTTGCTCCCTGGTTTCCCACTTTAACCTGCAGCCCTCTCCAACCTTTCCTGAAAGTTAATGACCTGCATTGCCCCTGAAGCCAATACTCTTGAAATGTTAGTCACACTCAGATTTATATGCTGTTGTTACTTCCTGGACCTTCATAAGAATAAAGAAGAATTTACTAGTCAATTTAAGGACTCGGTCCCAGCATTCAGTCCCTGAAATATTCCCACCCTCCAAGTAAAGAAGGCTATTGGCAGCTAGTTCAAGATTTAAAAGCAATGAATAGGGATGCCTGGGTGGCTCTGTCCTTGAGTCTCTGCCTTTGGCTCAGGTCGTGATACCAGGGTCCTGGGGTCCAGCCCTACATTTGGGCTCCCTGCTCTGTGGGAAGCCTGCTTCTCCCTCTCCCACTCCTCCTGCTTGTGTTTCTCTTGCTGTGTCTCCCTCTGTCAAATAAATAAATAAAATCTTAAAAAAAAAAAACAGTAAATGAAAGAGATCCGTGTTTTTTTATTTCCTAATCCTAACACCATTCTGGCTTCTATTCAAACCAATACTGTTCATTTATAGTCACTGCCTTATATTCTGACTTTTTTTCTTTTCAGCATACCTCTTCACCCCAACTCATATCTTTTTTGGGGTTCTATGAAAAAAAAAAATAGTACACTTTATGTCTCAGGTGTTTACTGAACTTAGTTGTTTTGAAACCTAAATGCAAACCTGAGACATTTAACCTTATTCTGAAGCTCTGATCCAGTTTGTAGATGACCTTCTCTGATCACCTAATTTTGACAGCTTGCTTGTCAACATCCAATATTTACTCCCAAGTTCTTGCCCACAAGGGACCTAACAGCTCTAAAGATAAATGCAATTATGCATTCCTCAAGTGTATTACATAGGACATGGTATCTCTCCTGATGGGAATATTTATCACCTAAATGAATTAACACAATCATCAATTTCCCTATCATCAAGATTAAAATACAACTCAACGGTTTATAGCATTATTTGGCTATTGCTGGGATTGGACTCCTGATTTTTCCACTATTGCCTTCCCTTTATACACCAGAACTAAGAGTCCATCTCTGAACATCTTGATTGGGACTCCCCTTCCATATCTGAATATCAAAACCTCACATCCTCTTTATCCTCTTCCTTCATGGCTGGGTTTCCCAATTACTCTTTGTCCTTTTACCTTTTATGCCCAAAGAGGAAAACGTGCTTTAAGGGTCTTCATCAAAAAACATAATGAAAGACAAAGACCTATTGTACATTTTAACCACACTTTAGATACTACAGCTCAGGCTTTTCTGTTTGTCTGTACAAATATGCCACTACTGCAGAATTAGTTAATGCCATTGCTGACTCAGTGCTGAGTTATTCACTCAATCTATACGTACTCCATGCAATTCAAACCCTGCCACTTACTGAGACTCAATACTTTTTTAAAGATTTTATTTACTTATTTACTTATCTTATTATGTTACATTAGTCTCCATACAGTACATCATTAGTTTTTGATGTAGTGTTCCATGATTCACTGTTTGCATGTGAATCACTCAGTGCTCCATGCATTCCATGCCCTCCTTAATACCCATCACTTGGCTCACCCATTCCCCCACTCCCGTCCCTTCTACATTTTTCTGACTCTAGCTCATATCCTATGAAATCCTACTGTTTTCTCCCTCTCACATCATTATTCATCACAATCTAAGCCTCAGCGCAACTAGTCTTCTTTCCCTCTTGAGGAACAATCTCATAGCTTCATCACCATCATTTAGTCTATAATTCCTCCTCATCCAAACTTCACTGAAACTCCTCTCAAAGACCTTGATGTCATCTTCTTTATACATGTACTTAGCTCAGACTTAGAAATGGACATTGGGAAGGGTATGTGCTTTGGCGAATGCTGTGAAGTGTGTAAACCTGATTCACAGACCTGTACCCCTGGGGATAAAAATATATGTTTATAAAAAATAAAAAATTAATAAAAAAAAAGAAATGGGAAATTTCAAACAGGATATACTACCATAGATTTTCAACAACCCATCAAATTCAAACACTTACCTGAGGTTAACTCAGCCAAATTGTTAAACTCAAAGCCTGTGCCAGTCTTGCATAGTAGCACAAGATAAGAAAGCTGACATTTATACATGTAGAAGACCTGCTTTTTATGTTGGACATGATTTGGATATAGTATAGAAACAAAGAGCAGTCACGAAAGTTGTAAAAGGATACCCACCGGAAATGGAAATGAAATAACTAATCTATTAGAAATCTTAGTACTATCCAAGGAATTAACTATTCTCACAACTGAAGCTCACACTAGTAGTCAGACTCTCAATAGTAAAGAAAAGGAGTTGACTGACATATATGCTACAACAGATGCTTCACAAGAAAATTTTCCTTCAACCATCTGCATATTTTCCCTTTATCAACCTCCTTTAGAGCAGAAACTTATACTTAGAGAATGTATTGGACAACTGCCAGTACTTGAGGATGAATATCTATTAGAAACAAGCTGGATATCTTATTTTCTCAAATGAGCTTTAGAGATGGCCACTTGTCTTTCTTGGTCTTGCCCAAAAGTTATCCAACAACCTCAGCAAATCCCACAGTAAAGAAAATCTTAAAGATCTCTTCCCCAGATATTGGTGTGGACACCAACTCTTATATTGTGCAGGAAAACCTGATTTTTCCTAACAGCTAGGAAAACAATCCTGGTAAAAAATTAAAAGTAAGGCAAGGATAAGAGTCAGCCCCTTATAGTCCCTTTTTCACTGGCAAATGAATATTACTCAATCCCCAAAGTCATATAGTTATGTACATATCCTAACTATAGTCTGCATGCTTTCCCATAGTTAGAAGATTTTTCCCTACAAAGAGGCTACTGACACTACTGTAGCTAAGTTACTCCTAGAAAGAATTTTCCCCACTTGGGGAATACTTTTGTTCTTCTAGTAATAGAGAGGATCCCTTCCCTAGTAAGTTTATTCAAGATATTCAGAGATCTTGGGGGGCCTAGGTGGCTTAGTCAGTTAAGCATATGACTTCAGCTCATGTCATGACCTCAGGGTCCTGGGATCAAGCCTTGTGTCCACCTCTGTACTCAGTCCCTTCACCCCTTCCCCTGATCTTGCTCTCTCTCTGAAATAAATAAGACCTTTAAAAAAAAGATATTCAGAGTTCTTCTACGTCACAAAAACTGCACTAAAGTATCAAACTCCCTGAGGAACCCAACCTGCCTTCATCCAAAATCTTAACTTTAGCCCTAATAATTCTTCAATCTCCCTACCCCTCCAAGTAAAATTTAACTATCTCCTTATGAAATAATTACAGCAGGCCAGTGAGGGTTTCTTATTCCTGTTGGACTTTAGAAGACTCTAATGTTTCAATATGATAGTTTTAAGCCTTTACAAAGTATCATTAAATGCACTCATACTTATCACCAATAGAACAAATTGCCTTTCTCCAAATATACCCACCATAGCCTTGACATCATCTTCAGGTAAGACACCTTTCCTTTTGAAAGACACCACTAAAAGACCAGTCTTGAGCCCAGGTGGAAGAGACACTATCTGTCATCCCAACCACCAAAATAAATGCAGAACTACAAGGAATACCACCTTGGGCTCATGTTTCATAATTTTTAAAATACAAGGTGTTTTTTTTTTTTTAAGATTTTATTTATTTATCAGAGAGAGAGAGGGAGAGCTAGAGAGCAAGCACAGGCAGACAGAGTGGCAGGCAGAGGCAGAGGGAGAAGCAGGCTCCCTGCCAAGCAAGGAGCCTGATGTGGGACTCGATCCCAGGACGCTGGGATCATGACCTGAGCCGAAGGCAGCTGCTTAACCAACTAAGCCACCCAGGCGTCCCTAAAATACAAGTTTTATTACAAATGGAAATCTACACCAATGAAAGACCTTAAACTGAAGCTTTTTCAAAACCTTCCGGAAGATGACAACATGAGGTACACTGCTTTCCCAAAAAATCAGGACCAAACAGATGACATCACAAAATGGTCAACTTCCACCCAAGTCACTGGAACAAGATTCCTTAGGACTCCCCTGTTTAATATTTTCCTTATTCCTCTTTTATCTCTTCATCATTCTCCTATTAATGAGACATAGTTCACTATAAAATTAATCTTCTTAAAATGTATAATGCAATGGTTTTAGTAGAATCACAAAGTTGTGCAACAATCACAATGGTCTAATTCCAAAATATTTTCATCACCTTTAAAAGAAACGACATTTAGTCAGCAGTCACTCTCCATTTTCCCTCCCATGCCCTGTCCCAACCCTCTGGAAACTACTAATCTACTTTCTATCTCTATGGATTTTTCTATTCTGAACATTTCATATAAATGGAATTATACAATATGTGGCCTTTTGTTTCTGGCATCTTTCAATTGGCATCATGTTTTCAAGGACCATTCATGTTGTAGCATGCACTGGTATTTCATTCCTTTTTGTGAATGAATAATATTCCCTTGCATGGATATACCATATTTTGTTTATCCCTTTGTTAGTTAGGGCTTTTGGGTTGTTTCCACTTTGGGGCTATGATATTATGAATGAAGTTTCTATGAAAATTCATTTAGAAGTTTTTGTGTGAACATGTTTCAAATATCTTGGATGTAACCTAGGAGTGCCATTGCTAAGTCACATGGTAACTCTATGTTGAACATTTCTAAGGTCTGCCAAATGGCTTTCCAAAGCAGATGTATAATTTTACATACTCACAAGCAATGTATGAAAGTTCCAACTCCTCCACATTTTTCCTAATAGTTATTTTTGCCCATCTTTTTTTTTTTTTAATTATAGTCATACTAGAGGATATAAAGTGGTACTCGTTGTGGCTTTAATTTGCATTTCCTTAATGACTAGTAATGTTGACCATCTTGTCATGTGCTTGTTGGCCATTTAAATATCTTCTTTGGAGAATCCTTTATTTTTCAATCACCCATTTACTTGAATACTTCCTTAAGCCATGTCTCTCTTTTTCCTTTTGGCACAACCTACCACTTCCTTTTTCTCCACTCCTCATTTACCTGTAAATATTCAATACCTTCAAAACCTTTGGATGATATTTGCTGAACTGATTACTCAGTCTTATAATCTTATAGTTATTTGTTTCTTTGCCCCTTCCCTCTAAGCTCAACCATATTTCCCCAAATTCCTCTTCCTGCCTTTAAAACCTCCACAGCTATTAATTTAGATATTTTGACACATGCAATGCTACGAAATTCTTCTCATATGTTATATATGTTAGATGGAAATCCAGATCCAATCTGGACTGCTTTTAGATAAAGTCAAACCCACTTCTCTCACAATTTCACAGATGGCCATTTTCTCAGTTCCAATTTCTGTTGATATAGTTTTTATGCTTCTAACTCTGATATAACCATACTTGTAAAAGTCATTACTTTCTCACAGAAAATCCAACCTTACATAAAACAGCTCTACCATGTTTTACTGCCATCTAGGGGCACTAAAACTTTATATATGGAAAAGTCCCAAACAACCTATTCTCTTTAGAGTCAAAGATGACCTATGGCAAACTTACCTCCATTCCACCTGGAAAGCCCCCAAAGGCACCTATTTCATTTGAGGAAATTGAGTCTATTGGTAATTGAGTATTTCTCAGGAAACTGGTCAGGCTCGTGTTACCTAACTAATCTTGTCAATCCTTCTCAGATCCCTAACTTGATCCCTTTATTAAGTTATTTATATTCTCCTTTGTTTTCTTAAAAGCGCCATCATCAATCTCAATAATCCACTATTAACTACCCACCTAAATACACCAAGAAAGATACCAAAACATGAACTCTGAATTTGAAGATACTCTTAAAAAGGAAACTAAGTGCAGGGACACCAGGATGGCTCAATCAGTTAAGTGTCTGCCCTCCTTGCTTAGCAGGTAGCCTGTTTCTCCTTCTGCCTGTCGCTCCCCCTATTTGTGCTCTCTCACTCTCTCTGTCTTTCTGACAAATAAATAAACCATTTTCAAAAAGGAAGCTAAGTGCCACCACAGTCCTTATCCTAGCATTGAAGGAACTGTCCACAAAAATTTTCTGGTAAAAATGGTTGCCAACTCGCTGTAAGTCATTCTTCTTTCTTCTAATAGGTATTCTACAATTAAATACCTTATCACAAGAATCCTTGCAGGCAACTTAGAGCACAACAGATGGTTCAGCTTCAACTTCTCCAGGAACAGAGCAAAGAAGAAACTGCTAATTATATGGACCATATCCCCAAACATTGATCCAAAACCCAGCAGAAATTACACAAAATCCCGAGATTATTCTAAAACAGATAATGTTTGTCTCAAACACAAAGCGGGGGGACAGACAAAGATTAACAGTCTTTTCTATTTTTGCTTGAACCTGCTCACAAGGCCTAACTCCAACCATCCAACTTCCCCTACTTTGTCTTATGATTGGTTAGCTAAGATTAGGGCTAGCTAACCACTAGGGAAAAACATTTCCCTTCAGATAACTGACTAAAGCTTCCCTTTCTTGCAGAACAATACCAAATATAAATCAACCCATCTGCAACTTGTTTGCAGAGAACCTCCCTATAAAAATCTGAGGCATCTTCCTTATTCATTCATCCATTGATGGACATCTAGGAAAAAGAAGATGTGGTATATATATACAATGGAATACTATGCAGCCATCAAAAGAAATGAAATCTTGCCATTTGCAACAACATGGATGCAACTAAAGGGTATTAAGCTGAGTGAAATAAGTCAACTAGAGAAAGGTAATTATCATGTTATTTCCCTGATATGAGGAAGTGGAGATGCAATGTGGGGGGTTTGGGTGATAGGAAAAGAATAAACGAAACAAGATGGGATTGGGAGGGAGACAAACCATAAGAGACTCTTAATCTCACAAAAAAATCTAAGGGTTGCTGAGGGGAGGGGGGCTGGGAGAAGGTGGTGGGGTTATGGACATTGGGGAGGGTATGTGCTATGATGAGTGCTGTGAAGTATGTAAACCTGGTGATTCACAGACCTGTACCCCTGGGTCTAAAAATACATTATATGTTTTTAAAAAATTAAAAAGTAAAAAAATAAAAAAATAATAAAAATTTGAGGCAAAACCACCTGCTGAGACACTCTGATCCTTGGATGTGAGGAATTTTCCTTATTGCAGTAAACTAAGTAAATCAATCTCCTTTTACAGTTTTTAATTTGTTATTATTTAGAAAATTTTACCAGGGGAGCCTGGGTGGCTCATTCATTTAAGTGCTGGACTCTTAGTTTTGGCTTAGGTCATGAAATCCAGTCCCACATCAGGCTCCACACTGACAGTGGAGTCTGCTTGAGATTCTCTCTCCCTCTCCCTCTTCCCCTCCATGCCCACTTGCACACACACTCTCGTTCTAGAATAAATAAATGAATAAATTTTACCAATATAATCAATGTGAATAATCAGATCTATTAATAACCATTTTCTTACCTCAATTCGGGTATAACTAAATAAGTAGTTTGCTCAGAGAAAGAGCAAACCCTTTAATCACCTAAGAAAATTCATGATAATGGATTAAGGCATGTTATTAAGATGGTACTATGTAAAAGATCCAGAAATATTGAAACTCTGCCTTGACCATCTCATTATTCTTTTCTCCAAAAACTCTAATGGAGATATATAGTAAGCAAAACAAAAGAACAACAACAACAAACAAAAAGCAAAAACAAAAACAAAACAAAAATAACATGTTATTGTCAAAAGAATGTATAACTCATACTTTATTTTACAACTTTAGTGTTTTGCCAACTATATAGAAAGCTTGTTTTCCCTAAGTATAAGCAGCATCAAACCAAAGCAGACCCTTAGGTTTGTCTGTTTGCCTATTTTGGCTTGCAAAGCCTAAACTCTATTCTCTGAAATCACCCATTCCAATTTGACACTCAAGCATAAATCAGTGTGGAAGAAAGAGGATGATTATCTTATAAACACTTATTATAACTCTAAAATTTAATCTTTTTAAAACAATTTTGGCATAAAAAGTATCCTGGAAGTGAATTAAATCCAAATCAACACTCCTTCTTATAGGTCATGTAGAAAAGGAAGGAATGCAAATAGTATCCTCACTTTCCTCATGCCAAAACCATCAGTGGACAGGGAATGACTCATAAGCATGGAATAGAAATGAGATATACTGAGCCTTCATTTTCTCCATCTGCTAAATGGTTAAAGTTAGCAGGAGACTCAAAAGACCTAAGAAATTAAAGATTCTTATAAAGTAGTAAAGGATTCCAAAGTCCAATTATAAGCTATATCATTTGTGCTTAGATGTAATTATAATTTATACTATCATAATTGACTTAGAATAAATGTATATGTTCATTATAATATGACTATTAATATTAAAATATTTACATTTATGGAATTTGTTTTTTAGGCTCTAAAGTAATTGTTACTTTCTTGGTTCAGGAAATCCCAGAGAATTAAATGTTAATATTCATTCAATCTTGGAACAGAATTTGGAAGAGAAAGAGAAAGATGCTCTAACTTTATCTCCCTGGTGCTCTAAGAGTAATGGTGCTCTAAGAGTCCAAGCTCAGAGGAAAGTGCAGCAACGGGCTCTTAGGGGCTTTTCCTAATCCAAACAGCAGTAAAAACAGCGTAAAGTCCAATGCAAGATTTTAAGTGGTGATAGAGAATAAAAAAGGATTTAAGTAGAAAAAGAAAAAGGCAACTGAGCTCCTGAGGCAGTAAAAAATTTTTCTTTGCAGATGAAAGAGGATGCCTTACAAATAAATCTATCACATTTCAAGTAGTAGTCATAAAGCAAAAGCAAAAATACCCAAAAGGAAAAACAGGAAAATGACCTCTGTGCAGATGGAAAAGTCTTTTCTAAAGTCTTCATCCCCACTGAGTACAAAGTAGAGACAGTATCCCATAACCATCTATATAGTAAACTATTCAAGCTCATCCCTTCATCCAAATGAACCAGACACTAAGAAAAAGCAACCTGTAATCTTAAAGTAGAAATCTACTATTATAACTCAAAAGTATACCATCACAGAGTGTTTTAGGTGCCATTATTCTACTACGATATCTTTACAGATATATAGGTTATAGGGTCTGCCTATATGTAAACTTTCAGCCTCTTCCATGAGGAAGTAAGACATCATTTATATGGGCAAGTGTCTCCTTACCCTCCTTAATTTTTTTTAAGAACACTTTTAGCCTGCCCTTTGTCAGATGGCTGCCCAAACATATAGACAACTCATTTAAAGATTTGATAGCACATCTAGATCCCAGGTTCTTGCAAGAAAATGTAACTCTGAGTTACAGCAATTTAACCCTTGTCAAAGTTTCATTGCCAGACATATTTACAGATGATGTTCTAAAAGATAGGCAGCCCATCTACTCTTTCATCTCTTCTAAATTAATATTAAACATCAATATTAACATCCAAGACTTGAGAATGTGTATCACATTCTGATGCAGCATCCCCTTCAGCAACATCTGTAACAAGTAGAACTTTTTCTTCATGTCTTTGGATTATTTAAATAAGCAGCTCACTCGGAGATAATTCTGCACATGTCAGGAATAAGAAAAGTGATGTTTCTCTAATAAACTGACTGGCCTTAATTTATGGATAACCTAAATTTTATAAATTATTTTATTTCCACCTTTGTTTTGCCTGTTAAATCTTGGGGCCAAGTTTGCTTCTCGCTTTCAAATACACAGAAACATGTATTGATCTGGGCTAATCTAATTCACGTATTCATCATGTCCCTCCCAATTCCCTTTCCTTGGACCCTATGCCTCTCATTTGCTGTTAGATGTAAGATACAATAAACTTTTTAAAACTAGAATTTTTATTAGTCTATCCCCAGCTGAATGACACATGGAATAGTAATTAGTTTCCCAAAATATTGTTAAACTTCATAGATATATTAAGAAACAAACTGAAAAATTATCATTACTCATGTCTATTTTCTGTTCTACCCTTTAATTGTCAGTGCACTCAGGTCATGCTGATAATACTGCATTGGTTTAATGCCAATGTTCTTGTGCACTTTATATTTCAACACAATGAAAATAAAGGTTTCATCCTGAACAGTGCTGAAAATACCGTTTTCCTGGTGATATAACTAATGAGCTACCAAAAAAGCATGTCTATAACCAGGAAGGATATTAAATAACAACTGACAGAGTCATATGATAAATTCCTATATTTTGACATCTAAAGGATTATTTTCAATTATTTTTCTGGGACAATTAAGCTTATTCAAATTCCATAATGGGTAGTGTCAGTCATCATCATACATAAAACACTTTAATGGTGTACAGTAAGCTTTTGCTTTTCATACAAATATCTTAGGACCTGTAATTATACCTCATTAAACCTTAGTGACATAGTTTGGAAATCTCATTCATAATACTTAGTTTAAAATTGCACTAAATAAAGTATATTATCTCTAAAGCATTCATGAGCTTGTTGTCTACAGAAGAATATTTAAAATTGAATAAATTAGTAGGGTTTCAAGCATTAATATAAGAAATTGATTAAAGGAAATGATGAGAAATTTTTCTTTTTTCTACCATAGGGTAAGTGTACTTGATCAATTTCTTAATATACTGCTTTATCCACATTATACATATTTCTTAAAGTAAATCTAAAAGATATATTTGTTACCTTACCTAAAATTATTTCTTGAGGTTAGTTAACTAGTGTTTTTCTCAGTGCCTAATAAAATCATTGAATAGATAATATTCAGGAAAGTACAAGATGCTACAAAACTTGGAAGTGTCTGAGATTTTATTTTATTTGCATCCTAACAAGAAAGCATGCCACAAGTTCATTGATGCTGGCCTCCTGGTCAGAGACAAAGGACTTTATTACTGATAGTGTGAGCAATAAATAGCCAGCATATCAGCATTTTCTAAATTCCCAACCCCCATTTCCAAAGGTTAATATAATAATGTATGCTTGTCCACACATTAGGCTGCATTACAGAAGAACTCAAGCGTAGGCAAC
Organism: Mustela nigripes; assembly: GCF_022355385.1. NCBI lineage: Eukaryota > Metazoa > Chordata > Mammalia > Carnivora > Mustelidae > Mustela > Mustela nigripes. The sequence continues at coordinate 70,007,931 of NC_081557.1, read as the reverse complement.
ATGAACCTCTTATAATGGATGACAAACCTGTTTGATCCTGGTTCCAGAGACAAGCATCTCTATTATACTACCTACATTTCGCTCCAGTGAGAGAAACTCTCTATCTTCAAAGGCTGTTCACCATACAAACATCCATGGAAAGGGAGTCCAGAAAAAGGACAGCCAATGTTTCTGCTTGCAAGACATCCAGAAACATGAGAGAGAGAGAGAGACCAATGGGGAGTTGTCCCCCAGCATATGGCATATGAAACGGTACAGCATCTCGGTGACTGACACACTGTTGGAGCTGATAAATATCAGTGGAATGAATGAATGAATAAGCTCAACTAAGGTTAGAACAAAGTGAAAAATTGTATTTGAATAAAAATGCTGTCTACAGCTTTGTTTAGACTAAGAAAGAAATAAAAATGACCTCTAAGACTACCATTAATCACATGGTAAATAAATGAAATATTAGATACAAGAGGTTCCTCTATTCTTTTAAGATATGATAAACAATAGTGCATTGAGTCAAAAATAGGTGTAAACATCATGTAGTGTTTCATGTAAAATTTATGTATATACTTACATGTATACATGAACAGAAAGATGTACCTAAAAGGATAGTAACCAAAACATTAACAACAGTAGTTTCTGAATTATGCACTTAAAGAACATTTTTATTTTCTTCTTTGCCTTTGGTATAATTTGAATTGTTTTATCATGGGCACATATCATTATCAAGGTAAAGTTATTTTTAAAAATTAAAACCAAACTGTATTAAAATCATACTTATAAGCGTCATCCAAAGCATGTTTTTTTGCCATTGAGTTTTAACATTGACAAAGATTTACTGGGTATAGAAATTCTAACAGCCCTAATAAAAGCAATGCCTAGCATTAGCATCCATCTATTTTATTTTAGAGCTTAATTTACCATCTGTTACATTGAAACTCTTCATCTCTTTACAATTCAATGTATGTTGTGGTAACTAGAGAGCCAAATACATATCCAAAATACACCACAAAATGTCCGAATGAAAAACATTTACTCAAACTGAATGCAAACACCCACGAACATCTTTGATTACAATTTTTTCTTACTTTATCTCAATCTGGAAATATAAAAATTAAAGGGTCTCTACTTTAAAATGGGCAAGAAGCCATTCTGATTTGCCTTAAGATGAAAAAAGGGAGTTGCTGAGGAAACGCTTCGCATCCAGCCCACGTACAATTCTTCTAAATTTTACTTCCAACTTTGCTTACAATTCTTCTAAAACAGACTGAGAAAAGTAGATTTTCATTGTAGATAGGGAAGGTATCAAGTGTAGTTATCAATGATTTATCCAACAAATACAGAGTACCAAATATATCTTCAACATTGTATTAGATACTATGTAGGACAAAGAAAAAAATCATTAGACAGAATCTTTGTTCTTGAGAAGCTTTCAAATAAATTAAAGAGATAAAACTCCTGAATAGGTAAAGAATGGAAACAATTCCAGACAACCTGCGATCAGGTGGTAGACAGAATGTGCATGTATCTGAGAAAAGTAGATTAATGTCCCCTGGGATTTCAGGTCTAGAGATGCAGAAGCAAAATTAAGAGGGCATGAACAAGGACTAATAGAATTGATGCAGACCAAAGCAAGAACAACTTAATTGATGAAACCCCATACCCCATTCTGTTAAGTCTGTATGATTCTTCACCCAGTACTCACAATGTGAGTTTTCAAATTTCCAGTATTAAAATACTGCAAAACTATACATTCTTTTTAGAATCCGTATTAGCTGGGGGTTCTCCAGAAAAACAAAATTAATAGAAGATATATATATATATATAAATTTTGATAAGAACATCTTAAACATGTGTGTGTATGTGTGTGAAGAAAGTTATTATAAGGAATTGGCTCATGTTATTATGGAGGGTGAAATCCCGCCATTTCCCATCTGCAACATGGATACCCAGGAAAGCTGGTAGTACCATTCAGTCCAAGGCTGAAGACCTGAAAACCAGAGACACCAATAAGGTCAATTCTAGTTTAATGACAATTACAGTCCTCACTTCTATAACTGTAGCTGTATTTGGCTACATATGGCTGTAGCTAGTATTTATACCTACCTTTTCCCACTACACATGCTGTATTCCCTTTGCGTTCAGCAAGCATCTCAGTTGGCCATACTTTTTACCTGATAAGGTGACCCACACGTTCACATCTGAAAGATCTGAGCCTTTAGTTATCCTGCCTAAATTGGGTCATTTTGGTTTTCCATTGACCTTAATCACGGGCATGGAAATACAGAGATTACCTAAAAGATCTCATTCCAGATATTCTCTTTTCCACTTCCAGTGTGGAGTAGCAGGCAAACTTCCCTTAGTAGTCAGTATTACTCACCCCAACCAGCACAGTAACTCCCTACTTTGGTGGTTGATGCAGAGGCATGAGGAGACCAAAGTGGACAGGGGGCAGTCTTAACTTTGAGTTCAATGAAACCATTATGTGTCCTGGTAGAAATGTACCATCCTTTTAGAACCGAGACTTCTAGGCAAGCAGAGCATGAAATCATGGGAACAGAAAGCAAAAGTTTTGCAAATGGGGTCACTGAAGTAAGTAATATGAGAATCATCAGTAACAGTTTCAGTGGGAGCAAAAAGGAGGGATGGCTACTTACTCCAGAGTAGGGGAAACTGGAAAAAAGATTAAGTGGAAATTAATGTTTGACAGAGAGAGAGAAGAGGAAGCAGGCTCCCCCCCTGAGCAGAGAGCCTGATGCACGGCTTGATCCCAGGACTCTGAGATCATGACCTGAGCCGAAGGCAGGGGCTTTACCTCACTGAGCCACCGAGGTGCCCCTGAATGAGTAGAGTCTTAAAGGATGAATTACAGCTGGCTATATAAGGAAATTAAGGTCCAGAAATCATAAGAGTCTGTGTTGGTTATTTGCCCATTGTCTTCCAGCTGTGTGTCCACTCTACTATATCATACTATAGTCTGAAGTACTAAATCTTGGAGTCTGCAAATTCCGAGACACCCTTTGCAGCTGGCTTCCAGTTGGCTTCTGTCAATGTGAAGCTCAGGAGAGATATTGGAAAAGAGAAAAAAAGGGAAACACTGCAAATCCAAGTCTGCCACATGGTGGCACCTCCTTCATGGTCCCAGCTCCTGAAGTTGTGATCCACACATCCATGGTTCCAGTTACTACAGCTGCAGCCCCTCCTCTGATAAGCCCACTCCCTCCATTCTGTTTCTATAGGCTTTGAGACAGCAGTTGCTTTTGCACTTACTCGTTTCATCTTCTCCTTTTCTATTTTTTAGCCCTTCAATATCCGTGTAATAAATCCCATGTGTTAAGTTCCCTCTCCTGGAACAGACTGTGTAGTTTTTCTTTCCCTCCAACTAGTCCCTCACTAGTCTTTGACTGATACACACTTAGGAACAAGCTAAGATTCTTAAATTAGATTGCTTAACTTTTTTGAGCTTGAATGAAGGCCTCTTTATCCAAGAAAATTAAAACACTAGTAATTTGTGACATGCAATGACAACCTGCTCACTTAAATTATCACGTGTTTACTTAGAATGAAGTAGCTACTAAAAGCAAGACTTGTAGCCCAACTGGCTACTGCTCTTCTCCATAACAGGAATGATAACCACAAGAACTGGGATGTTATCTGATCGTTTCCGAGTGTTATGAAAAAGAAATAATGAGTTCAGTGCCAAAAGGAAACCACAGACCCCAATGGCATCACATAGGCCAAGTCCCCACACTGGCGCTTAATACTTTTCAAAGTCCTTGAGAGACATAGTTTTTACCAGTCAGTCAGGGATTTTCCTATCAGCACCAAGACATCTGCCACATGGACCCTCCACATGCCCCAAAGGAATTTTCATTAAGACCCTCTGCTCTTACCCTAAGGGAAAGCAACCTTGCCTGGAACAACTCTTTTCTTTTGCTAATTAACTGTCTTAGCCCGCCCTCCATCCTATAATAACCTACTTTGTACAGCTCCTCCGAGCTCCCTTCTGTTTGCAAAGTGAGACACTGCCAGATTCACAAATTAATAAAGCCAGTTAGATCTTCAGATTTACTCAGTTGAATTTTTTCTTAACGTCATTCATTTTAAAATCTCAACTTATAAAAAAGAAATCTCTTATTTCTTGTAGCTACAGGGCAAATATGGCTGAAGAACAAAACTAATAAATTTAGGAAATTTGAATTTGAATCCTGAAATTTCCCTGATATTTTAAAATGATATGTATAGTATCCTTGCCAGTAAAAACAAGGCTTATTTCCCTATATGAACAGACCAGTTTTCCATTGCTTGAAGATTCTGCTATGGCCTCACCAGAGGTAATTAGCTTGAAAAAAATAATCCCTCAAGATCCCACTCATCACCCATCATTTAGTGCTTCTAATCCTACAAATGTAATCATATATAAACAAAAAGATAGAATTTATACTCCTAAACTTTGAAAGACTCAAAATTTGCACCAACAAAATGGTTTTTTCACCAAATGGTACTGGAACAACTGAATCTATTCAGCAAACTGTTCCTATGTTAGTCCTCCTTGGTTTAAAACTGCTAGAATGTAAATTATACATATATACTATGCCTCTAAAATATTTTTGTTGATTAATTTTTGTACATGTATATGTATATATTCTACTTTCCAGGGACTCTGGACTCAATGTGTTACACTGAGAAGTTGTCTGCTTACTTGATCAGTTGATGGAAATATAGACTCAGCAGGGAGCTACTTAATGATGTTATCACTCCCAGATTTAGTATAAAAGGAATAAGAGGTTTTGGAAGATCAGTGTTGAAGTAATGTTAGTATGCACAACCTGAAAAATCGTATCTCACTATGTCTCCCAAAGGGGGACCATAAGACACTCCCTTAATTAAGGCATTAGGAAGTAGGTATTATATCAGTTAGAAAACTCTGTGGTGGCTGTTCTCAGAAAGCTAGAATGGTAGGAGATGCTGTCATTGTAACCAGATTCTTATCACTATGACAATAGTGGAATTTCAGCAGGACCCAGTTTGGTCAGTCTTTAACTCCAGTGGCAAGATAGGCAAATTAGCATCGTAGGAACCAGAATCAAAGCAGCAATCGAGTCATTTGAATTTTGGTAATGACTACTTGATCATTACCAAATGATCTCTGAAAAGAAAATCAGTGAGTATCTTACTAAAGTACTACTTGATCTAAGGTCTAGTTCTAGTGGGCACTATAATATAGGTTCACAGTTTCTTGCTCAGTTACCCAACATAATGGTATTCCCTTCAAGTAGGATCCTACAACGCTGCCCGAAAATATCCTGTAAATATCACTCTGAGTTTGCCCTGAAAGGATCTAAAACTGTTATTCACAGTCCCTCTCCTCAAAAGAAAAGACTCTTTGGTGATTATTAAATAATGGCTCTGAGTTACTATTAATTTATAAGTACCTAAAACATTACGGAGGTCCACCAGCAAAGAGAAGGCTTATTGGGGTCAGGTGATGAAAACAGTTTTGGCTCAAGTCTGATGATAAGCAAAGTAACTCTACAATTCTGGAAATGGCCAGCAATCCCTGTACCAATGGATGAAAGACTATTCCAAATTTTGCTGTGAAAGAGAGAAGGTAAGTGGGTCAAAGCTCAGAGGCAGACACCCATTGCTCTTCTTTGTTCCCACTTTTTTTGGTCGGTCCTTCAAGGATAATCACAAACCCTTATCACTGTTTCTGAAGCCTGTGATGTGTGACTAGGGGTCTTGGTGAAACTAGGAGGATCTGTTTACAGGAAGGATATGAAATGCTAATCTGCGGGTTCTGTGGTGCTGCTGAACATAGCCCAAGGGACAATGCATATGTCTCTCAGATCACAGGCCCTGTTTGGGCTAAGAAAGCTTCTGGTAAGGCAACTCCCTGAGGCATTCCAATGGCAGAATGGTCCTGCAGAGCTGGGCATTCCCAAGGCCTATATCCATCTCAGAAAACTTCCCTGTGCTCAGGGGTCTCTGTGTTACATTATGGCTGATTTCATGCTCTACATTAACCCCAACACTACAAGACCATGTGTGTCAGTTCCCCAGTTCCTGAATATATGATTTCAATATGCATAGTTGGAAACTGGCCAAATGGAATGAAGCAAGACCTGGTATGGTAGAAAGAGCCAAGTGAAAAGTGCTCTAGAAAATTCCTTCCACCCAAGTAGACAGTACTCCCAAAACATGCCACAAGTCATGGCCTCGGGGGTCCCGACACTAGCCAAACCGCAGCAGCAGTTGCCTGGCCCCACCCACACATCCATACCTCCACCCAGTCTCAGACGCCATGGTCCCTCCTGCACTGTCCTGGAAGCCGAGATCAGGAAGCTCATGGAGCAGTGGAAACTCCTCAAGCCCTCTGAGCTCTCAAGGAATTGGCCCCTCTCCCTCAATTCTAAATTGCCATAACAGCATCTCCTCTCTGTTGTTTTCCCAGATTTACAGAGATGAACAGCTTCCTATAATGTCTGATCTCCATTCTTTTAGCCCTTCCAGCTTTCCAACACCTATGTTACCAGTTTCCTGAACTGGACCCCCACTTGTTGAAATACTCTGCATGATTCCTCTGTTCCTGAGAAGACTGTAACCACAACAGTGCCCAAGGCCCACAACAGTGCCCAAGAGTTCCCATGGGATATGAATGAGTGACCTCGTGAATGAGTGATGAGAGTGCAGTAGCCATTGAGTGTATTTCACATTCTGTTGTGTGCTTCCAGGACTGTGCCTATCCCTGTGGAGAAACAGAATTAAGGAATTATTATCATGTAATATTATTAAAAATGCAGCCATGATGCACCAACAGCATGTGCAAAATGACAAAAGGAAGAATATGAAGAAGAGACAAATCCTTCCTGACAGGCTGGAAACAATGGCCTTAATTGAAGAAATGAAATAGAGTGGGAGATTTCTCAGAAAGGAAAATGGAGGAGTCTTGAAAATAGTTCAATACAGTAAAGGTGAACTCTTGTGATATTTACTTCAATACACGACAGCAGTTCAGAGTCACCTTGCTCAGGGAAATATGTACTTTTCCTCTGTTAACTGGATGGCACGTTCCTACTTCTAGCATGATGCATTCCCTCTGTATTTTATTGTCTCCTTTTAATATCAGGGGACAGTTAGTCAAAACTCAGATTCTTAACAAGCTTGCTATCCTGGTATTCCCTGGTTGTTGTCTAAGCTACAGTTGTAGGCATAAACATAGCCAAAGACAGGGACATAGACATTGATAAGACATATTTAATTCTCAAAGAAGTATGGACAGTCCCCATCTGACACATGAGGAGCCCATTGGATGAACCACAAATGAACCCAAAATGTATTATTCAGCTCTTTTGGACAACCGATAAACAATTATATAGAGACTTTCATTTTTTACATAGGAGAAAGTTGTTTACTTATACCCCACTATATAAGGTATTAAAATTTGATCTTTTAAATTAAGCATTGTGTCAGATTTACTAAAAAACTGGAATTAGTATTCTACTAAGAAGTCTGGCTGCAGACTTCCTGCCAGAACACCTGCAAAGATAATTGGGAAAACTTGTGATTTGGGAAAATACTTTATTAACAGTATATTATCAGTGTTGTCTTAAGCTGCTTATGGGTTTCTACGCTTTCATTTCTTGTTATTGTTTTACTTTAGCTCCATTGGTGCCAATTTAGTTTTTAGAGTGAGCAAACACAGCTAGCAAGCTGATAAAGTAGCCAGCAGCTACTGAAGTTAACTGTGGATCCCACAAATGGCTGATTTTATGTAAACATTATATAGAGACACAACAGGTTTGCAATTTGGATTAAAGGACAATGAAAAGCAAACATGGTGACTCTGGAAGTTCCATTTGCAACACAGACAAAGAGGCAGTTATCTTTATGTCGGACCAATTCAAGGTGTTTTCATGGATTGAGGATTGAGGAGGCTGAGGAGCTGTAACTAAGACAGAACAATAACCCTACAGAAATCTGTCAGAGTCCCAGAGTTTCAGGTTGCTCTCTCTCCTCGGTCACTTGTGCTTCCATTTCTTTAACCATTTAGAACTAACCTATATATGACTCTTTATAGACTGTTTGGTAGGTCAGTCCGCCAATAAGGAATTGTCAGGAGGGGCTAGAGTATTCTAAAGCGGATCTGAATAAGTTGTGAGCAGGGTATCAGGTGATAGAAAACCCAATCCCTGATCTAGACACCACGGCCAGACTGTCATTGTATCTCACATAGCACAGGACAACATCTCAGAGAAGTAGAATAAATTAGCCAGAGTATATTTGATCATTCAAAAAGTATCAAATGAATGCATTAATAAGTAAAAAATTTCAAGAAATATTCTCTCTTTAATTCATGAATCATATTAACTATTAATATCTAAAGGATAGAAGAAGGGTATGGATTCCAGCTAAAATGCATTCTGTCAGAATTCATCGTGGTGTAGATTCTTCCTGGAGCCTATTCCAACTGTGGGGCTCCCCCGCCCCCATTGTACTGCAAACCTGTGAGCCCTGAGCTATCTCTCTCTCTCTTTCTCTCTCTCGGGCCAGATATTAATGAAGGTGAAGAGGATTTTATTGCCCTGGCAATGCCATCCTCTCCTGCTTCCTTGGCAGCATCGGAAAAGCCAGAAGTTATTCAAAGAGCAAGAACCAAAGCTGGAGACTAACAACCTAAGCCTAGAGAACCATTAGCATTCCAGGGTCCCTGGTGGACTTGAGAAAGTGAGGGGTTACTAAGGAAGAAAAAAGCACAGCATATATACCTTGTCAAGTAAATGGAAAGGATCATATGTCCCTTGAATTACAAAGGGGAGATTTCTGCAAAGAGCTGGAAATTTAGTCCTGCACTCAGCTGATTTGTTTAATTACAGGAAATCTAAGGTATCCCATTAGTTCAAGCTTTACTGTATTATTAAGGGAAGGCTTTAGGGTTACAAATGCCTCTGAAAGATGAGAAACCTCTCTTGCTGCTGTAGGAGAACTTATCTCCCAGTCCTCATCTTCCCAACTCAGCTCTAACATCTGGAGTACTGTTACCCCAGACACAACAGTCATTTAATCTCATTTCATTTTTCAATGTCAGGACACATTAATATTTTATAAATAGAAACAAAGCCCAGAAGCTAAATTTTTCTCTTATTAAAAAAAATTGTACAGATGCAATTTTTAAAGTGACATGACTAATTTTATCGTCTTAATGTTTTGTTCCGTAAAAGCATCAAACAGTGGAAATCTGAGGGTGTTCCCTTCATTGTGTCAGATTCTCCAATAACATTTGACATGTGGAAACCAACTATCTTCTCAATTAATTAGACAACAGAAAATACCAAATAGAGTCCTGCAAGGATAGTTAACTAGAAAAGAACTAAGAATGTATTTTTAGAAATAGAAATTTTCAAGAGTTGTAACTTAAAATTATTCAGAATAAATGCCTATGGTACACTTTACTTATTCCTTATAATTTACGTCAAATGGTGATATTCAAATGGATTTTTGGTAAACATTAATACAGTAACTTTTTTTTAAGATTTTACTTATTTATTTGAGAGCCAGAGAGAGAGCACAGGAGCAGGGTGGAGGGACAGAGAGATAGAGGGAAACAGGTTCCCCACTGAGTTGCCCAAAGTGGAGCTCAGTCCAAGAACCCCCAGATCATGACCTGAGCCAAAGGCAGGCACTTAACCTACTGAACCACCCACGTACCCCAATAAGGTAATTTCTAAAGGAAACATCAAATAATTGCAAAGGACTTAACTTAGGTAAACCCATTCCAATTTTCTTTTACCTCATATGGTAGACAACTTAGTGGGTTTCAACTAAAACAGGACAAAACAAAACAACTTTCATGGGGACAAATAAATCTCTCTTGTTTGTTACTTAATAGGACCCATGTTTAAGGGGGTAAAGACAGCTTGATTAGTGACATGCACCATTTGGATTAGACAAAATACAGTATTATTGCAGTAGATTCTCATAATTCAGGGGGTTTTCTACCACCTGCCATTGGAAATTTTCTATCAACCAGACTCCTTCATCACTGAGTATTTCCCCAAAGCACAGTCACTATCAGTACCACTACCCACCAACATATAACACCCCTTTCCCTCTTGCTTTTAAGCATCTAGTACTGCATCGTCTCATACGTTGGTAAGAAAAAGTACCTTAGCAATGATCTAAGACAAGTGTCTTCAAGTTGTTTCTCCAAGCACTAGATTTCCATGGCAGATCCTTAGTGTCCACTGAAATGGGTGAGGTCAGTGTCCCCTCTGGCTGGAATGCTGGGGCTCGAGACCTACTTTCTCCCTTAACCCTTCAATGAGATCCACTGTTTGTTCTGACCCTGTACTTCAGAGTTCATGACAACATCGTTTAAGAGGAAACATAAAAGGTTCTATCTTCACAACCTTGAAAATCTTTTATTTGGAAGCTGATCATATCTCATTAGAGAGATTTTTCTTTTCCTTCTCTAGTATCTTAATGGAAGAAAATGTGTATGTTGCACCTGATAAATACGGGAAAAAGGCAGATGAACGTACCTATATGTGAGTCATTTATTGCTTCTTAGTTATTAATGTTTTTTCCCCAAATAAATTATAAAAGGAATAAAATCTTTCCAGGACTGTTATTTTTCAGAGCATGAATACAGTGAAGAAGGGCAGGGATGCTTGGTTAAAACGAGTTGGCTATTTCCTCCTCCTTTTACTCCCCATCAATACTGAAATAACCCTAAATTCAGAAGGATGTTTATTTTTGGATAAGTATGCTCAAATACTTGTGACCTTGAGTAATATCTACTTACTGGGCAATTTAAAGTACCCTTCACCAGGAACCTGAGTGTCAACTGCGTTTTATGCACAGAGAGTGGACCATATGTCACATTTCTGATTGAAACTTTTCAACCTGCTTATCAGACATATGGTACAGAGATAAATTTATCTGCATAAACTTTATATGTGTCACCAAAAATGGCCTCAGGATCACTATAACCTAATGAACTAAAACGTCCAATAAATGATTAGGCTGCGTTTGACAATGAAAGTTGCATACCCTATTCTTTAAAATCTAAAGCACAGTATTTCTAAGGACAATCTAGTCCTCCAGAGGTTACTCCTAAAATAACACTCATGATATTTAACAGCCACCAGATGGAAAGTCTTCAGCTTTTAGTCCCAATTTTACTGACATTATCCTATAAAGCATCCACAAAAATCATTTTAATCATAGTCATGATGTGTTTCCCACCCCCCCCAGTAAGTAACCCTATATAACATTGTTATTCTTACCACATTAAAATATCCTAATTTTCTGACTTTAAAGATATAATTTGTTACAAATCTGGTACAGAGTGACTTTTCTAAATATTTGAGTCTATAAGTACCTCAAGATCAACTGTTTTCAGAAGAAAAGTTTTGTGGCTCTAGTCTGAGTTTATGAAGATAAGTAGTACGCTCTACTGTTAAATTGCTCAGGTAAGGCTTAAATTATAAGGAAGATTTTTGTAATTCAGTATAACCTATTACATAAGTGGGGACAGTCAAAGAAAATAATTTTATAAAAAAAAATCTAAGTCACAAAATTGTTCTGACAATTGAGGAATGGTAGTATATTACTTGAAGTAAATTTTCTAAGTCTGCAATGATACTGACATGCATTGTCACATTATGTTAATCCTGAATGCTTGTCTACCACTTGACTTTCAAACATAATATGATAGTAGAGAGAAATAATACCTGGGCTTACATATATAATATGCTGTCCTGGACATGTGAAGGTAAAGCCATTGGCTCACCATTGCTGGGGTATGTCTGTGACAGTTGTTGTTGCATGAATGGAAATTGACTTAAGATGATCCAAACATACACTCTCTCATCTGATTCTCTTTATTTATTTATTTATTTATTTATTTTAAGCAAACTCAATGCGCAGTGTAGGTTTTGAATTCACTATCCTGAGATGAAGAGTCACATGGTCTACCGACTGAGCCAGCCAGGAGCCCCCTTCTCTGGTTCTCTATAAACATGTATCTGCAGATTAACTGGCCAGTGTGCATGAGGCAACCTCAGGTTACAGATATAAATGAAAGCAAACTGGTCCACACAAAAATGAAACTCACTGCTTTCACCACATTGATGGGAGGTTCTAACCAACCTAGCAGACCAGTTTGACCCAAGGATGCAAAAGCATACATAAGAATAAAACACAAAATCATCTTTATTGACAATCCTAAGGATCTCTGATCATCTAGAAAAAAATTCTATCATTAGTATTATATAGGAGACCCACTTTGAATTGATGCCTTTTTATCTCTTGCTTCACTCTCAACCATTTCCTCACTCATTAACAAATATTCGTAGTGGGGGTATGCTAAGCCAGCACCATAGTTGATATAATGGATACACAACTAAGCAAGTAATAATTTCTGCCCTTGAGGCTATTTCAGTTTAGTGGGAGAAAAAGCAGGCAATAACTAACAATAGCAGTGCAAGATAATAAAGCGTTTTTTGTTCAAATTGCCAAGATGTTAATAAAAATCTTCTTAATCAAAATGGGGAAACGACAGGACTCTCAAAGAAGAAATTTAAGCTTTGATAGATGCCTAGGAATTAGCAAGGGAGGGAAGAGGCCAGAATTGCCAGGCAATGAGCTACCTGTTTAGACCTTCAACCTCCCTAATTCTTCAAGTTCAAATCGTACCTCCCCCATGGGTGCTTCCTGGACATTTTTCAATTCTCATGATAACACTACAACTGTAATTTCCTATTTATTTACTTCCACCTATCATTCTAGGCAGTAGCTTCTCTTTATTTGCTCTCAAGTCCCTGTGGTCTATAACCTAAATAAAGGGAAAGACTGCATTTGTCATTTTAATAGGTACGGCAATCCCCGGTATCCTGAATTGCTGTGGCATAAAGCAAGAGCTAAGTAAATCACTGACGAATTAAAGTTGAGGGAAGGAATAGTTTGTGCAAAAGCACTAATGTGTGAAATAACATGACGGGAAGCTGCTATGTCTAGAGGAATTGACGATGGGAAGCAGGATAGAGATGGGTCTAATTCTAATCCTTGACAAGGCTGTGACCGTTTTGCAGCGTAGATGAATGGGTTCAATTACAGCTTTGAGGTTCAGCTGCTTAGACTGTTTCCTAACTCCACCATTTACTGACTGTTTTACATTGGGAAAGATATTTAATCTCTTTATGCCTCATTTTCTTTATCTGTAAAGTACCTACGTCGGGATTTTGTGATGTTAGAGTGAATCATCTATATAAGCTTGGAATAGTACCCTTCACATGGCAAATGCTCAATAAATGTTAACTAACATTTCTAGGCAAAGAAATTTGCCATTTTTCCTGAAAAATAGGAAAAGACTAAAAATGTTAAACACCAGTGAGATATGATCACCTTGGATTCTCTGTCAGTCCAGATTCACTGCAAGAAATAGGAACCCCTCACTTACCACCCTAGTTGATAGTTAGCTGTCTGAATTTTTGCTCCATGTTGTGTTTTTTAAGAGCTTTTTTTAAAGATTTTATTTATTTGACAGAGATCACAAGTAGGCAGGCAGGCAGGGTAGGGGGTGGAGCAGAGAACCAAGCAGAAAGCCCGATGTGGGGCTCGGTCCCAGGACCCTGAGACCATAACCTGAGCCAAAGGCAGAAGCTTAACCCTCTGAGCCACCCAGGTGCCAACATGCTGTGTTTTTTAAAGCCCATCTTACTTATCTTTGAGTCTACACCTTCCATATATTTGGGCACATCATATTTCCTCAGTAATATTTAATTAATGAGCTAATGCTTTGGAATGAAGAAGAACATCTTATCTAAACTGTTTTATTCTACTGAATTCTTTCTAAAACCATCCTCTGAAAATGAATCGGGATCACGGCTCCATCCTCTCATGCCTAGTAAATGCCATGCAAGAAAACAATATACAGTGGTAGAAAATATAATTCAGACACAAATCTGTGCAGAGTTGGAAGAGATTACTAGCATAATTTAGAGCAGTGCCATCCATGCTTTGTGAGCTCAGTCCCTTTTGCCAAGGAATTCAGGACGAGGAGGTAGGGACCATTCATAGACTCATCCAAAACCACTGTCACAATCCACCTCCACCCCAGCAAGTCACCACCCACGTTGTTGCTCTTTGGGTTCCAGGTGTGTAATTATCAACTTGTTCATTTATTCAAGACACACACCTGCCAACAGCTTTCTCCGTAATAATCCAAATAGCTTCTTTTAACCACTCTGGTTGTCCAAAATTGATGATATGTTGCTACATATGCTACTTCCCTCAGGACAGCAAACAAACCATGGAGCAGCCATGGCTAAATATCTCATCCCCAGACAAACATGGTATTCTGAACATGGCAAGCCTGAATTTCTCATCCAAGGGTCAGAATCTTGACAATGAGAACCACCCTGCTGGTTCTAGGGATTCTTGCTGTGGTACATACTTACAGGTGAGATAATTTCAGAAGGACATCCCTTGAGTCTTTCAATCCCAAACTCCATTATATTGCCTACAGAGAGACATTAGTAACACTTTAGAGCAATTTACAGAAAGGTGGTTTTCTCTATTAAAAGCGGCCTCAAGAGTCTGTCTCTAGCACCTGTACATGAAATGCAGAAGAATGTGCCATGAGTTAAAAAGCAATTAGAATAGGTGTGGGGTGGAAGGGAGTTCAAAAAACCCTGGTAAAGATCAGACTTCTCAAATCCCACATGGAGAGAATCTCATTTCCTAGTTCAGAATAATGACCTTAAAAGAAAATTTTATGTTGAGCCAAGTGCCTCTGTTGTCCCTGGAGCTATCTAGCTCAAAACCCCTTCAAGAGGAAGTGTGGTAAGGAGCAAAGTTGACTGACAGGCTTCAGCTGCTTCACCTTTAGATCCCTGGCAGCAGGCATACCCGGCTGCTCCTGGCTGATGACAGCATAGTGGGAGCTAGAACAGGACATGGGTACCCATCGCAGGTGTTCTGGGTCAAGAGCTTCAACAAGGGGTGCCTGGGTGGCTCGGTCAATTAAACAGCTGCCTTCAGCTCAGGTCCCGGGATCCTGGGACCAAGCCCCACATCATGCACTCTCCTCAGTGGGGAGCCTGCTTTTCCCTCTCCCCCACCTGCTGTTCTGCCTACCTGTGCGCTCGCTCTCTCTCTCTCTCTCTCTCTGATGAATAAATAAAATATTTTTTAAAAAAATAAATAATAAGCTTCTCCTCGGCCTGACTGGAACTCTCTCAGAATTAGACTTCAGTTGGAGTCTCTTCCTACTCAGCCCTTCCTTTATTTCTTTACAGGCATCAGATCTATATTTTAGTGGATTGTATTAAAAGAGAAATAGACCCAGTTTCTGCTGAGTTTCTGCTCAGATGGTTTGCAGTGGAATGCGTGCATTAATTTGTTCTTAGTTTAAGGGTATCTGGATGGCATAGTCAGTTAAGCATCGGACTCGGTTCTGCTCAGGTCCTGATCTCAGGATCATAAAATCGAGCCCTGTGTCAGGCTCCACACTGAGTTGTGGAATCTGAGATTCTCTCGCCCTCTGGCCCTCCTGCTCATGCTCTCTCTCTAATAACAAAACTTCTAAAAACAAACAAACCAAGAATCCTCTTGGTTTAACTTGTTCATGTTTTAGCTTTGCTGCTAATGTCTTGAGTCTCTCTTCCATTTTATTCTTTGAATATTCAAATTATCAAAATATTTGGTATGGAAGAGACTAGTTCCCCATCCCTTCATTCCTCTCAATAGGCAGAACATGTTGAGCGTTTGTT
The DNA here is from genome assembly GCF_022355385.1 of Mustela nigripes. NCBI lineage: Eukaryota > Metazoa > Chordata > Mammalia > Carnivora > Mustelidae > Mustela > Mustela nigripes. Next base: position 69,992,161 of record NC_081557.1, on the reverse strand, counting down.
TTTCAGGCCCCCTCTCATCCAATTTTCATTACTCCCAAGAGATTTTATGACCCAGAACATAATCTGTCCAGGTATATGCAGGGATGTCAGATCCATAAAAGGAATCAGAGATGTCCACGCACTGCTGAACACAACCGTGTAGAGAACAAGGAGCTGACCACCCCAGGGGCCATTGTTTGGAGCCATTGTTAGGGATACACAAAGACTGACGGTCCAAATGGTTCATAGATTTGGCAACTTTCTTGGTGTGTCTACCTTGAAAATATTTTTATAGACATTTAGCACTAAACACTGTGGCTCTAACAATAATATCAAAACTCAAATTTCAGTAGGAAATATTATTCTTTTCTCAGTGTGGACATTCAAACTATTGATTTGCATTTCATTAACTTACAATGTGAGCACTTTCTTTCTTTCTGTTAGGTCTGTTATTAAACGAAACGAGACTGAAACAAAGTGAAAGTTATTTAAAGCTTTATTTTATGACAAGTATTAGAAGTTAGACTGATCAGCCAGGGGAACAAGACTGAGACAAGGTGAAAATTATGCAGAGCTCTATTCTATGCCAAGCATTAGAAGTCAGACTGACCGGTCAGGGCCGCCTCTGAAGAAAGTGACACCACCCCACCACCACCACCACCACCACCCCCCGCCCCCAGGTACAGGCTCAAGAATTGACTGACTGACCGGTCGGGGCCGCCTCCAAAGAAAACGACCCCTCCCAGTCTCACAGACTAACTTTTATAGAGCAAAAGCCTGGCCACACATAGGTGGCCAATGAGATTGTAACATTGCATACTCCTGTTAGGCCACACGCAGGTGACCAATTGAATTACAATTTACCCTTTAGTAGCTCTTTGAACTAACCTATTACTCTGGTCAGAATTGGCGCTCAAGTTTGGTGCCCAAAAGGCAGGGTTTACATTCTTTGGTGGTTAAGGAGACAGTATGTGTGCTTTATTGCTTGGATGTTTCCACCTGGCCTGACTCGTCCTTGTATTCTGGGCTCTGTTATTAGGAACTGGCCAATCATATTTTACTGGCTTCCCAGACTTGCTTTTAAGTAAGTTTCTCTGGGGGGCAGGGTCATTAAGTTTTACTGCACAAACAAAAAAATGGCTTTTTAACCAAGATGGAGTCGCTCTGGCTAAATAGGTCCTTACACCTTCTTTGTTTTGTTTCTGATTGTTACCTTTTGTTCTTTCCAGATATGCTTGATTTCTGTGCATGTATTCCTACCTTGACATTAACAGGTAGGAGAAAACTGTTCTTCCACCACCTGAAAGGATGCTGACAGTGCACACATTTATAGAAACTCCCCAACTCTCTTCCGTGTTTATATTTTCTCATAATTTTTTGTTTTTGGTGTTTCTCCTATTTATTTTACTTTTATTCCTTCACATCTTATCACTATTGGCTATTCATGAATGCCTAAGCCTATATCAGTCATCTCAAAAGCAACTTAAAACGGTAAGGATATATAGAATCAAATAACATTTAAGATATATTTTTTGAGACTTAAATATATGAAGCTTACCTGAAATTTCCAGGCCACCCCAATATTTTCCCCATCCTGGGCTCCACTCATCATATATTTGCATCTAAGCATTTTATTTCTTTGATCTTTAGCTATAAAAGATTGTGTACATCATATCTACCTACTAAATTATAAATCTTTTTGAAAAGATATTATTTATACACTGCCATACATCCTCCTCATCATATCTTGTACATATTAAGCTCTCAATAAGTGAGAAGTGCTTTGTTACCTATGGCATGCCTAGGCAAGAATAAGCCTTGTTAAGTCTCCAGCTGAATTCTCAATCCTCCCAAAAGAGACTAACCATAGTGGCCTGACGGAAGCCGGCCAGACTTCCTGCCAGAGGCTGGATTCCTTGTGGCCCAACTGAAGGTAGGAGAAACCTGAAAAGGATGTCCCCACTTGCAAAAAAGAAACTGACTCCAAAAAATGCTCTCTAACATCCAGCACAGTACACATAGTTAACAATTATACACTTGAAAGCTGCTAAGACAGTAAATCTTAAATGTTTTCACTACAGAAAAGAAATGGTAATTATGTGAGATGGTGACTAGTGTTAACTGGCATGTAACTAATGTTAACTGGCATTATTGTGTAATAATTTAACAATACATATATATGCATCAAATCATCACTTTGTCTACATTAAGCCTACACAATGTCACATGTCCATTATATCTCAATAAAACTCAAACAAAAAGCTTGAGGTCATTTTCAAATACCATACATTTTTCTTTTTAACCTATTTGCTCTTGTAGTATAGACCACACTGGTTTGCCACTTCATGGTTCTGCATGTGCTAGTGAGAGATATAGCTATTTTTCCAAGTTTCTCTGCTTAAAATTATTTTCCTTGAGAACCCCAATCCATTGTTCTGGTGAATCCTTTTATATACCAGATTTATTCTTTCTTTTAAAGATTTTATTTATTTGAGAGAGAGAGCACAACCTGGGGGAGAGGCAAAAGGGAAAGCAGGCTCCCATTTGAACAGGGAGCCCAATGTGGGGCTGGATCCCAGCACTCTGGGATCATGACCTGAGCCAAAGGCAGACACTCAACGTCCTGAGCCAACCAGGTGTCACATTATTATTGAATCAAGATTTCCAAAGTTTCTAACGGGTTCATCAAGTTGTGAAGATGTACACAGCTGGGTATATTTATGTCCAAGACTGATCGAATAACCACCCACAGCAGTTCATGCTCAATCTAGAGTGCTACGGCATCTGAAAGTTCTTTATAAGATTATAACATTTATTTTCCATTTTGATAATAATTTTTAAAATTAACATAAATGTATTTTAGGTATTCACTTACCAATATGATAGCCACTAGTCATAATTATTTAAATTTAAATCTCAATTCATTTCAGTGAAACAAAATTAAAATTCATTTTGGAGCACCTGAGTGGCATTTTTGAGCCCCTGACTCTTGTTTTCGGCTTGAGTCATGATCTCAGGGTCCTGAAATCAAACCCCACACTGGGATCAGTGCTGAGCACGGAGTCTACTTGAGATTCTCTCTCCTTCTCCTCTTGCTCCCCACTTGTGCTCTCTTTCTCTCAAAATAAATCAATGAATAAATCCTTTAAAAATTAAAATTCAGTTCTTTAGTCACAATGGTCATATTTCAAGTGCCCATTAGCCATGTGTGGATGCTGGCTACCATATTAGACAGTGCAGATACAGGACATTTCCACAGTTGCAGAAAATTCTGTCGGATAGTACTATTCTGTATTATTTAAATAACATTTTAAAAACCAAATACAGCCACACAATTTTGGTATCTCTGCATATATTTATTTGGCATTATTTTGGGTTACTGTAATTATTATGACAGAAAAAATAATTGAAGAAAATTAATGTGTAGAAATATATATTCATGGCAAATGAAGAACAATTGATATTGAGAGCTCTCTAGGGATATGATTTTTTAGTAAAATGCTCAAGGCAGAGAACACGTACATGTGGAATTCAAAAGAACCTTCCCCAGAACATTTTAGTGCACCATTTATATTCATAAAATCAACTTCATCCACCAAATTAAAGTAATATTTTTTGAATTTTATTATTTAATAGTTGTATTTTATTTAATTTGTTATAGCTTTGGTTTTCAAAGTCAAAGTCAAATATGAGCCATAGGTAGAAGAAGTTCACAGCTGGTTTATACTTATGCATAATTAAGTAAGAGCAAAATAAATACTATTTAAGTCAACACAGAGGCTTCTCCTTCTGTTTAAGGGAGATCTTCCCATTACATAAGTATAAGAAACACTGAGCTAACATTCTAAGGATATTAATAGCTGAGAGCAATCTTTCAAATGTGCATGACTAGCATTCCTTAAATATTGGTCCCCAGCAGTTTTGTGTTACTTTGGATTTTTCTTCAAGGCTCTATATATTCAAATTCTAAGTTCATTCAGTTTGAGTTTGTTGAGTCTTTATCTTCAGTTTTGTACTCAAGCTTATGTACTCAGGTTCACCTTTAGAAATGATGATATCCATAGTCTATTTAGAAAAAAGGGCCATTTCACACACCATGAAAAGTTTTAAAATATATCCTGAACAGCAGAGAGCCTGCAGTCTCTTCCTCTTGGGGAAGGTGGGGTGGAGCATGGATGGAGAAGATACCAGGGTCCTTAATGGACATGCCTAGTATCTAACTCCTTCTCCTTGGACCTGATGCTGTTACATGTCCAGCTTCAGAGCATTCAACCACTTTCCTTTATTTTGTGCATTCTCTGGGATAATATTTGTTACTTTTCGTTAACTTCACTATCAGGCATGTGCAGCTGAGGATAGAACGAGACATCAAAGAAGGCTTAATAATTTTCCACAGAAATTCAAAGGTTACTCTTAAGCTTTTTGGACATCTTCGCTCATAAAACAAGTCATATTTTATGGGTTTGATTACTGGAACTATCTCTGTGCAATTTTCTGAGGCAAGAAAGGAAGCTTAAAGCTTTTATATTATATTCCCACTTTTGGACTCTAAAGGATAAAATCGAACTTACAGGAGAGCAGAATATGAGATTCTATAATCCAAGTTCAAAGAATTAGGTTGGAATCTTCACTGAAAAAAGTGTCTATTTTTTGGTAAAAATGAATCTGACTCTGAAAATAATATAATGTGTCACATACACACACACACACATGCCTATAGCTATGCATGCATTCCTTATATGAGAAAACAAAACAATACAGACATGTATATATTACATATATGTATGTGTGTATGTTTAAATCATCCTAGGTTTTCTGAGCAATCATTGGACTATTACATTAACTGGAAGTTGTATAATGAACTTTGCCATTCATTAGTTTTATTTTTCACCTTGGGTTCAATTAAATAAAATCCTAAATATTTGTGGGTAACCTCAGATGAGTTTTAATTATGATTTAATGCAAAGATCCCAAATACCTCTGCCTTTCTGCTTTCATGGAAATTAAATCTTGATAAAGGTTTTATTGCAGAATGAAATTCTTTGGATATGCAATCACCCACCTACAGAGTATTAATAGGGTATTTCCTTAAAGATATTTCACAAACTGAATTGTAGAAATAGCTTTTGCCATTGCTATGTCATCTTCTAGACAGACTATACTAAAAATTTAAGACTAAATTATTCTAGTTACTGTAAAATACTTCCAAATCACAAAAGGCTGTGTTTTTTTGTATAGTTTTGAAGATTCATTACAGACCTCTCCTTACAACCACTAACCCCCAGTCTCACCACTCTGGGGGTTTGTATGTTTTCAGCCACTACTGGCTTACAAGGAAAAAAGCTATGAGAAAGGCTCTCGTGGCTTCAAGGTTAGTAGCTGATAAGTGTAGATGTTCTCATATAAAATGCTTCTAAAAGCCAATATTTTTAAAGACACCTGCTAATATAAACTGATCTGAAGTAGTGCTTGTCAATTTAGAGGTAAGATGTTTTCCAGTCATCCTGCTAAACAGCCTGGAAAAAATTATTTGCAAATTTAATGCGAACCTCACAGTTCCCTTTATCCCCCCCCCCAATTAAACCTGCACACATCTTCAAGTCATGTTCACCTCTTGTTGTTTGAGCTAAGAGAATTTAACTCTCCCCCTTCATAAATTTTAAAAATAGATCTACTGAACCCCACCTAACCTCAAAGTCTGGTGGTTTACAGATTCAAGACACACTAAAGAAAGACAGGAGAAAAAAAATGCAAGTATTTTATAAAATCTTCTTCCGGAACTCTGTGTGAAACCTCCTGAATTTTAGCCTACTTCCTTATGGATTAAAAACAAACACGTGAAGCAATATGTGTTTGCCTGTATTCCTAGGGAGTTTGAATTGGCAACAGAACACAAGGCAAGAATCCAGAAGTGCCAGACTCTAATATCAACTCTGGGAGAAACTAATCTAAAATTCTCACATTTTTCATGTTTATAATTGGAGTGGGGTAATTGGGAGGCAGTCAACAAAAACCATAATAAGTAGTTCTCTAAGTATAATATGCAAATAATAAGGCAAAAAGCCCAAAACTGATTTTTATTTCACTTCCTCCAAATTTTGAGATTTTTTTGTTACAGTTTTCTCTCGAATTCTCAAATTGTTTTTCCGGAGAAGATGTAAAGTTAATTGTTAAATATTACATGAAGACTGAGATGAAGGGTGCCCAAGGTGCAAACGACTCATGGCGCAAATCACCTCGTTGGGCTTTGCAAGGTAGTTAAACAACATAACCTCAGACCCACATTACATATTAAAGGAAAAAAGACATCCTAGGCAAGAGGAAGTTTTCTGAAATAACACCATACTTATGTACGGAAGGGGTGTCAGCAGTAGTCTCCTTCAGAATAAGGGAAGGACTGGAAGAAATGAACAAGCACTGACATTTGCTAACTGCCTTCCCATGCGAATGTTCCACACTCCTCACCTGACCAACCTGTATGCGGAATAGTCTGAGCACTTACCACAGGAGTCTAGCTTCTCCACTGAATTATAAGTTCATGGCACCTAAGACTATGATTTATGACCTACTTGTGACAAAACATTACCTACCAGTGACCAGCACAAAGCAGGCAATCAATACGTACTTTTTGCCTGAATGAACGAGGCCATGTTTAACAATTAACATTCCAGTGTGATGAATAAGGAGATAAAGGCTCAAAGTGATTAAGTGACATGTTCAGGTTATGGAGATCACATAGATAAGTAAGTAGCTGAAGAGGAACACAAACCCAAGCTTGTCTGACTTCAGAGAACACACTTCCTACTCCAGCAAGCTGCTCCATGGAAGCCAAAGTGGGACCAAACCTCGGAGAAAGGTCTCAGATTTGTTTTTGAAAGGATGGCAGTGGGAGAGGAAACTTTTTCACACAGCTCTACCTACAACCAAAGGACCCCAAAGTAGCAAAAATGGATGATTTTATTTCTGGATAAAATCTGAGCATCGCGGTGGGGAAACTCTAGCATTTTTCTCCTGGGAGCTTCTTCAGTAATGGCTTTTCCTCGCGAACAGCCTGCGTTTGTTTGCTTTGCTTTTCACTCCTTACCACCACTTCTTTCCTGATGTGGTTCAAAATTCCAGGAAGACAACTCTACACAAGGGTCAGGAGAAGCAGCCAAGAAGTCATGGCTGATCGCCTGATCACACAGGCTCTGGAGTCCAGCCATCAGAGTTCCATCCCAGCTCAAGTCCATCCTGACCAGGTGACACTGGACAAATTATTCAACTTCTCACTGTCCCAGTTGCTTCTTCTGAGAAATGAAGGTGGGAACAATAAAATCAACCTATTGTTCTAAGAACTAAATGAGTTAAAAATGTTAACTGCTTAGCACACTATCTAGCATATGATGGGAACTTAAAAGAGAGGGGTCATTATTATGCCATTGGCCCTAAAATTCAGAACCAGAATCCGGGGCATGAATACTTCAGCACATAAATTCCCAAACGCATCTGTCATGTTCCAGACTAGGTTTGCTACAATACAAAACTCTTCTCCCAAAGGCAGAGGTGTTGCTGAAAGTAAATGGAAAAAAAAAAAAGAAAAGAAAAAAGAACAAGAATAACAAAAGAAAAGAAAGAAATTTTTTTTTCTAGTATCTCCTGCCTTGAATGGTCAATGGCTTGGGACCCAGGCAGCTGCTGCTAGGGTCCTTCCTCCATACTAGCCAATATATGTTCTGGTTCTGGATAGAGAAACAAACAAACAAACAAACAAAAAAGATCCATCTTATTATTTTTCTCAAGTATGTATTTTTCTAACAGTATCACAAGTTTATTTGAATTCAAGAATGAGTCCCCTCATCCCTCAGTCTGAAGGATAGAGGAATAGAAGGTGAGGGAGTCCACCTGTGCACAAGAAACCAGCTCTATTTACTTGCAGCTGCTTACTTAACTGCGGGTCATTATCATCAAAAGCAGTGATTACAGCGAGAGAGGAGTAGGAGCTGGACTAACTAGGGGCTGGTTTTTCTCATGTAATGCCTTACCCAGGGGTATGCAGTGCAATGTTGGTGCAACTGGTGAAGGAGCTATTGAGAATTTTTCCATCCTGTTTAAGATGCATTTTCAATCTTTCAGATATAATATCATCACTATAATGTCAGTGGGCCAAAGACCACAAAAGAAGAAATGAAGGAAAAGGGCAAAGGACAGGAGGTGGAAAAACCAGGGCAGCGGAATAGAGTTTTTTTAAAATAGTCTTCACAAAAATTCCACCTGCTGACTTGCATTTACAAATCTCCTAGGACAAAATTATTAGGCTTGATCACGTCAAATTGCTGAAAATTACTATGCTTACATAGAAAAATAAACATAACATGTGATTTAATCTAATATGGCATATGGCAACCAAGAGAGGCTAAGACATAGGGTGTTTTATCTGTAGCTATTGTCACTGAACAGAATCGAAGTTTGGTTAGTAAAAATAAATGGCTGAAAAAAGAAAGTCAGTAACTAGTAGTGTCTCCAATGTTCACCCAAGAGGAAGTCTTTATTAATATCAGAGAAAATAAATTATACCCCAAAAAAAGCATTCTTAAAGACAAAGAGGACATGATATAATGATACTAAGAGCAATTAACAAGATAATGCATTTAATAACATATGTTCAAAATTTATAAACTACTATTGGGGTGCCAGGGTGGCTCAGTCAGTTAGGAATTGACTCTTGATTTTGGCTCAGGTCATGATCTCAGGGTTGTGAGATCAAGCCCCCCATCAGGATCCACACTCAGCATGGACTCTGTTTGTCCCTTTCCCTCTGCTTCTCCCCTGTCCATGCTCTCTCTTTTCTCTCTCAAGCAAGTAAATAAAATCTTTTAAAAATTTTATAAATAAGTATTAATGGAAGAACATAAAAATATTGATAAATTCATTTTCAAAATGGGAGATTTTTACATATTTTTCTCAGTAACTGATACAAAAAACTAACCAAAAAAATGAACACGATAAATAAATCAGATTCACAAACATATATGGAACCTTGTTCCCAACAGGGAGATTATTTTCTTTCAAGCACAGGAATATTTCAGAAATCACCCCATGGTAAGTGATCAAATTCATCTCAACATATATCAAAGAATTAGTATCAAACAGTCTATGTTCTCTGATAAAGATGCAATCAACTTAGGGGGCACCTGGGTGGCTCAGTGGGTTAAAAAGCCTCTTCCTTCAGCTCAGGTCATGACCTTGGTTCCTGAGATCAAGCCCTGCATCTGGCTCTCTGCTCAGTGGGGAGTCTGTTTCCCTTCCTCTCTCTCTCTCTGCCTGCTTCTCTGCCTACTTGTGATCTCTGTCTGTCAAATAAATAAATAAAACCTTTAAAAAAAAAAAAGATGCAATTAAGTTAGAAAAAAATTTTGAAAAGAAGTAACTTTTAAGAATCCATACATAGAGAAATTAACTTGATGCATCACTTAAAAATTCATGGATTAAATATTAAATCAACATATAAATCTTAAAATACTTGTAATTAAATGGTACTAAATATGATACATATTAAATATAGTGGTATACAGCCAAAGTCATACTTAGAGTAATATTTATAACTTTAATTGTGTCTATTAGAAAACAAAAATGGGGGTGCCTGGGTGGCTCAGTGGGTTAAAACCTCTGCCTTCAGCTCAGGTCATGATCCCAGGATGCTGGGATCCAGTCCCACATCAGGCTTTCTGCTCAGCAGGGGAGCCTGCTTACCCCTCTCTCTCTGCCTGCCTCTCTGCCTACTTGTGATCTCTCTGTGTCTATCAAATAAATAAATAAAATCTTAAAAAAAAAAGAAAACAAAAATGAAAGATGGAAAATTAGAGAGCCAAACACTAACTTTAAATTATAAAAAGAAAACAAACAAACAAACAAACAAAAACACCTCAAGGAAGGAAATAAGAAAAATAAAAACCAAGTTTAATTTTTGAAAGAAATATTTTTTTTAAATATTAGAGAGCAATATTAGTATAGACACATAAAATACTTAAATTTGGAAAAACATCATGAAAAATAGGAGAGAAAGCAAAATTTAATAATATTAGAAATGAAATAAGAGACATATTACCGATTGATTTTAAGTATTTTAAAAAATAAGAATACCATGCATGAATTGAACATACAGCTAAAATTCATTGTTTCCTAGAAATATGTCACTTATGAAACAAATTTATGAATTCAAAACAATTAAAAATTTGAAACCATCTATATAATCATTTTTAAATTTGAATTGAATCAAAGTCTACATACATGCACACACACACACACTTCTCAATCAACCCACATAGTTTACAGATAAGTTCTACCAAACATTAAAGAACAAATGATTCCCATCATGGAGAAACTCGTAAAGACAGTAGAAAAATGAAAGAAAATTATTTTTTGAAGTTAACATTATATGATTTAATGTGATCTTAATACAAAAATCTAACCAGAAAGAAAAACAGAAAATAAAATTAATATCCAATATAATTATCATAATAAATATTTGCTTTTAATATGATCGTCATAGAAGCACTAAAGGCCTATTTGAAATTAGTGGTCATGAATTAAGAGCGAAATCACGTCTCATGGTTTTATGTTTTTCCAGCTACATTCAGTTTTTATGAATGCAGGTGCAAAGCATGTAGGGGTAGATTTAACTAGAGTAGTGGTTTTGCCAAACAAATTGGAAGAAGCAAGAGGAGCAAAGTTGCTGAAAACATTTAAAAGGGAGTCAATAACGACAGGTCACAGACTCTGTTGGGATTGAAGGAAGAAAGGAGAGCGAGGAATGAGAGATGGTTAAAAAAAAAAGTACTAGGATCAATGAACTGTAGTCCTGGTAGGGATGAAAAATTGATTTTATCAGTAATCTTGAGAAGTATGAGAGACACAATGTTATCACACTCATGCACAATACCACAAGGACTCAGGTATGCCAATGTTCTTTTCTAAAGTGAATATATTGCAGTAAGTAAATAGCAGAACTTTCACTCCACCTGAATATTCTGGCTGTAAATCGTTTTCCTGGCAGGATTCTGCAGCCCCGCCCTACACTGGATTTGCATAACCTTCCTATTTACTGCCATCGCTCAGGGGTTAATGCTTACCTAGGATCAACTCAGGATTATTACATCATCAGTCAGACTTTGTTAAAGCTCCGATCTTATTGTTATTTCAATGATGATTTAAATTCTAATTCTCTGAAATAAGGACTTTCAGGAGAGAGGAAACAGCTCTTTAAAAATATAAAACAAGCCCCAGGGCCATAAAATATCCATACTGAGTAAGGATGGAGATTGCAGCCCATCAGTCCCCAATCTCTTTATATTCTACAGCAATTTAATTTTCCTCCAGTCTTACTCCTCCTTTTGTAACCCATTCACAATGTTCCTTCTCTCCTTTTTGGAATGTTAAATTTGAACACATTATTTACTACCAGCAGTTTTGCTGTTTCTTGGTTCTATATAACCATTTGTCTGAAAAATGTCAAGAATCCTCTTCCCTAAGTGCCTATAAATCTCCTCATAATGTCTATTTGTTGGGCAACCCTTCTCTCCCTTGCTAATCTTACCAAGAATTCCTTCAAGGTCATCAAACTTGAAATATGTATTTATAATCATTATGTAATAAGATCTTCGGGGGATCTTCAGAGGGATACAAGGGAAACTTGTTTGGATATTTTTTTGGTACAAACTGACATTTATTCTTCTGCCAGTATCAATAAATAAGAACAGGTGCAATTTATGTGTGTGTCATCATTCAGAAAATTGACAAAAATGACTACAGAGTTGTCTCTTAAGTAAGCCAGTTATCATTTAGTATCAGGGTCAAAACATATAGAGTGGTTAAGTTGATTTATCTCCTAGGTTGTCACCACCTTCTCTGATCCTCAGTTTCCTGAGTGTAACCTATCAGCTTTGAGAGACACCCTTTCAGGCTAAACAGCACCAGCACATTAACATCTTTGAAGGGATTTGTCACAAAATGTAAAACTATAAATCAAGATCAAATTCCTCCTAAAATGATGTTTCTAAGATATTATTGTAAGGTAACAAAATGTACCCTGGAGAAATTAAAATAAAATACTTTTTTTTAATAATTGGAATGCAGGGGCGCCTGGGTGGCTCAGTGGGTTAAGCCGCTGCCTTCGGCTCAGGTCATGATCTCAGGGTCCTGGGATCGAGTCCCGCATCGGGCTCTCTGCTCAGCAGGGAGCCTGCTTCCTCCTCTCTCTCTGCCTGCCTTTCTGCCTACTTGTGTTCTCTGTCAAATAAATAAATAAAATTTAAAAAAAAAAAAAAAAAAAAAATAATTGGAATGCAGAATTGTGACTGTTCTTAGTATCCAAATTGCTTTCCTAAGGAGAATCTGTGTTTAGAAAATAGTTGTTATTTTGATATCATCTCCTTTCTTATCATTCCTAAAAGGCCTTATTTGCTCTTGTTTCTATTTCTCCTTCCCTATTCCACCATATAATTTTCTCTTACACTTATTTATTTTTGATTTCTCAGTAGTCTACCCTATATGATTTTCTATACAACATTGAATTTCTGCCTGTTCTGTAAAACTCATTTCATACCATTTTAAAGTGTGATTTTTCTCAAATCCCAGATGCAATAAATGTGAAGCGTTGTGCCGTGTAGAAATTCCAGTCACTGCATTTGTTTGGTTAAGACAACTTAATTGCTCACAGAGCCAGCTCTAGTTTCCTCTAAAACAAATTCAATGACTGTTGTGAGTAAGGTGAGAGCAAAAAAGAAGTAATATATCACCTCTCTGCCAGGGCTCTTCATGGCACCTGTCATTGCCAAGAAGTCAATGTTGGAGGGAGGGGTGTCAAAGAGAGTGAGAATGGAGAATTGACAACTAATGTTCCTATGAAATTATTGCTGAACAAGAGATAGAAAAATGATATCAGTATCAGGAAAACTTTTCAAATAAGAGACAGCTGCACACAAAGGCAATTCTGAGAGTTTTTATCACAATAAAATGTATAGAAGAGAGAGAAAGATGGCCTTTCTTCAAATTCCAAGTCTTTAGAGATATCAAATCAAAGAGATCTGATCATCTGTGGCTGCAGTAGGAAAACAAGTTGACATTGCCCAAGATTTACAATGTTTTAATTGTTTTGAAATCTCATCATGACTCCTCTCTAACTCAGAAATCTCTACTGTGTGTTTAGGAGAAGACTGAGGTTAGGGAATGAGAAGTAGGTTGGTCTGATCCCAAACAAACCGCACAGATCTTCCACAGTGAAGGAGGCATGGAATAGATATTGATGAGAGAACCCCTGTGGCCACTGAAACCCTTAAAGACTAGTTGCCATGCACAGGAGTTTCAGGGAGGCAAGGGAACTATAAGAGAAATCTGGGGGTACCAGTATGCCCACTTTGGAAAAATAATGTGTTTAGGGTGGCCTCTACAGATTTGTTCCTACTGATGATCATGCTGGAAAGAAACTATAATGCTCTGATGGATGATACTGACAAGAAGTTTGCCACCCAGGCTAAAAGACAGAGGCATCTGGGCTACCTATGTCCTTCCAGCATTCCCTAAGGATATTGTTTTATCTCTAGCATCTGATGGGACTTGTGAAAGCCCAGAGCCATAGAGTTCCCTTTTAAGTGTAAAGTACTTGAAAAATTAATCACAGAGAATCCATAAATTCTTTCTCTAAATCGAGCTGATATTAGATAGCAATTTGTATAGCTGTTCACTATATAAACATCTTTGAAAAGATGGTTCAGAAAAAGGGGCATCTAGTAATTCACAGTGTAAGACAAGCAGAAACACAAAAGACCATAGAGAATTGTCCCTTCCCACTACCTCTCACTGAATGGCTGTCCAGGAGATTAATATTTCTTCAAACAATGTCAAGGGGCCAAAGCAAGAACCCCATCTCACACTCTCTATACGCTCAGAGATTGTCTCAAACACATATATTCCAAAGACAGTTCTCAGAGCCTGATGCAATTTTTACCTCCTCGTGTTCCTATCTATTGTTTTGCAATAACTGAGTGACTATATTTTGTAGTAAAATGTTCTGTGATATTTGCTGAGTCTCTTTATCTGGCCCCAATGTTTACAATGGTAATGTCCACAATAGCCAAACTTTGGAAAGAGTTCAGATGTCCATCAACAGATGAATGGCTAAAGAAGATGTGGAGGGTATGTGTGTGTGTATGTGTGTGTGTGTGTGTGTGTGTGTGTGTGTGTGTGAATACATATATATATAGTGAAATATTATTTGGCCATCCAAAAAAATGAAATCTTGCCATTTGAATGATGTGGTTGGACCTAGAGAGTATTATGCTAAGTGAAATAAGTCAATCAGAGAAAGACAGTTATCATATGATCTCACTGCTATGTGAAATTTAAGAAACAAAACAGGATCACAGGGGAAAGGAGGAAAAAATTAAACAAGACAAAATCAGAGGGGGAGAAAAACCATAAGAGACTCTTAATCATAGGAAACAAACTGAGAGTTGCTAGAGGGGAGATGGGTGGAAGGATGGGGTAACTAGATGATGGATATTAAGGAAGGCATATGATATAATGAGCACTGGGTATTATATAAGACTAATGGATCACAGACCTGTATCTCTGAAACTGATGATACATTATATGTTCATTAAAAATAAATAAATAAATAGCCATTCTCAAAAACAAAATTAATACCTCTCTGAATTTAAAAAATAACAAAATTATAAAGCAGTAATTTGGACTAAAGACACAGCCTTCTGGTCTCCATATATGGAAGCAGTCAATGGAATTTAACTCTTGAAGGGTATTGGAACTGAAAGTCCTCCCACATAGTAGGATTCCAAAGCCCACACCATTGCTTTAAAATAGGGATCCTACTCTTTTCCTTCGGTGTGCTACTGGAGATCCTGGTGTCACCATCGGCCACCCCCCTGCCTGCTGTTACCAATATTGTAAGAACAAGCCACATCCAAACTCTTGCTTCTTCAGAGGTGTCCCTGGAGCCAAGATCTGCATCTTTGACCTGGGGCAGAAGAAGGAAAAAGAGGATGAAGTCCCACTATGTGGCCAAATGGGACCAGGTGAATATGAGCAGCTGTCTTCTGAAGCCCTGGACCCTGCCTGTATTTGTGCCAACAAGTATATGGAGAAGAGCGTGGCAGAGATGGTTTTCACATCTGAGTGCAGCTCCAGCCCTTCCACATCATCCATGTCAACATGTTGTCCAATGATAGAGCTAAGGGGCTCCAGACAGGTGTGCCTGGTGCCTTTGGTAAGCCCAGAGCACAATGGCCAGGGTCCACATTGGCCAAGTTATCTGTACCAAGCTGCAGAACAAGAAGCATGTGATTGAGGCCTTACACAGGACCAAGCTCAAATTCCCCTATGGCCAGAAAATCCACATTTCCAAAAGTGGAGCTTCACTGACTTTAATACACATGAATTTTAAGACATGGTGGCTGAAAAGCAGCTCATCCAAATGGCTGTGGGGTCAAATGCAAAATACATCCCTAATCATGTCCCCCTGGACAAATGGCACACTCTGCCCTCATAGGAACCTCAGCACTGCTCCCTCCCTATTCAAGTCCACCAAAAAATCCTACTTCTGTCAAAAAATAATAAGGGTCCTACTAGTGAAAAGGGGCTGTAAAAAAGCTCCCCATTGTCACAGAATATAGCTTAGATAAATTTACATTTTGATAGAACCATAAGGACAAAAATGCCTTCCTTCCAACCTTGGGGCTTAGTTGACCAGTGTTTCAGGGACTGGTCTATGATATGAAAAATACCAACATGGGCCATAAGCATGGAGCATATGAAACAGTCCCAGAGGGATGACTGACTAAGATAGATAAAAAATGAGAGGAAGAAAAATAAGAGAGCGATAAATAGAAACTTAAACACGGCGATAGACTTAAGCCCCGCTCTATCAATAGGTATATTATATTTTAATAAGATAAACATTCCAATTAGGAAGGCAAAGATTTTCAGAATTGATTTTTTTTTAAATCCAAGTATGTATTATCTACAGGAAACATACTTTAAATATGAAGATACAAGTGGTTTAAAAGAAAACTGATGGAAAAATATATACCATGAAAACATTAATCAAAGAAAAGCAGTATGACTTGATAAGTATCAAAAGAGACTTCAATACAAAGAAAATTTCCCAACGTTAAGTAAAGGCATTTTATAATGGTAAAATGGCTTAATTTATCAAGAAAACAACAATGCTTAATTTATAAGAAACTAAAACAGAGCACCAAAGTAAGTGAAACAAAAGTTAACAAAATTTAAGGGAGAAGAAGATCCACACTCGTGGTTAGAGACTTTTTTTTTTTAAGATCTTATTTATTTATTTGACAGACAGAGATCACAAGTAGGCAGAGAGGTAGGCAGAGAGAGAGGGGGAAGAAGGATCCCTGCTGAGCAGAGAGCCCGATGCAGGGCTCAATCCCAGGACCCTGAGATCACGACCTGAGCGGAAGGCAAAGGCTTACCCCACTGAGCCACCCAGGCGCCCTGCTCAGAGACTTTAATATTCCTCTATCAATCACTGACCTAACAACTAGACCAAACAATCAATACAAAAAAGAATACAATTGCATTGCAAGCTATTTTCCATTTTCCTCCTTATAATTTCATTTCAGTACACATTTGGGGAACAGATAGGGTATAACATTCTTTCTAAAATTAGCTAATATACTCATTCAGTGTTTTCATAATAATCAAACCACTTCCCTAATTATCAGATTATTTAAATATCATCTAATATCATTTTTAATATTCAATGTTTGCACAAAAAGTTAGCAGCATTCACAATCATCAAGTTTTATATCTCTCTCTTATACTGATAAATCTACACCTATATTCCCAAGTGGCCCATAAGAATTCCAACATAAAGCATTTAAGGAGTTTTTTTTTTAATACCATGCTTACTTATATTTGAAAGTGAAAATTTCACATAATAATATAAATCCAAATTAAATTCTTTGTTCACTTAGTCATATGGTTATGCTAATGAGATGATAGCAACATAAGCATATGAAACATGCCAGCAATTACTTTAAAATGAACATTTAACTGTCTGGCCTTCCTAAGAGCAAATGTAGGAACAATATGAGACCTGTGTGGAGAGTTGGTTGGGGCAGTCTGTAGAAGACCTGAAATGTCATCACAGAAACTTGACCTGAAGTATTGTGTGAGTGGTTAAATTGAATGACCTTTAAATACCTCCCACTTTGAGTGTTTATAGCTCTCTGAGTCTAAGAGTATTTCTCTCTGGGATCATTATTCAGAAGAGAAAGATGGTTCCAGCAAAATTTCACTAAGCACTTAAGGAAACCATCCATCAAGCATCGCCTCTGTTAGAATAGTCTCCAAAGTATTTGAAAGTGAAAAGTTGCAAGTCAGTACCCAAGAAATATGAGCAGAAGGTAAATAAGAGCGTCAATAAGTTTGCAACAATTTTTGTGGGTGTTTTTGTCCTATGTGTTTGAGCCAAGCACATCTTAAAGGAATTAGTCTGTACTACGAAGTAGATTCTTCCCATACCATTCAGTTATCAGCTGTCCTGGGCCTGGATCCTGCCCTCAGGATCCTGCAGTGTCAACTCAAGACACACTTGAATACGAGGAATCAGTATTGGGGGCGCCCGGGTGGCTCAGTTAAGCATCCAACTGGATTTCAGCTCAGGTCATGATCTCAGGGTCGTGAAATCAAGCCCTGCTTCAGGCTCTCCACTCAACACGGAGTCTGCTTGAGTTTCTCTCCCTCTGGCCCTCCCCCAGCTTGCATGTGGTCACTCTCTCTCAAATGAACACCTTTTGAAAAAAGAAAACAAAGAACCAGTGTTGGTCAGAGAAGCTCTGAGACCCAGTTGTACTACATGGAACATCACAAAGCAGCTCTGGACTAGGAGCCAGCTGAACCGTATTTCACTCCTGATGAATATTTATTACAGCAGAAAAGAATATTCTCTGAACACTTTTTTTTTCACACCTTTTCTTACACAGCTCCACTTCCCACAGGCCCTTGAGTTCCTTGAGGATGTCAATGCAAAATGAACAAACCTTTTAGAATTTCTTTTTTTTTTTAATTTTTTATTTTTTATAAACATATATTTTTATCCTCAGGGGTACAGGTCTGTGAATCACCAGGTTTACACACTTCACAGCACTCACCAAAGCACACACCCTCCCCAGTGTCCATAACCCCACCCTTCTCCCAAACCCCCTCCCCCCAGCAACCCTCAGTTTGTTTTGTGAGATTAAGAGTCACTTATGGTTTGTCTCCCTCCCAATCCCATCTTGTTTCATTGATTCTTCTCCTACCCACTTAAGCCCCCATGTTGCATCACCACTTCCTCATATCAGGGAGATCATATGATAGTTGTCTTTCTCTGCTTGACTTATTTCTAAAAAAAAAAAAAAAATGGAACAGTTTTATTGAAGCCCAAGTTAGAATATTTACCTGATATTTGATCTTCACAAAGATGAGAATGTTCCAGCAAGGGGACATTTAATGTAGGGTAATATACATTTTTTTACATAAAAATTTACAAATTATTGACAAAGAACATTTCAGAAATATGCAGACCTTATCTCAACTTTCTACTGTAGGCAGGACTGTAGGACTTTAATCTGATAAGAAACTGGGAAATTTCTTACTTTTTCTTATCTTTGTGTTCAGAATGCTCCTTTTTGGTTATTTTCTTTAACAAAGCAGATGTACACTTTGTGCTTGTGGCAGAAACAGAGCCCATGCTTTGAGGTTTTGCTGAGGAATTCTGACCTTGCTAAAGTTCAAGTATAGCTTCCCCAGAAGCCCAGGGGCAGGGCCCACAACATTAAAAATTGAAATTTTATCAGGACAAGAACCATGTTTATGTCATCCCTAAAAATTAGCCTAGCTTCTGAAATAAAGAACAGGGACCCTTCTTCAAAAATCTCCTACATTTTTCTGTATATATATCCATATCAAAGCATTCATTAAATTTTACTGAAATTATCTCTTTATGTTTCCTCTTTCACCTGACTGTGGATTCTTACATTTATTTATTTATTTGGGGGGGGGGGGCAGAGGAAGAGAGAGAGAGACAGTCCTAAGCAGGCTTTGCACTGAGCTCAGAGCCTGACGTGGGGCTCAATCTCACAACCTGAGATCGAGACCCTGAGATCAAGACCTGAGTCAAAACCAAGAGCTGGTCACTTAGACTGTGCTCCCCAGGGGCTCCATCATCTGACTATGTATTCTTGAGAGATAGGGGCTTTTTTTAGTTTTTGTATCACCCAGCATACATCACAAAAGCTTGCCACTTTGTAGGTGCTCTAAAATGCTTGCTTCACATGTCTATTATTTGCTGTTTTCCGGGAAGAGAATCACTATGAAGTACTTACAGACTATCTAGGTAATGACACTAAGTAAACATTTAAAACATAGCATAGAAGAACATAATGGACTCAGAAGTCAAGTAAGAAATTAAAGTCATAGAATTTGAAAAAAGAATTATCCTTGTAATCTCTGTTATTTTCAGATTCTACATTATACAGCATGTGACAGTTCCTGCCTAGGTGACTTTAACTTGATTTGTTGGTTGGTTGGTTGTTAGTTCAATCTCCAGCTTTCTTTGTGTGTCCTACTGGGTTATAGGCTTTTGCATTTATTTTAGAAAAAACTGGATCATATGGAAACTTTTTTGTACATAATGAAATCCCCCCTGCTCAGCTGGCTAGCTCAGGTGGTATAGATCTAACTCCTTCTTACCAAAGGTTATATAATATTGCTTGGCCTGGTGTTCATTAAAGGGCTAAACTGCTACAATAAAGCAACCTAAGAAACATCAAAGACAAAAACAAAAACAAAGAAAAAAAAAAAAAAAACCCTTAAAGTTTCTCTTCCATCTAATGATTCCAGCCAGTTGTACCCTGTCCCCTGGCAGGTTTGTTCCATACAGTAATTCAGGCTGATATTATCCTGAATACATAGTTTCCAAGTTGCTAACTTCCTTGAAGCCATTGCTAGTCCCACTCTGGATTCGAAACAAGTAGGAGGGAGCACAGGTAGGAGGCGAACCTGTCAGCCCTGGAATGGCACTCAGGACTTCTATTCACATTTCCTTGACAAGACCTGATTTACAAAGACCACCCCTGCTGCAAGAGGACCCTGGAAGCCCCTAGCCAGGTAACCACATCTCAGCTATGATTTGATCAATACAGAAGAAGGAGAAAGTAAGTTTTGGTGGAAAATTAGCCCTTCTTTCCTCAATCTGAATTCACCAAAATGTGTTCTACTTTTCACCTAATGATGGGTCTTCGATTTATTTCTTATTTATCCTTACCTACTTGAACTTACATTTACAAGGACCCCAAGAAATGGAAGTATGATTTAATAAATGTGCTCGCACTGCTTTCTTGGGTTGTGATGTAATATTTGTTCTTCTGATAGTGATGTATATATGTGAGGCCTCTGCTTCCACCACCATACCTGCTCCAGCAGGAGACATAATCTTCTGTTATTTCTTTGCCATTCTAGTGTGTGGCAATAAATAAATAACAGCTCTTTATTAACGTTAATTTAGACTATGCTGACCACTAGAAAACCTTAGCCACTATTATATATTTACTGGTCGCTTGGATTACTCTTCTCTGAATTAACTATTTAGATCCTTTGTGTATTTCCTCATTAGCTTATATGTCTTTCTGTTGTCAGTTTTATCTTGCTGACTTTAGATTTCAAAAAAATGCAAAGACATTTGACAGCCCTGGAAATAAGCATTTTTAGATGTATCTCTTCCCCAAAACAGTCTCCATATTTCAAAAAAAAAAAAAATCATAGCCTTTAATATATTCTAAAGGTAACATTTCCAATGCATCAGAATGTTTCCAAGTTCCCCTATAAATCTGAACATACAATCCTGGGCTTAACCTGATTTTCAAGAATAATGAATAATCGATATTCCATGGTGATATTTCATTTAACAGTTTTAAAATCTATCCACAAAAGTTAGGCATCAACAAGTCTTCTGTTGTCAAGAAGTACACAATTCCCAGCCCGCTAAACTCCCACTCTACCAATCGACACATTGTGGAAGAGCTAATTCATTTGGAGAGGAAAGTGATCATCTTGTAAATAAAACACTAGGCAGGTCCCTGTTTCAAGTGCAGTGTGATTTGAGATTGATATTCGAGGCATTTGATGGGCTTAATTTGTTCCCCAGTGATATGCAATCAGCATTACAAAACCTCTCACACTTCACTCCGATGAATTTGTATTATTTTTCATTCTGCATTCAGAAAAACCCCTAAGCAGTGTCTATCTGTAAGATCGAATAATTATGTCTACTCTTTTTCAGAAAGCTCAGAGAAGTTTGCAAGCAATAATTAAGCCCTGGAACATTTATAAGGCATGGGGAAAATATTGTTTTCTTTTTATACACAAAGAGCAGGATGAGAACAGTTAAATGATTAAACAAAACAGCTAGTTGAAGACAGAATCCCTGGAGTGCTGATGTCAGGATAATATTAGAGTCACTAGACCTCTGTTCTCCCCTTGTTATTTAAGAGGTAAGTCTCCTCAGGTCCTGGTTTAACAAATGCAAGCAACGTAAAGAACACTGCACTGGGGATAGTCAGCAGATAAAAAGGACAATTTCACTTTGCTGAACTACCAGACTTTACTCTTCATAAACCCAAGCTGTTTCACACAAAGGAAGATGGGAAAATAAATAAATGTCTTTTGTAGGCCTTACAATATCTTCTTTTGAACATATGATAAAATTTGTTAAATTTTAAATATTAATTGGGTTAAAATAATTTGACTGAAGTATGAACGTCACTACTTTCTTCATGAATGCATTTAAGAAGGGCTATCTATAAATAGGATGGCAGAATTTGAATAGATTCATTTAAAAAATATTTAGGACTTATAGAACAATTTTCTTCTCAAGAAGTTTTAGTTTTACCACATTTAATAATTGTAACACAAGTGTATTATATATATATTCTCTCCCTTTCTATTTCTCTCTTTCTTTTTTCTTTTTTCTTTCTTTTTGGTGGAGACTCTGATTACTCAGAAGCATTCCAGGGTGCAACTTACTTGAATCGCAGTTGACATATTCAGCTACAAATCCCCTCAACCACCTCTCACCTAAATGACTAGGAGGAGGAGCACCATCAGAGGAAAAATTCAGAGACTGTGCCCTCTCCATCAGAACTATTGGATATGGGCATAAACAATATGTCGGAAAGGGAATCCAGGATAACAATTATCCAGGCACTGGCTGGGTTGGAGAAAACCATTAGAAACAAAGAATCTCTAAGGGCAGAAATGAGAGCCACCAGGGCAGAAGTTAAAAATGCTATCAATGAGATCCAATCTAATCTAAATACTTAAACTAAGTACTTAAGTACTCTAATCTAAATACTTAAAAATACTTAAACTTACCTTACCCAGCTAAGGTAACTGAGGCAGAAGATAGAATTAGTGATCTAGAGGACAAAATGATAGAGAAAAATGATCAGGAGAAGGCATGGAACAAACAGCTTAGAAGCCATGAAAACAGAATTAGAGAAATAAATGATGCCATGAAATGTTCCAACATCAGAATTATTGGGATCCCTAAGGAGGTGGAGAAAGAGAGAAGACTAGAAGATATAGTTGAACAAATTCTCGATAAAAATTTTCCCAATCTGGGGAATGGAACCAGCATTCCCGTCCCAGAGATAGAAAGAACAGCATCCAAGATCAACGAATCTAGAAAGACCTTGAGGCACTTGGCTGTGAGACTGACAAATCATAATTTTAGACAAGAGCTTTTGATAGCAGCTAGGAGGAAAAGATTCCTTACATACGGAGGAAGGTCCATCGGAATGACATCAGGCCTGACCACAGAAACCTGGCAAGCCAGAAAGGGCTGGCAAGACATATTCAGAGCACTAAATGAGAAGAACATGTAACTGAGAATACTGAATCCAGCAAGGTTGACATTCAGAATGGATGGAGAGATAAAGAGCTTCCAAGACCAGCAAAGCTTAAAAGAGTATTTGACCACCAAGCTAGCACTACGAGAAAGACTAAGGGGGCTCTACAAAAGAATGACATGAAACAGAAATTTAAAGAGACAATCTATAGAAACAAGGACTTCACAGGTAACGTGATGTCAATAAAAACTTATCTTTGAATAATCACTCTCAATGTGAACAACCTAAACACTCTCAAAAAAAGTGGCACTGAGTTGCAGATTGGTTAAAATGATAGGAGCCATCCGTAAGTTGTCTACAAGAGGCCCATTTGGAACCTAAAGATACATCCAGACTGAAAGTGAAGGGATGGAGAAACATCTTCCATGCCAATAGGCCTCAAAAGAAATCTGGGATAGTGATTCTCATATTAGATAAATTTGATTTTAAACTAAAGACTGTAGTCAGAGATAAAGAAGGACACCACATTATTCTTCAAGGGTCTGTCCACCAAGAAGATCTAACAATTGTAACTATACCCCAATATGGAAGCAGCCAACTACAAAAGACACCTGTTATTCAAGATAAAGAGTCATATTGATATGCATATATTAATAGTAGGGATCTTAACACGACAGTCTCAGTAATAGATCATCTATGCAGAAAATCAATAAAGAAACAAGAGCATAGTATGACACATTAGAGCGATGGGCCTCATAGATAAACAGAACATTCTACCCTAAAACAACTGAATACTCATTCTTCTTTTTTTTTTTTAATTTTATTTATTTATCAGAGAGAGAGGGAGAGAGCAAACACAGGCAGACAGAGTGGCAGGCAGAGGCAGAGGGAGAAGCAGGCTCCCTGCAGAGCAAGGGAGAGAGCAAACACAGGCAGACAGAGTGGCAGGCAGAGGCAGAGGGAGAAGCAGGCTCCCTGCAGAGCAAGGAGCCCGATGTGGGACTC